>NC_135239.1:91683397-91988397 GCF_051348905.1 Ranitomeya variabilis | reverse complement strand
TTTTTTTTGTTTTTTTAGATAAAGAAATGTATTTATGGGAATAATATTTTTTTTTTTTTTATTTAGGAATTTTTTTTTTTTTTTACACATGTAGGGAAATTTTTTTTTTTACTTTTTTACTTTGTCCCAAAGGGAAAATCACAGATCGCCGATCTGACAGTTTGCAAAGCACTCTGTCAGATCGGCGATCTGACATACAGCCGTGCAGCCTTACCAGAGCCTGGTCTGCACCCGGAAGTACACCCTGCAGGACCCGGATGCAGCCCCGCGGCCATTTTGGATCCGGGGACTGCAGGGAAGAGAGGTTCAGTACAAGGTGAGTACATCACCTTGTACCGATCATCTCAGGGAAGCACGCAGGGAGCCCCCTCCCTGCGCGATGCTTCCCTGTACCGCCGGTACACTGCGATCATGTTTGATCGCAGTGTGCCGGGGGTTAATGTGCCGGAGGCAGTCCGTGACCGCTCCTGGCACATAGTGCCGGATGTCAGCTGCGATAGTCAGCTGACGCCCGGCCGCGATCGGCCGCGCTCCCCCCGTTCGCGCTGCCGATTGCGCTGAATGTACTATCCCGTCACTGGGAATTAAGTCCCAGGTCACCTTGACGGGATAGTACGTCCAATGGGATTAAGGGGTTAAATCAGAAGAGACTGCGAAGCAGGATCTCGGGCAGCGCGGCCGCACAGGCCCAGTCCACCTGACACCAAATGATGTCAGAAGACGGGCAGCGCAAACTGGGCATGACCAAGGTTGAACATAACAGCGCAGGCCACAGGACAGATTCAAACAACGCTAAGGAGGCAGCGCACGGCACCAAGGGGGGAAGGAATGATGGCTGTGCTGCGTCCCACTGACTCAGCCGATCAGATTTACCTTTTCCAGCATGCCAATTTGTCAGGGGTAATCCTTTTGTCAGGCTAGGTAAGATTACAGGTATCTGTGGCGGAAGCCTTGCATAATAAATAGTGTGGCAGATTTACAGCCTAGATACCTTTTTGTAGCTTATGTATTGATTCTTGTATGGATATTTATACCACTATGATGTTTCTTGGTAAAATCCTGTGGAATAACAGCATGTCTATACCTGACAGAATGAAATTGTGATCTGACTGTATTATTATAATCGGCTTGGTAGTGTCTTCTCTGGTATTTACCTATGATAATTATTTGTTGACCCGTAACCTCTACCCATGTGGTGGGGGCCTTTTAATTGTTTTTAATGTTTTTGTGTGGTGTTCTCAATAAAAAAAATTTTTTGTACTTTATTATTGTATTTGGTGATCCCATTTGTTCGTATGCATACACTTTTCTCTATATGGCCGGCACCAAGGGGGTAGGGATGACTGCTGTGCTGCGTCCCATTACGAAGGAAAGTCCCACCTCCGGGACCGTTTTACGGTATCAGGGGACACATTTTATAAGTGTTAAGTTCTGCGTGTGCAAGGAACAAAACTGAAAGAGCTACCTTTTCCTTGTGCAGCATTACTGCAAGGTGGCTCTTTCAGTAACAAACGCCTGGGGGGGGGGGACAGGTTCCCTTAAATTTCAGTTGTTGTGACAGTGTAGCGGTCGCAGGACACATTGCTGGATACACAGCTTGGGATCAGCTGACGTTACTGAAACCCAATAACACTGGGTCATGGGTTTTGACTGTGCAGACAGCACTTTTGAGCATCAACTGGCGGTGTTGGAGCCCAGGGATTACAGTTCAGGTGGTAGAAACATGAACACAACAGGAGATATGGATACTGTAGCCAACCAATTATTTAATGTGGAACAGGAGTGGCAAATTCCTGCAAGATCCAGGCCTTGTACATTTTCAGAAATGTAAGCCGGTCAACATTATCGGAGGATAGTCGCATGCGACAGTCTGTTAGTACACCACCTGCAGCACTAAAGACGTGTTCCGATAATACACTAGCAGCAGGGCAAGCCAACACCTCCAATGCATGCTGGCTTAGCTCTGGCCATGTATCCAGCTTAGAGACCCACAACTTGAAGGGGGAAGAGCCGTCTGGGAGTACAGTAAGAGGGCAAGACATGTAGTATGTCACCATCTGATGGAAACGTTGCCTCCTGCTGACTGGAGCTGCCTGTGATGGTGTAGACATTTGTGGTGGGCACACAAAACTGTGCCACAGTTGGGCCATACTGGTCTTGCCTTGTGCTGAGGCACTGCTTCTGCTCCCTCTTTGTGCAGAGCTTCCTCCACTGCCTCGACGCACTGAGCTGCTTTGTAAAGCAGTAGCAGCACTGCTCTCAGTTGGACTGGAGAAGATGATGGAATTCACCAGTGTGTCTTGGTACTCCCACATTTTACGCTCCCGGTTCAATCGTGTTATGAGGCTTTGTAAGTTGTCCCTGTAGCGAGGATCTAGGAGGGTGTACACCCAATAATCAGCCGTGTTGAGTATGTGGGCGATGCGGCGGTCATTTCTCAGGCACTGCAGCATGTAATCAACGATGTGCTGCTGACTGCCAACTGGCCAAGAAACGCTGTCTCCTGCTTGAGGCGTGATCTCTGCCTGCTCTGCATCACCCCACCCTCGCTCTACACACTGACTACTGGACAATTGTGTATCTCCCTCCTCTGGACCGATGTCTTCCTCCTCCATTGACTCCTCCTCATCCTCCTCACAAAGTGTCCCCTGCATAGGCCTTTGTGAGGAACCACGTAGCACTGACTGTCCAGAAGCTGATGGAATTGATGATTCCTCATCCTCCACCTCTTCCACAAGATCATCCCTTTGCGCTTGCAGTGTTTGTTGAAGCAGGCAGATAAGGGGGACAGCCATGCTGACTAGTGCATCATCTGCACTCGCCATCCGCGTGGAATCATCGAAAGAAGGCAAAACCTGGCAGACGTCCTTCATAGTGGCCCACTCTGTGGTTGTGAAGTCTGAACGGCGCGCAGTGCGACTTCTTTGCGCCTGATGCAGCTGGTACTCCATTAATGCTGGCCGCTCCAACATATGTAACGTGGAATTCCACCTGGTGGGTAGGTCACATATGATGCAATGTTCCGGAAGGTGGAATCGGCGCTGCAGAGCTGCAATGCGCGATCTTGCCATGCTGGAACGCCGCAAGTGAGCACACTCTAGGCGGACCTTGTGCAGCAGTGCATCAAGATCTGGATAGTCCCTCAAAAAACTCTGCACCACCAAGTTGAGCACATGTGCCAGACATGGGATGTGAGTGAGGTTGCCTAGGCCAGAGCTGCCACCAGATTTCGGCCATTGTCACACACTACCATGCCTGGCTGGAGATTCGCTGGCACAAACCACACGTCGCTCTCCTGCTTGATGGCATTCCAGAGCTCCTGCGCTGTGTGGCTTCGATTCCCCATATAATTAATTTCAAGATGGCCTGTTGATGTTTGGCCACAGCTGTGCTCATATCGGTCGTAACAGGTAAACGTTCACGGGTCCATGTGGAGGTGGACTGTGACGGCTCCTGCAGCGATGATTCTAAGGAACTTGTGTATGAGGAGGAGTCAATGCGTACAGACTGGATTCCTGCAATCCTTGGAGTTGGCAGAACACGTCCTGCGCCACTCGCACGATCTGTACCCGGCTCAACAACATTAACCCAATGGGCAGTGAGGGAAAGGTATCGCCCCTGTCCATGGTGACTGGTCCATGCATCAGTGGTGAGGTGGACCTTGCTACTGGCGGCGTTCAGTAGCGTGTGTTTTATGTGTCCCTCCACATGCTTGTGCAGGGCTGGGATGGCTTGCCTGCTGAAATAAAAGCGGCTGGGCACATTGTATTGTGGGACTGCCAATGCCATCAAGTTACGGAAGCTGTCAGTCTCCACCAGCCTGAATGACAGCATTTCAAGGGACAGTAGTTTTGCAATGCCAGCATTCAGAGCCTGTGCTCGGGGGTGGCTTGCCGAGAATGGCCGCCTGTTCTCCCATGCCTGTGCTACCGATGGCTGTAGACTGGGCTGGGAGTGTGAGGATGACTGGGAATGTGGTGCTGTGGGTGGAATTACTGTGGGTCTCTGGACAACAGTGCCTGAGGTTCTTCCATGGTGATCCTGTGAGGAAGCCAAACCAGCTGTGTGTGAGCTGGAGGAAGAGGCAACAACACGAGCTGAAGAGGTGGTAGGTGCCGCTGTTGGTTGGCCTAGGTCTTCAGTGTGTTTTTGTAACTCCACCGCGTGCTTGGTCCGCACATGTTTCCACATATTTGTGGTATTGAGGTTGCTGACATTTTTCCCTCTTTTGACTTTCTGATGACACACCTTGCATTTGACAAAGCAAATGTCCTTTGCAACTGTGTCAAAAAAGGACCAGGCACTGCAAGTCTTGGGAGTGCACGTTTTGGCTTTTGGAAGAGGCATGCTCTTAACGGGTGCAGAAGTGGAGGCTACAGGAACCGCAGTCTTCCCCATCCCTCTCCCTCTTTGGCCCGTTCGGGGAATCTCTTCCTCAGAGCTGCTCCCACCACCTTCCTGTACCTCACGCCACGATGGGTCAAGGACCTCATCATCTAAATAACCCTCTGCCACCAACTGCTTTTCCTGAATAGTCTCGGCAGCACAGTACACACCAGAAAGTGGCACCTGAGTCTCATCAACGTGGGCACTGACCCACCTGCCTCTTCAGAGTCAGAGAGACAAAGCTGTTGGGCATCACTGCATACTGCCTCTTCTTCCATTTCTCCAATGCTGCTTGGCTGGCCCCCTGTTTCCAAGCCAAGAGATTCAGAGAACAGAAGTAGAGATGGCTCCTGTCCTGGGCTCTTTGACTGCCTGGACAATTTGGCAGGTGGTGAAGAGACATATGGGTGCTCTCCAGTGCTCTGTGCCTCAGAGGATGTGGCACTAATTGAAGTCAAAGCATTAGCTGCCATCCATCTGAGAACGGCTTCAATTTGTTCTTCACGCAGCAGCGGTGTACGGCGATTTCCTACAAAGCTGCGCATGAAGGACTGTTCCCTGCTGAAACTGGGTGATGATTAGTCACCGGTGCCCGCAGCAGGCAAAAAATCCCCACGTCCTCTCCCTGCTCCACACCCACGTGCCTTACTCCATGCCTTCTTCATCTTGGTTGACTGATAAAGATAAGCAGAACAGTACTAAGGGCTTAGTGTGCTTATTCCTGAACAGCTCCTAACAGGTATAAGAAACACTAATTTTCTAAAGTGTGGACTAGACTTTAATATGAGCTAATGTGGCCTACACAACTGTAAAGTGGTGTGTTTGGTGAACTTTATTATTTTTTTATTTTTTGGCAGAACTTACTACAGAGTGAGCTGCACTCACACACAGACCGTGCAGACAGCCGTAAACGGCGCTGCAAGGCCAAAACAAGCTCCTCTATGTAATCCTATATAGTATTTTTCCACAATCTAGCAGGATACGGAGGGAAAGCCACTAATAGGAAAAATTTGAAAAAATGTGCAGCAGGCTGGACTAATTGAGAAACAGACAATGGAACGGTATGAGGCAGTGACGCACCCTGAGCTGACTACAACCGGCTGTGGCTGCGGACAGACTACAGAGCGATGGGCACTCACACACACAGAGACCTTGCAGACAGCTGTGAACAGCGCTGCAAGGCAAAAGCAAGGTTCTCACACAGCGGTTGCTAAATTAGCCTGGGTAAAGCACAATGAACCAAATCGCTATCTCTAAACTGGCCCTCAGTCAGAACACCGCGTCCTGTCCCTAACTGAATTCACAGCAGAGTGAGCCCAAAAGGGCGGCAGCGACTTTTATAGTGCATCATGACATCATTTCAGCAGCCAATCACAGCCATGACAGTAGTTACATGCCCACCATGCAGAGCAGGATGTGCCCACACTTCTAATCATTCCTTATTGGCTGAATTCGGGCACTTTGAATTATGGGAATTTCCGATTCCGGTATCCGATATACAGACAGTATCGGAACTCGGTATCGGAATTCCGATACCTGATACTTGAGGTATCGGAATTCTCAACACTACTAGTCATGCATTGCTCCAAAGGATCGGTGGCTGCCTATAAATTAAAAGAGTTTGCCAGAGTTGATCCCTCTGATAGTGTACGGTCTCTTAGAAATAATCCCTCACAAGTACAACGCAAAAACCGTCTCTCTGATAGTAGTGAGGGGAGTGAACAGGAAGAACTGACTCTTAAACAGGCGTCTGAACAATTAATGCAGGCCATATCCCTAACCAGAACATCACTTACCGAAAAAATAGAGGATGTACATACTGAAGTGGGACGCCTTCGGCAGGATATGCAGGCTATGAAAGGGCGTATTATGGAGGTGGAGACAAGGGTATCCCATGTAGAAGATACCATTACTCCCATGGAGGCCAAGTTGACAAAAGCAGCTGGCTCTATAAACGCCTGGAAACAAAAAGCAGATGACCTAGAGAATAGACTACGCCGAAATACATCCAGATTACTGAATCCAGCGAGGGTATCCCCTTACTTCTTTGATAATAGGAGCACAGGACGTTGCTCCTATATTGTTTGGTTCTTGTTCCATTTTTTCTTTTATATTGGTTTTATCTGTTATCTATGTAGAAACTGCCGTCAACAGCATTCTCATTTTCTGTGTGCTATCTTTGATCTTTACCTGAGTAATAATGTATACCATATCTTGATGAGTAAGCATGGGATCTGAATTGGTATGTATGACCTGGAATGTACGAGGTATTAAATCCCCCCGGAAGAAAATTAAGGTATTTTCACAGATTAAACACCATCACCCCCACATTGTGGCTTTGGTGGAGACGCACCTGACCAGAGATGCGGCCCGGTGCGTGCAGAAACCATGGGTGCAATGGTATATTCACGCGTTCCATACTAACTATTCGAGGGGGGTGTTGTTGCTGGTATATATAGTTAGATGGGAGGCCAGGGAGGCCCATAGGGACCCTGTGGGTCGTTTTGCTTTTGTATACGCAATAATTAATTCTCGTGAATATGTAATTTTATGTATCTACAACCCTCCCCCTGCTAACACATCAATCCTCCGGATGGTAATGAGTTTTGCCTTAAACTATCCAGACGCACAAGTTATTTGTATGGGAGATTTTAATTTAGTCATGGATAATTGTCTTGACAGATTTAGATTGGGTGATGGAGGGTCTGAGGAGCCCCCCTCTTCGGCTCCAACTCAGTTGGCATTGTTTATGGAGGGCAGTGGATGGCTGGATTTGTGGCGGATGTGAAATGCCCCCATAGGGCTGTGGGGTACTCGGTACCGGGTCCTTTGGTTCTCAAAGGCGGATTTCACGGTGGCTGACATGGTCTGTGGCCCTCGTGAGGTCCGTTGTAAATGGGGGAAATGTCTTTAAAGGGATTTGTTTGTGACGCCACTTGTGGTATTCGGTCAGGGTGACCAACGCTGCTTAGGAGTCCACTGGGGTGATGTTATGGCAGCTAGATGGTATACCTTCCCACAGGTGAAGTATATCCCCAGGGCTTCCCAGTGTGCAGATGGTGGATGGTGTGAGGCGCAGTGAAGAACGAGGACACAAGGTTGCAGTCTCTTTACCTTTTTACTGAAGGCTTCAGCATCCACAGTCCAGAGCACCAGATCACAGGGCAGGCAGAGTCCGGCCGGTCTGAAGGCAAATCCAGAGTCCCCTTATCCAGGTGGAAATCAGTAGCCTTCCTCTAGCACATGGGTGTTGTAGTACCTTCCTGCTGAGCGTCTATGTAAGGTCCTCACAACTGATGTTGGTGTTCTAGATGTTATGTCTCTCTCTGTCCCCCTGATGGTAAGGATAGGACAAACCTGTATGACTGATGGCCTGAAGCCTTTTTCAGGGACTCTAGCATGCCCCAGCCCCCACTAGTTGCCACCATGCCTCCTGGGTATGGGTCGGGCAGATAATATGGAATTAGCTGTCCTGCCGGTCTCTGGAGCCAGGCTTGGAGACGATGACTCCCTCAGTGTTCCGGCTACCGGATCCTGCGCCTCAGAAAGGAGGAAGTCTTTTGCAGGGCAGAACTCATTCTGGTTTCCTCTCCTTTTGCTATGACTTCATTTCTCACCCTCTACAATACAATTTGCTGTTCTTGTCTCTTTTTTATGATGCTGCCACACGTTGGGCCGACGCAGCTCCGTGGCCTTCTGTCTAGGCCTCTGACAGGATCCCACCCCTGTCAGGGACCCACTACCTGAGCGGAGCTCAGACAGATAGCAGCTAACTGGGTGAAGCCCAGCCAGCTTCTGCCTAACTTCCTATCAAGACCACCAGTTTTACCTAATTGTGAAGAGTGCCCTACTAAATAGGAGCATAGCTCCCCCTGGTGGACTGGAGTGTGAAGTGTGATGTATGGTTTGTGATACCTGGTAAAAGATCTCCTTTATTGCCTTCAGACGTAACATCACTCCCCCTAGAGGAGAATGATATTACTGCAACGACCAGGACCCTGGGGCGCTGCAGATGCATCACCCTGGAATGAAAGGATACACCTGCCACTCGAACACTAGGCGGACACTGTCCCGCATAGATTTTATATTTAGATCTGGTGGATTAGCAATGTGGATAGATAGTGTGGAACATGGCAATAGAGGGGTATTGGATCACAGCCCGATTATACTTAAACTCAGATATGGGCAACCGAACAATAGTATGGTCTGGAAGCTGAATCCCTTTTGGCTGAAATTATTGGTTTCTAACGACAGAACAGTAGATCAGCTGAACTGTTTCATTTCGTCCCACTCAGCACCTCAAAATGTTAATTTATTTTGGGACGCCCTTAAGGAGTATTTAAGGGGATGTTTATCTTCCACAATTTCTTATATAAAGAGGGTGACCTTGGAAGAGGATGCTTAGATGGAACGGAGGTTGAAAGATGCAGAGGCTGCATACTTATCTAACCAAACTAATGGCAATAGAATCGAGTGGCTGACCTCACAAAGGCTATATACTCAACATATAGATACCAAGTCTAAGCGTAAACTGTTCTTCGCACGTCAATCATATTTTGAACTAGGAAATCAAGCTAGAACATTTTTGTCCTTTCTGGTGCATCAACGTAATACATCCAATACAATATTACAGATTTGTGCACCAAACGGCTTCTTGGTATCCACGACCGAAGAAATACTCCACTGTTTTTATGACTATTATAAATTGTTGTATAAGTCCAAAAGTGGCCTCGATATTTTAGAATGTTTAGATTATCTATCAGATATAACATTTCCCACATTGAGTCCCACCCAGCGGGCCTTTATGGATGCTGAGTTTACATTGGAGGAGATAGAATATGCAATGATGGACATGGCCTCTGGGAAGGCTCCTGGACCGGATGGGTTTCCCATTGAGTTATATAAGAGATATAGGGATATCCTAGTGCCACTCTTATTAAAGGTATTTCAGGGTGTATGGGAGGGAGGATGTATGCCTGAAACTTTTTATGAGGCAAATATTATCATACTTAAAAAGGAGGGGCAGGACCCTTTGGAATGTGGAATGTGGATCCTATCGCCCCATATCCATGGTCAATGTAGACTACAAAATCTTCACTAAAGTCCTGGCCATTAGGCTGAATTCAATTATATTGGATCTTATCCACCCAGACCAAACTGGCTTTATGCCCGGTAAGAGCACCTCCATTAATATCAGGTGAGTCCAGTCGATAATTCAATATAGTTCTTTAGTGTCAGACAACAACTGGGCATTAGCATCACTGGACGCGGAAAAAGCCTTTGATTCTCTTGAGTGGCCCTTTCTGTCAGCATGCTTACAGAGGTATGGTATTGGGGATAAATTTCTGAAATGGATCAATATACTATACATGAAACCTAAAGCCCGTATAATTATAAATAACTCCATTTCCGAGTCTTTCTCATTATATAGGGGGACCCGTCAGGGATGCCCCCTCTCTTCAGCTCTTTTTGCTCTCGTGATAGAGGCATTGGCAATACGTATAAGATCTTCCCCTGACATTAAGGGTATAGATATAGCGGGTCGTGAGGATACCATCGGTTTATATGCTGATGACATGGTGATATTCATGGACAGGGTGGAGGAAACATTGTTGCGGGTAATTACCACTCTAGATAAATTCAGTAAATACTCCGGTCTATATATCAACTGGGACAAATCTGCTCTGTTGCCTCTCTCTTGTACCCCAATACCAGGCCTCGAAACTCTCTCCTCGTTACTTATTGTATCCAATTTTAAATATTTAGGTATCTACATGTCCCAATACAGCAATTCTGACTTACAACTTAGTATTTATCCATAGTTAGAACTAGTCAAATCTAAATTTGCGTCTTGGAGCAAAATTCCATTGTCGATTGCGGGCCTTATCAACCTAATTAAAATGATACTCCTCCCTAAGCTTAGTTATTGCCTTCAACAAAGCGCAGTACCGGTACCTAAATCCCTCTTTACAAACCTAAACTCCCAAATTACTTCCTTTATAAGGGGGAAAACTAGACCCAAACTTAGGCAGTCTGCTTTACAGACTGCTAAACAGGGGGGTGGAGCGGCACTGCCGGATTTTTCTCTGTACCACCTGGCCGGACAGGCTAGAGCATTAAGTACATGAATGCCTAATAATTGTCTCCCTAATTCTGAATATCAGTTGCTTCACTCTGCCCGAGGCTTCCTGGAACTAGAAAAAATTAATGTCCCTCGTTTACTGCCTATGCTTCTTCTTTCACGGTCAGTTTGGAGACAAATTAAAAAAGTTGTAGGATTTAAAGGTATTATAGGGGGAAATGGGAGGGACCTATCCCTGACGTGCAAGAAGAGGAATGGGAAGAGATTCTAGAATCCCCACTCAGGGTGTCCCCATCGATCAATAACAGAATGACCCAGCTATATATAATATATAACGAAGTAAGGAAGGCGTTCCAGCTCCATAAAATTCAAATGCTTTATTTCTCCATTAAAAATTGGTGTAATACAAACAGTCCTTGCCTTAGATAAATTCAAAGAATAAGAATGGAATAAATTCAGCAGTAATGGTACATAATTTCATTTTTACGATTCAGGCCAAATGGATATCTGGTTCGCAAATTATATATCCAAAAAGCTTCTCTGGTTAGAAGCTGTCTTTTGATATCTCCACCCCGCTGTGACAGTTTAGTTTGTTCTATGCCCTGGATTGTCATCATAGATGTATTACCTGAATGACACATGATAAAGTGTTTGGCAGCAGCTGATATATTTTTACCTTGGATATTAGTGCTTCCTAGGTCCCTTAAATGCTCTGTGAATCTAGTTTTCAGCTTTCTCGTAGTGCACCCTATGTATGACAAATTACATTCTCTACAGTCAATTTTGTACACTACATTCTTTGAGTGACAATTAATAAAAATTTTTATTTGGAAAGTTTTGTTTTTATCCTTATCTTGGAATGTGTTATTTGTTAATGCGTACCTGCATGTACTGCACGCAGTGACACCACATTTGTAAAAGCCTCTACATTGTAACCATGTACTAGAAGCCGGCTGTGATTGAAAGAGACTAGGTGATAAAGAGCTGCCAATAGTTGGCGCTCTCCTGGCCACAATATTGAGCCCATCTTTGAGAATATCTGATAGTAAATCGTCTTCCTGCAATATAGGTAACCTTTTCAATATTATATTTTTAATTTCATTGAACTGGCTGCTGTATTGGAAACAAACATATGGTTTCTTACTTTTACCTTCTCTTTCTCTTTTATTCTCCCTATCTAGGGTTAAAAGACTATCTCTAGGTTTTTTATCCACTATTTTTTGTGCTCTATTTAGGGTCCAGTCAGGATACTGTCTTTCTTTTAGCTGCACTCTTAAGCCATCAAATTCCTCCTTTTTAGATATTTCACTACTACAATTTCTCTTGTGCTGCGTATATTCTCCCACCGGAATTGACTTTATAGTATGTTTGGGGTGGCTACTCCTCACATGTAGCACAGTATTCCCACTGATGGGTTTTATGTGCGTCTTGCTGTCAACAATCTGATTTTCTACCCCCATCAAGTCTAGATCTAAAAATGAAATAGTACTTTTATTCAATTTGTGGGTGAATTTGATACCAAAATCGTTGCCGTTGATGTATCCAATGAAATCCGGTACGGCAGATACATCGCCGCTAGTGTTGAGCATTCCGATACCGCAAGTATCGGGTATCGGCCGATACTTGCGGGTATCGGAATTTCGATACCGAGATCCGATACTTTTGTGGTATCGGGTATCAGTATCGAAACAACATTAATGTGTAAAAGAAAGAATTAAAATAAAAAATATTGCTATACTCACCTCTCCGACGCAGCCTGGACCTCACCGAGGGAACCGGCAGCATTCTTTTCTTAAAATGCGCGCTTTTCCTTCCTTCCGTGACGTCACGGCTTCTGATTGGTCGCGTGCCGCCCATGTGGCCGCGACGCGACCGATCACAGCAAGCCGTGACGTAATTTTCAGGTCCTTCTAGGCATTCAGTATTTTAAAATTACGTTCCGGCGTTGTGATTGGTCGCGTCGCGGTCACATGGGCGACGCGACCAATCACAAGCCGTGACGTCACGGGAGGCAGGAGACGCGCGCATTTTAAGCAAACAACGCTGCCGGTTCCCTCGCTGAAGTCCAGGCTGCGTCGGAGAGGTGAGTATAGCAATATTTTTTATTTTAATTCTTTATTTTACACATTAATATGGTTCCCAGGGCCTGAAGGAGAGTTTCCTCTCCTTCAGACCCTGGAAACCATCAGGAATACCGTCCGATACATGAGTCCCATTGACTTGTATTGGTATCGGGTATCGGTATCGGATTAGATCCGATACTTTACCGGTATCGGCCGATACTTTACGATACCGATACTTTCAAGTATCGGACGGTATCGCTCAACACTAATCGCCACCCCAAATAATTAGGGTGTCATCGATGTATCTGCCGTACCAGATCATGGACCCGGCAAAGGGATTGTTCACACTGTAGATATATTTGCGTTCCCAATACGCCATAGTCAGATTTGCCAATGAGGGAGAATACTTAGCCCCTATTGGAACGCCTGTCCTCTGCTCATACACCGTATTTTCAAATGAAAAAATATTGTGTTTTAGAAGAAAAAAGTGACTTGCAACACATAATTAATTAGATCCTGGGTATAGGAGCTGAAATTTTCCAAGTGATCACATAGCGCTTCCATTGCCAGGGTATGTGGTATGCATGTGTACAGTGATATAACATCACAGCACAACCATGAATAATTTTTCTGCCATATTTTATTTGAAAAGGTTTTGAGAACTTCCCTAGAATCTTTCACATAGCCTGGTAATTTAACAACAAGGGGTTGTAAGACGGAGTCCACCCACTCACAGAGATGTTCATTCATTGACCCTATACCCGACACTATGGGTCTCATAGCCGGCAAACCCACTCCTTTATGCACCTTAGGCAAACCGTATAATATGGGCATTTTGGGATTGGGAACATATAAATAATCAGCCTGCTTTTTGCTAAGGACACCCAAACTCAAACTCAGAATCATAACATTTGTGTACCTTAAAGAGCTCACTTGAAAAGCTCCTTTTTGTGTTGCCTGGTTGCTAACATTGGACACAATACACTTCATATAAATTTGATAAAGCAATGCTGTTACTTTGCCTCAGTAGTTCATTAAAAATATAGCTTTGTCCACTATAGTTGTTTCTCTCCTTGCGAGCCTTAACTTTGTCTGCCTCAAATTTTACAAATGGAGAATATACAAATGGTGATTTGTAAACAAGATTGAAATGCTGTGTACCAAATGCATACAGACAATCACGTAGCTGCATATCTTTTAAAACTTTTACAGATGTGACAGAAAATGCTCATAGTGACACAATCTTAATAAATGTTTGTTTATTCACTTCACAAACAGTTCTAAGCCTCTATATGTTTGCTGTTTGTCATTGTAAAACATTAAGGTTTACTGAAACTATGCCGCTGGTGGTTTGATCTAAATCCTTGTGGATTTTATTTTTTAGGGGTTTATGGCCCCTCATCTGATGACTCCATGATATCTCAGTTTCATCCAACCTTGGAAAGTGGCCACTTGAAGGTGTGGGTGAAACTAGAGTTACTACATACTGTAGTGTTATTCACTATATAAGACCAGAGAAACATGAATAAGACAGATGCCTTAACTGGGGTACCTGTACATGTACAGTTTGCTGATACCTGCATAATTGGGGATGCCTATGCAGTGTAGGTAATCTCCCAGGGGTTCTTTGTCTTGGTGTTGCTTCTCTGATATTCCAGACAGATGATGTTTAAAAGCCTCTTGGTGATAATATAACTATACTGTTTGTAGTTAATCTTCAGGGGCAGCACGGTGGCACAGTGGTTAGCACAGCAGCCTTGCAGCGCTGGAGTCCTGGGTTCAAACCCCACCAAGGACAACATCTGCAAAGAGTTTGTATGTTCTCTCCGTATTTGCGTGGGTTTTCTCTGGGTACTCCGGTTTCCTCCCACATTCCAAAGACATACAGATAGGGAATTTAGATTGTGAGCCCCAACGGGGACAGCAATGATAATGTGTGCAACCTGTAAAGCGCTGCGGAATATGTTAGCTCTATGTAAAAAAAAAAATAAAGATTATTATTATATATATACGTAATCACTATATTTATTTAATCCTTATATGTACTTATTAACCTGTGTATGTTAACACATACAAAAGTGTACGCACTCACACTATTCAATCATACTATTCCTTTAATTTTGTAGTTTGCAATAAAATTGCCTTGTATTGCAAGTATTTGCCTTTTTTTAAAGCTGTATCTGAACCTTTGTGTTAAAAACATGTCAAATAAAATTGCAAAATTCTCCTGTAAATATTTGTGCAAAGAGGGAACCATAACATACCATCATACCATTAAAAAATACTAGTGAATTTTCCTTGGCCCATCCAGTATGTGGGTTCCAAGGCCTAATGGGGTGCATATGACTATGCAGCAGGGCTCACCATCCTGCCAATGTATAACACAAAGGAGTATGGAGCACAAAATGCATATTGTGAAGTGGATTTTCCTGGGCACATCCAGTATGTTGGTTCCAAGGAATAATGGGGTGCATATGACTGACTATGCAGCAGGGCTGGCCTTACCGCCAATGTATAAAACAAAGGAGTATGGAGCACAAAATGCATACTGTGAGGTGGATTTTCCTGGGCCCAGCCAGTATGTGGGTTCCAAGGCCTAATGGGGTGCATATGACTGACTATGCAGCAGGGCTGGCCTTACCGCCAATGTATGAAACCAAGGAGTACGGGAGTACAAAATGCATATTGTGACTATGAAGCAGGGCTAGCCTTGCTGGCAATGTGTAAAACCAAGGAGTACGGGAGTACAAAATGCATATTGTGAAGTGGATTTTCATGGGCACATTCAGTATGTGGGTTCCAAGGCCTAATGGGGTGCATATGACTGACTATGCAGCAAGGCTGGTCTTGCTGGCAATGTCTAAAACCAAGGAGTACGGCAGTATAAAATGCATATTGTGAAGTGGATTTTCATGGGCACATCCACTATGTGTGTTCCAAGGCCTATTGGGGTTCATATGACTATGCAGCAGGGCTGGCCTTGCCGCCAATGTGTAAAACCAAGGAGTACGGGAGTGCAAAATGCATATTGTGAAGTGGATTTTCATGGGCACATCCACTATGTGGTCCAAGGCCTAATGAGGTGCATATGACTATGCAGCAGGGATGGCCTTGCCACCAATGTGTAAAACCAAGGAATACGGGAGTACAAAATGCATATTATGAAGTGGATTTTCATGGGCCCATTCAGTATGTGGGTTCCAAGGCCTAATGGGGTGCATATGACTATGCAGCTGGGCTCGCCTTCCTTCCAATGTATAAAACAAAGGAGTACGGGAGTACAATATGCATATTGTGAAGTGGATTTTAATGGGCCCATCCAGTATATGGGTTCCAATGCCTAATGGGGTGCATATGACTGACTATGCCGCAGAGCTCACCTTCCTGCCAATGTGTAAAACAAAGGAGCACGGTGTTAGGGTTGGCGGAACACACCAAATATATTTATTAGATGGGATAGGTGCGTTGGCAACCCGGGATCCACCGTGCAGGAAAGAACCTGCTGCTAAGTAAGGCGGCGAATAGTGTTGAGCATTCCGATACCGCAAGTATCGGGTATCGGCCGATATTTGCTGTATCGGCATTCTGATACCGAGATCCGATACTTTTGTGATATCGGGAATCGGTATCGGGATCAATATTAATGTGTAAAATAGAGAATAAAAATAAAAAATATTGATATACTCACCTCTCCGACGCAGCCTGGACCTTACCGATGTAACCGGCAGCTTCCGTTCCTAAGAATGAGTGCTTGAAAGACCTTAGATGACGTCGCGGCCTGTGATCGGTCGCGTGAGCGGTCAAGTGACCGCCACGCGACCAATCACAAGCCGCGACGTCATCTAAGGTCTTTCAAGAGCTTGAAAGTCCTTAGATGACGTCGCGGCTTGTGATTGGTTACGCGGCGGTCACGTGACCGCTCACGCGACCAATCACAGGCCGCGACGTCATCTAAGGTCTTTCAAGCGCTCATTCTTAGGAATGGAAGCTGCCGGTTACATCGGTAAGGTCCAGGCTGTGTCGGAGAGGTGAGTATATCAATAATTTTTATTTTTATTCTTTATTTTACACATTAATATGGATCCCAGGGCCTGAAGGAGAGTTTCCTCTCCTTCAGACCCTGGGAACCATACAGGATACCTTCCGATACTTGATGTCCCATTGACTTGTATTGGTATTGGGTATCGGTATCGGCGATATCCGATACTTTTCTAGTATCGGCTGATACTATCCGATAGCGATACTTTCAAGTATCGTACGGTATCGCTCAACACTAGCGGCGAAGCAAATTAGAATAAACAAACTGTTACTTCACAGGGCCCGTAGTAAAGAGAACGCTGTGCCCCGTTTAGCTCACAGGGGACACAGCTACTGTGTAGAGCCAACAGTGGTCATGCAGTCCCACCAACACGCAGCTCCTCTCCGGTGGAGCCGGAATTCTATCGGCTATTAACCAGCCCTGAATTCACACATAAACTCCTCGCCAGAGGTGCCAGCATTTTAGGGGCTTATTTCAGCCTGGTCCCTGACTGCATACACAAAACTCCTCGCCAGAGGTGCCAGCATTCTAGGGGCTTATTTCAGCCGGGTCCCTGACCACACACACGACCACACTGGCGCTGAGCTCGTACATATTTGACACTAGCGCATGGCCGTGCGGTCATGAGAACCTTATATAGCTGCAGCACCTACAGGACCTTCCAAGAAGGACCAATGGAAGGCTGCCACAGAACTTGATCAGGTACAGGACCTTCCTGGAAGACCAATGGAAGTTGCTGCAGTACCTGAGCATGTGACCCTTGATCTCCACTGAGAGATCTTACCCTGGGCATGCTCAGTGTGTGCAAAGCAGGACTTAGTCCCAGAACAGCCTGCTCACCGCAGATCAGTGCAGGGTACAATAGCAGAGCCTGGAGAGGCAGCAGTAACCCTTTGCACAGTATCAGACTCAGTGAGATGCTGGGACCGACGTCTCCGCTGAGCAGGCTCCACTGCGGCCGATGCAGAATGGGAGACCGCAGCAGACACGGCTCGAGATTCCCCCTGTGCAGCAGCGGGAACTCGACTCCTAACACACGGGAGTACAAAATGCATATTGTGAAGTGGATTTTCATGGACCCATCCTCTGTGGGTTCTAAGGCTTAATGGGGTGCATATGACTATGCAGCAGGGCTGGCCTTACCGCCAATGTATGAAACCAAGGAGTACGGGAGTAGAAAATGCATATTGTGACTATGAAGCAGGGCTGGCCTTGCCACCAATGTGTAAAACCAAGGAGTACGGGAGTACAAAATGCGTATTGTGAAGTGGATTTTCATGGGCCCATTCAGTATGTGGGTTCCAAGGCCTAATGGCATGCATATGACTGACTATGCAGCAGGGCTGGCCTTGCTGCCAATGTGTAAAACAAAGGAGTACGGGAGTACAAAATGCACATTGTGAAGCGGATTTTAATGGGCCCATCCAGTATATGGGTTCCAATGCCTAATGGCGTGCATATGACTGACTATGTAGCAGAGCTCGCCTTCCTGCCAATGTGTAAAACAAAGGAGTACGGGAGTACAAAATGCATATTGTGAAGTGGATTTTCATGGGTACATCCAGTATGTGGGTTCCAAGTCCTAATGGGGTGCATATAACTGACTTTGCAGCAGGGCTGGCCTTGCCGTCAATGTGTTAAACAAAGGAGTACGGAGTACAACATGCATATTGTGAAGTGGATTTTCATGGGCATATCCACTATGTGGGTTCAAAGTTTTACTGGGTTGCATATGAATTGGTAGCATGGCAGGCCTTGAATTCAATGCAACACTTTTTCAGGAGTCCCTCCTGGACATCTTATGACAGGGGTATTGTGGTGCGTCGTAATTCTTGGCAGCCCGTCCACTCACAGCATAGGCTACAACAGCTTAGGAGACCCACTGTTTCATAATGTCCCTTTAAGAAGATTAATGCCGCCTGATGCACCAGTAAAAATAGGCTCTGTGACTTTAACAGTCCCTCCTTCGTAAATGAAACAAAAAGGGTCTGCTTATGTGTCACACACCACATGTCCAGCTAGGGGTGTTAAATGTTAAAATGATATTTCCCAGTGAATGCATTTGAAGTGGCTGAAAGCAATGTTAAAGTTGAAAAACGCTTTTAAAACGCAGCATCTGAATTATGCCTAAGTGGGAGAGGAAATTTTCGGTCTAGGGTGAAATATTTGGCCTTACAGGCAAGTCATTAACCTGCAAAGGATGTACCTTGACATATTTCCAAGCAAAACCCGTTTTGGTTTCATTTCCATGTGTTTTTTGTGACACCGGGAAAAATGGCATGAATCTCGGAAATAATTAAGACCGTGAACTAGAAGTCAGGAATGCTTCCAGGGGCGATCCCCATGAGGTCCCTGTGTCATTTGAGCCGTGTTTCTATCATTTTCAGACATTTTTTACCTTAAAAGGACCCCCGGGGGGGATCGCGGTAAAAATACTCGGGTCTCCCATAGACTTACATTGGGCTTGTTGTTCTGGCCGAGTACCAGAGTATTCCAATTTGCTTGACCCGAGCAATGAGCACCCGAGCATTTTAGTGCTCGCCCATCACTAATCATCAATGCTTATAGCTTTGCACCAGTCGTGTACAACCAAAAGGGGCAGACCACCCAATGCTCCCTCCTCCATCATTCTTCCTCTGCATCTGACGTCTCAAAGCAATGGGCGCAATGACGTCACTACAACATATATCAAAATTCTGATGTGCATTATCAGTGGTGAGTTCAATAGGCATATATCAGATAAATATCAATATATAAAGATAAATATACCTCACCACTGCTGCATAGTATGTGGACAACTGCAAAACAACACGAGAACAGGAAAAGAGGACCTCAAGCAGTCATACATCCAAATATAAAACAAGATTTATTGGTACAAACAACTTTAAAAATACCAGAACGCAAGTGCATAAAAGGGCCAATAAGATGACAACAAGTGTCAACGACATCATGCTGAGCCCAAGATACAGGGTGACCCTAACATGATAATACACACAGGAGAGCTTGGCGGTGCCAAATAACAAAAAAATCAAAATGCCACAGAATCACCCTGGGCGCCCCCTGAGGAAGGTATCACACCGAAACGCACGTCGGGGTGACGGGTGTCCCTGCGGTATTTGTCAGCTATCAGGTGATGTGGATGCGGTGTCGTATTGAATTGTGATTCTGTGGCATTTTGATTTTTTTGTTATTTGGCACCGCCAAGCTCTCCTGTGTGTATTATCATGTTAGGGTCACCCTGTATCTTGGGCTCAGCATGATGTCGTTGACACTTGTCATCTTATTGGCCCTTTTATGCACTTGTGTTCTGGTATTTTTAAAGTTGTTTGTACCAATAAAGCTTGTTTTATATTTGGACATATGACTGCTTGAGGTCCTCTTTTCCTGTTCTTGTCACTACAACATGTCTACTGTGTCGAGCAATGTGAAGCTGCAAAATATCCACTGAGGAGATGGGAGCAAAAGGGGTACAGAGAGAGGTAAAGGTACCTTCACCCATAACGATTTTGTTAACGATATCGTTGCAACGTCACGCTTTTTGTGACGTAGCAACGATCCCGCTTAACGATCTCGTTATGTGTGACAGCGACAAACGATCAGGCTCCTGCTGGGAGATCATTGGTTGTAGGGAATGATCAGGACCTTTTTTTGGTCGCTGATCACCCACTGTCATCGCTGGATCGGCGTGTGTGACGCCAATCCAGCGATGTGTTCACTTGTAACCAGGGTAAATATCGGGTTACTAAGCGCAGGGCCGCGCTTAGTAACCCAATATTTACCCTGGTTACCATTGTAAAAGTTAGCGCCGGCCGTAAAGCAGAGCACAGCGGTGACGTCACCGCTGTGCTCTGCTTTACGGCCGGCGCTGACACAGTCAGTGCGGGAAGCTGACGGCGAGGGACGTGACAGACATCGGAATGTGAGTATGTAGTGGTTTTTTTTTTAACTTTTACAATGGTAACCAGGGTAAATATCGGGTTACTAAGCGTGGCTCTGCACTTAGTAACCCGATGTTTACCCTGGTTACCCGGGGACTTCGGCATCGTTGAAGACAGTTTCAACGATGCCGAAGTCGTTCCCCTGATCGTTGGTCGCTGGAGAGAGCTGTCTGTGTGACAGCTCCCCAGCGACCACACAACGACTTACCAACGATCACGGCCAGGTCGTATCGCTGGTCGTGATCGTTGGTAAGTCGTTTAGTGTAACGGTACCTTAAGTATTTTCTTTTATTATTTTTGTAATCAATGAGAACATTATGGAGTCCATTATATTATAAAGGGCTATGTGTGACCATTACATTTTATTAAAGGTACCGTTACACTAAACGACTTACCAACGATCACGACCAGCGATACGACCTGGCCGTGATCGTTGGTAAGTCGTTGTGTGGTCGCTGGGGAGCTGTCACACAGACAGCTCTCTCCAGCGACCAACGATCAGGGGAATGACTTCGGCATCGTTGAAACTGTCTTCAACGATGCCGAAGTCCCCTTGTAACCAGGGTAAACATTGGGTTACTAAGTGCAGGGCCGCGCTTAGTAACCCGATATTTACCCTGGTTACCATTGTAAAAGTAAAAAAAAACACTACATAATCACATTCTGATGTCTGTCACGTCCCCCGCCGTCAGCTTCCCTGCACTGACTGTGTCAGCGCCGGCCGTAAAGCAGAGCACAGCGGTGACGTCACCGCTGTGCTCTGCTTTACGGCCGGCGCTGACAGTCAGTGCAGGGAAGCTGATGGCGGGGGACGTGACAGACATCGGAATGTGAGTATGTAGTGTTTTTTTTTTTTAACTTTTACAATGGTAACCAGGGTAAATATCGGGTTACTAAGCGCGGCCCTGCGCTTAGTAACCCGATATTTACCCTGGTTACAAGTGAACACATCGCTGGATCGGCGTCACACACGCCGATCCAGCGATGACAGCGGGTGATCAGCGACCAAAAAAAGGTCCTGATCATTCCCTACGACCAACGATCTCCCAGCAGGGGCCTGATCGTTGGTCGCTGTCTCACATAACGAGATCGTTAAGCGGGATCGTTGCTACGTCACCAAAAGCGTGACGTTGCAACAATATCGTTAACAAAATCATTATGTGTGAAGGTACCTTAAGAGCTATGTGAACTATTACATTATAGGGAAGGCAATGTGGGACCAATTATACTATACCCATTTTATTATATAGAGGGCTATGTGGAGCCTATTACATTATATGGAGGGTTATATGGGGCCCATTATTTTATACTGGCTACTGAACCCGTTCTACGCCCGGTGGCGCGCATTTATATTTGTATATGGTCTCCATCTTGGTATGTGCTGCTTCCATCCTGTGCCCTAATCTTGTCATGTGCTGCTACCATCTTACGCCCCCATCCTGTCACATGCTGCTCCCATCCTGCGCCCACTTCCTGTCATGTGCAGCCCCATCCTGCACCCTCATCATATTTTCTGTGCCTCCATCTTGTCTTGAGCTACTCTCTTCCTGTGTGCTCATCCTTTCATGTGCTCCCATCTTGCACCCCAATCCTGTCATGTGGTGCTCCCATCCTGCTCCCCAATCCTGTCATGTGGTGCTCCCATCCTGCATCCCCATGCGGTCATGTGCTGCCTCCATTCTGTTCACCCATTCTGTAATGTGCTGCACCCATCCTGCGCCCCCATCCTGTCACGTGCTGCTCTCATCCTTCTCCCCCATCCTGTCACGTGCTGCTCTCATCCTGCGCCCCCATCTTGTCATGTGCTGCTCCCATCCTGCCACTCATTCTGTCTTGTGCTGCACCCATCCTGCGCCCACATCCTGTAATGTGCTGCCCTCATCCTGCGCCCCATCCTGTCAAGTGCTGCCCTCATCCTGCTCCCCCATTTTGGCATGTGCTGCTCCCATTCTGTGCCCCATTCTGTCATGTACTGCTCCCATCCTGCGCCCCATTCTGTCATGTGCTGCTCCCATCTTGCGCCCCCATTCTGTCATGTGCTGCTCCCATCCTGAGCACTTCTAGAGGGAGGATTTAAATTTATCCTTCACGGTTAACCCAGTGATTTCCAAATTAATATACAAGGTGTTGCCGGCAACTGAAAATGACCAGACGGAGACGTGTGTCTCTGTATGGGGGATCGAGCTGATCTCTGGCCCCCGTTTATTTTGTATATCAGTTTTCATTGTCACAGAAATTATAATCCAACTAATCAGCATAAGAACACGCTCACAGTTCTTAACCTATAAGAATGCAGGAAAAACTTAACCCATGAGGATTCAGGAAAAATGGAAACTACAGATATGGTCATGTCTTTTTGGCACAGTATGTGTTTTTCTAACAGATGCCTCAGTCTTGTATAGTGATACACCCCCGAATCTCTTATCTGGCTCGAGACAGAAGACTCAAGGTCTTTATACCAATTATGAACAATAGCCTAGTTGCATACCAGGCTTGTGAACAACAAGATAAAGTTACTTCATGGCAGCTGTAACCTTTTACCTAATTAAATAACAGAATTTATCTTTAAGCAACAAGAAAATGGAGTCAAAAACACAAAATGGAGAATCTAGCACAAAATGGAGAACCTTTCATAATTTGTTCCTTCACATTCCCCCCTAGATAAATTTTGTTAATTAATGTCCAGCATCAGAGATACTATCCCAAGCTCTAAGCTCGAGGGGTACTGGTCTTCACATGACTGGTGCCATGTTACCAGCCATTTTAAATACAGTTTCATTAATATCTACAAGCGAGGGAAAAATCTTATTATTTCACAGTCTAAGATATAGCAGTACAAAAAGTATATAAGAAAATATATTTTCACCTTGACAATCCCCCCTAAACACTAAGTTTTTTCCTTAACCCCTTCCCGACATTTGACGTACTATCCCGTCGAGGTGGGGTGGGCCCGTATGACCGCCGACGGGATAGTACGTCATAGCCGATCGGCCGCGCTCACGGGGGGAGCGCGGCCGATCGCGGCCGGGTGTCGGCTGCATATTGCAGCTGACATCCGGCACTATGTGCCAGGAGTGGTCACGGACCGCCCCCGGCACATTAACCCCCGGCACACCGCGATCAAACATGATCGCGATGTGCCGGCGGTGCAGGGAAGCATCGCGCAGGGAGGGGGCTCCCTGCGGGCTTCCCTGAGCCCCCCGCAGCAACGCGATGTGATCGCGTTGCTGCGAGGGTCTTACCTCCCTCCCTGCCTGCTCCAGACCCGGATCCAAGATGGCCGCGGATCCGGGTCCTGCAGGGAGGGAGGTGGCTTCACAGACGCCTGCTCAGAGCAGGCACTGTGAAGCAGCCTGCACTTCTCGCAGATCGGTGATCTGTCAGAGTGCTATGCAAACTGGCAGATCACCGATCTGTATTGTCCCCCCCTGGGGCAAAGTAAAAAAGTAAAAAAAAAAAATTCCAAATGTGTAAAAAAAAATAAAAAAAAATATTCCAAAATAATGAAAAAAAAAAAAATATTATTCCCATAAATACATTTCTTTATCTAAATTAAAAAAAAAAAACAATAAAAGTACACATATTTAGTATTGCCACGTCCGTAACGACCCAACCTATAAAACTGCCACACTAGTTAACCCCTTCAGTAAACACCGTAAGAAAAAAAAAAAAAAAACGAGGCAAAAAACAACGCTTTATTACCATACCGCCGAACAAAAAGTGGAATAACACGCGATCAAAAAGACTGATATAAATATCCATGGTACCGCTGAAAACGTCATCTTGTCCCGCAAAAAACAAGCCGCCATACAGCATCATCAGCAAAAAAATAAAAAAGTTATAGTCCTGAGAATAAAGCGATACCAAAATAATTATTTTTTCTATAAAATAGTTTTTATCGTATAAAAGCGCCAAAACATAAAAAAATGATATAAATGAGGTATCGCTGTAATCGTACTGACCCGACGAATAAAACTGCTTTATCAATTTTACCAAACCCGGAACGGTATAAACGCCTCTCCCAAAAGAAATTCATGAATAGCAGGTTTTTGGTCATTCTGCCTCACAAAAATCGGAATAAAAAGCGATCAAAAACGGTAACGTGTCCGAAAATTTTACCAATAAAAACGTCAACTCGTCCCGCAAAAAACAAGACCTCACATGACTCTGTGGAGCAAATGTGGAAAAATTATAGGTCTCAAAATGTGGAGACGCAAAAACTTTTTTGCTATAAAAAGCGTCGCTGGTTTCACACTTGCGTTTTTGTCTGCAGCGTTTTTTGCACAAAAAAACGCATGCGTTTTTTCCCTATATTTAACATTGAAAACGCATGCGGTTTTTTTGTACGCGTTTGGTCGCGTTTTCAAACGCATGCGGTTTTTTTCTGCATGCGTTCATTTTCAGAAATACAACCTGCAGTATTTTCTTGCGTTTTTAAGCACATGCGTTTGCGTTAAAAACGCATGCATTTTTATCGAAAAAAACAGAAAACACACTGAAAAGCCACCCACCACCATCAAGGTGATAGAGATCCAAACCCTAACCCTAACTCTACCCCTAACCTCACCCCTAACCGTTTAATGAACATTTTCTGACAGTCATAGTGCCACGTATTTCAGTGCCACGTATTTCAGTGCCACGTATTTCAGTGCCATGTATTTCAGTGCCACGTATCACGTATTTCAGTGCCACGTGTTTCAGTGCCACGTATTTCAGTGCCACGTATCACGTATTTCAGTGCCACATATTTTAGTACCACGTATTTCAGTTGCACATATTTCAGTGCCACGTATTTCAGTGCCACGTATTTCAGTGCCACGTATTTCAGTGCCACGTGTTTCAGTGCCACGTATTTAAGTGCCACGTATCACGTATTTCAGTGCCACGTATTTCAGTGCCACGTATTTCAGTGCCACGTATTTCAGTGCCACGTATTTCAGTGCCACGTATTTCAGTGCCACGTATTTAAGTGCCACATATCACATATTTCAGTGCCACTTATTTCAGTGCCACGTATTTCAGTGCCACGTATTTCAGTGCCACGTATTTCAGTGCCACGTGTTTCAGTGCCACGTGTTTCAGTGCCACGTATTTCAGTGCCACGTATTTCAGTGCCACGTATTTCAGTGCCACGTATTTCAGTGCCACGTGTTTCAGTGCCACGTATTTAAGTGCCACGTATCACGTATTTCAGTGCCACGTATTTCAGTGCCACGTATTTCAGTGCCACGTATTTCAGTGCCACGTATTTCAGTGCCACGTATTTCAGTCACGTTTAGGGTTAGGGGTAGGGTTAGGGTTAGGGCTAGGGTTGGAGGTAAAGTTAGGGTTGGGGCTAAAGTTAGGGTTGGGGCTAAAGTTAGGGTTAGGGTTTGGATTACATTTACGTTTGGATTAGGGTTGGGATTAGAATTATGGGTGTGTCAGGGCTAGGGGTGTGGTTAGGGTTACCGTTGGGATTAGGGTTAGGGGTGTGTTTGGGTTAGGGTTTCAGGTAGAATTGGGGGGTTTCCACTGTCCAGGCACATCAGGGGCTCTCCAAGCGCGACATGGCGTCCAATCTCAATTCCAGCCAATTCTGCGTTGAAAAAGTAAAACAGTGCTCCTTCCCTTCCGAGCTCTCCCGTGCGCCCAAAAAGGGGTTTACCCCAACATATGTGTTATCAGCGTACTCGGGACAAATTGAACAACAACTTCTGGGGTCCAAGTTCTCTTGTTATCCTTAGGAAAATAAAAATTTGGGGGGCTAAAAATCATTTTTGTGGGAAAAAAAAGATGTTTTATTTTCACGGCTTTGCGCTATAAACTTTAGTGAAACACTTGAGGGTTCAAAGTTCTCAAAACACATCTAGATAAGTTCCTTGGGAGGTCTAGTTTCCAATATGGGGTCACTTGTGGGGGGTTTGTACTGTTTGGGTACATCAGGGGCTCTGCAAATGCAACGTGACGGCTGCTGACCAATCCATTTAAGTCTGCATTCCAAATGGCGCTCCTTCCCTTCTGAGCTCTGTCATGCGCCCAAACAGTGGTTCCCCCCCACATATGGGGTATCAGCGTACTCAGGACAAATTGGAAAACAAATTTTGGGGTCCAATTTATTCTGTTACCCTTGTAAAAATACAAAGCTGGGGGCTAAAAAATCATTTTTGAGAAAAAAAAAAATTATTTTCACGGCTCTGCGTTATAATCTGTAGTGAAACACTTGGGGGTTCAAAGCTCTCAAAACACATCTAGATAAGTTCCTTAGTGGGTCTACTTTCCAAAATGGTGTCACTTGTAGGGAGTTTCAATGTTTAGGCACATCAGGGGCTCTCCAAACGCAACATGGCGTCCCATCTCAATTCCAGTCAATTTTGCATTGAAAAGTCAAATGGCGCTCCTTCCCTTCCAAGCTCTGCCATGCGCCCAAACAATGGTTTACACCCACATATGGGGTATCAGCGTACTCAGGACAAATTGCACAACATTTTTTTGGGTCCAATTTCTTCTCTTACCCTTGGGAAAATAAAAAATTGGGGGCAAAAAGATCATTTTTGTGAAAAAATATGATTTTTTATTTTTACGGCTCTGCATTATAAACTTCTGTGAAGCACTTGGTGGGTCAAAGTGCTCACCACACATCTAGATAAGTTCCTTAGGGGGTCTACTTTCCAAAATGGTGTCACTTGTAGGGAGTTTCAATGTTTAGGCACATCAGGGGCTCTCCAAACGCAACATGGCGTCCCATCTCAATTCCAGTCAATTTTGCATTGAAAAGTCAAATGGCGCTCCTTCCCTTCCAAGCTCTGCCATGCGCCCAAACAATGGTTTACACCCACATATGGGGTATCAGCGTACTCAGGACAAATTGCACAACATTTTTTGGGGTCCAATTTCTTCTCTTACCCTTGGGAAAATAAAAAATTGGGGGCGAAAAGATCATTTTTGTGAAAAAATATGATTTTTTATTTTTACGGCTCTGCATTATAAACTTCTGTGAAGCACTTGGTGGGTCAAAGTGCTCACCACACATCTAGATAAGTTCCTTAGGGGGTCTACTTTCCAAAATGGTGTCACTTGTAGGGAGTTTCAATGTTTAGGCACATCAGGGGCTCTCCAAACGCAACATGGCGTCCCATCTCAATTCCAGTCAATTTTGCATTGAAAAGTCAAATGGCGCTCCTTCCCTTCCAAGCTCTGCCATGCGCCCAAACAATGGTTTACACCCACATATGGGGTATCAGCGTACTCAGGACAAATTGCACAACATTTTTTGGGGTCCAATTTCTTCTCTTACCCTTGGGAAAATAAAAAATTGGGGGCGAAAAGATCATTTTTGTGAAAAAATATGATTTTTTATTTTTACGGCTCTGCATTATAAACTTCTGTGAAGCACTTGGTGGGTCAAAGTGCTCACCACACATCTAGATAAGTTCCTTAGGGGGTCTACTTTCCAAAATGGTGTCACTTGTAGGGAGTTTCAATGTTTAGGCACATCAGTAGCTCTCCAAACGCAACATGGCGTCCCATCTCAATTCCAGTCAATTTTGCATTGAAAAGTCAAATGGCGCTCCTTCCCTTCCAAGCTCTGCCATGCGCCCAAACAATGGTTTACACCCACATATGGGGTATCAGCGTACTCAGGACAAATTGCACAACATTTTTTGGGGTCCAATTTCTTCTCTTACCCTTGGGAAAATAAAAAATTGGGGGCGAAAAGATCATTTTTGTGAAAAAATATGATTTTTTATTTTTACGGCTCTGCATTATAAACTTCTGTGAAGCACTTGGTGGGTCAAAGTGCTCACCACACATCTAGATAAGTTCCTTAGGGGGTCTACTTTCCAAAATGGTGTCACTTGTAGGGAGTTTCAATGTTTAGGCACATCAGGGGCTCTCCAAACGCAACATGGCGTCCCATCTCAATTCCAGTCAATTTTGCATTGAAAAGTCAAATGGCGCTCCTTCCCTTCCAAGCTCTGCCATGCGCCTAAACAATGGTTTACACCCACATATGGGGTATCATCGTACTCAGGACAAATTGTACAACAACTTTGGGGTCCATTTTCTCCTGTTACCCTTGGTAAAATAAAACAAATTGGAGCTGAAATAAATTTTGTGTGAAAAAAAGTTAAATGTTCATTTTTATTTAAACATTCCAAAAATTCCTGTGAAACACCTGAAGGGTTAATAAACTTCTTGAATGTGGTTTTGAGCACCTTGAGGGGTGCAGTTTTTAGAATGGTGTCACACTTGAGTATTTTCTATCATATAGACCCCTCAAAATGACTTCAAATGAGATGTGGTCCCTAAAAAAAAATGGTGTTGTAAAAATGAGAAATTGCTGGTCAACTTTTAACCCTTATAACTCCGTCACAAAAAAAAATTTTGGTTCCAAAATTGTACTGATGTAAAGTAGACATGTGGGAAATGTTACTTATTAAGTATTTTGCGTGACATATGTCTGTGATTTAAGGGCACAAAAATTCAAAGTTGGAAAATTGCAAAATTTTCAAAATTTTCGCCAAATTTCCATTTTTTTCACAAATAAACGCAAGTTATATCGAATAAATTTTACCTTTAACATGAAGTACAATATGTCACGAGAAAACAATGTCAGAATCGCCAAGATCCGTCAAAGCGTTCCAGAGTTATAGCCTCATAAAGGGACAGTGGTCAGAATTGTAAAAATTGGCCCGGTCATTAACGTGCAAACCACCCTTGGGGGTGAAGGGGTTAAAGAAAGATCCTTCGAGACTGTCCATGTGATGGGAAAAGGGGAGGTGGATTTCTTCATCCAGACACCTCAGAAACTCTCCCCTAGCGAGAGGCCTCCAGGCAGCTGAACCCTTCACTAACCTCACATGGAGTTCTCCCACTGTCCCTAAACTAAATCTCTTAGCATCATCTGAGAATGGGGGGTTCTGTCTACTCTCTTGAGGGGGACATACTTAGGGATCTCCCTTGGATCAGTACCATCGTACTCTGGTGGGTCTACTTCTTGATTGAGGAAGGTGCCAGTCGAGATTGCGTTCACTATCTACCTAGGCCTGCCCAGGTGTACTTGTACATCTATCATATTGTCATTATTTGTTTGTAAAATGAGAAAGGTTGGTTCTCAGGGTCAGCCAATTGTTTTTGCATAGCTAGCTAATCTGAGGGCCTCCAGGGATAATACTCCTGTATCTGTCTTGCCCTACCTGATGTGGTTGGTTCTCTGGTGGTGGGGGGGCGACATGACATGCTGGTCTACAGCTCCTTCCCAAAAGGATTACTGTCAGCCTACTCCCAAAAGTTAATGTCTCCACTATCCACCAACCACAATCCTGTGTCAGCTTCTTATATCACTGAATGTGATCTTGTCTGGACAGGATTCAGTGTAATTCTCTTAGGTCGGGTTGCAGCACGGGTCATACAAGTGTTAGGGCCCAAATCCTCAACTATATCCTGAAAGGCATCACAGCTATAATTAACAAATCTTTGTTCTCTGTAATATATATATTTGATCCATTCAACATTTTTATTAATCTGCACCTGTGGGATTATAGAAGCAATGCCGGCATAAATCTGGTTCTGGGCTTTAAACTGGTCAGGCACCCCCCTTGGCACTCCAATGGCATCAATATACACTAGTGGATCTTCTTCATAACTCATGTGGAGCTGGTCAAAACTTCTCCTCTTTCTGGTAGGTTCATCAGGTATCTTTGGTGTACATATATTGTGTATGTTTAATTAGCAAATCAGTATCTAGAGGACTGTTTTCTTTGCAGAAACTTGTCTTGAAGATCCCTACTGGTGTACCTGTGGTGTCGTGGGAATTATAACAGGTGTAATTGTCAGCTAATACGGTTACTTCTCCTGGGACCTTTAGTTTAGGTTCCTTATGAATTAGTGGGACATAATCTGGGCAATCAGTGGACTTCAAACCTTTCAACAAATTCATGACACAGGCAGTGGTGTTGTCATCAGGAAAAAGCAATGCATGTGTGTAGAGATGTGTATTCGCAGCAGCACAAGCAATACATCCTACAGAGATATTCTGGACTCTTACATTGTATCTCACCCATTCTAACCATAGATTTTTCCTTGGGGCTGTTTGTGTTTCTATGGAGAAAACCTCTTGCCAACTGAGACCTGGAATGGGGATCACTTCATTGACTACATTTTGCAAACGCTCACCTGGGCCTAAATTCCCATGGTATCCACTACTAAATACATAATTATAATGCCTTCCCAGTACAAATGTCTGCAGGTCAGCAGATTGGGGGCTTTCGAGATTTAGGAGGAGGGGGTGACAACTTTTACCCCATTTACAGCCCCTAAGTGGTTGCGGAAAGGCTGTTAGATGCATTCTCTCACGAAGACTCCTACCCATCCTATCCTTAGAGAACATGGCTTCACTAGATTTATATCCCCAATCATCCCCCGTACTCCAGGCAGCATCTGACCAATAATAACAGTTATTGTTGTCATTTCTGGTAACACATATATAAAACTGGATGATCCCCTCTACCACCCGTCCAGTCTCAAGGCACTTGACTACATCACAGAAATCAAATCGCCAGATATTCACCGGGGCTGTCAGGTTTACCCAGAGAATAGTGGGGCCAGAATTCTTATTTACAATAGGGGCCGAAGAGGTAGGGGCGAGGATGGCCCCTGGTCCCAGGATCAAAAACAACAGCAACATTTCCCTTCAGTCACTACTGTGACTAAACACTGGTTCGGTCTCTTTTACAGTGTGAGGCGTGGATCCAGGTGCTCTTTCCTTCAAATTTTACTGCAGTGGGGGTAACCAGGATCACCGTGTGAAGTCCTTCAAATCTTGTCTGGAGACAATCTCTGCACACAAACTTTTTCACATACACCAGGTCTCCTGGCACAAAGGGATGGTGTCCAGGAACCTTGTCTGGGTCTGGAAGAGAACTGAAGACAGTTAAATGCACTTTGGCAAGGTGTCCATGTAAGGCCTGCACATAGCTAGTCAAGTCCTGGTACTTGAGCTGCAACTGTTGTGGAAAGAAACATTCAAGATTGGGGCTCCTGCCAAACAGAATCTTATACGGTGACAGTCCTGTCTTCCTGTTTGGGGTATGTCTTACTGAAAACAAAGCTAGAGGGAAGCATTCTGTCCATGGTTTACCAGTCTCTGTCATTGCCTTCTGGATTTTAAGCTTAAAAATTCCATTTAGTCTCTCCACTCTTCCACTACTCTGCGGATGGAGTATGCAATGCTTGACTTACCCCCAGTGCTGCCATTACCTCTGACATGATCTCTCCAGTAAAATGGGAACCCTGATCGCTTTCAATTACTTCAGGAATTCCATACCTGCATATGATCTCAGCCATCAGTTTCTTCGCCGTTGTCTTAGCCGTAGCTTTGGCAACTGGGTAGGCTTCTGGCCAACCTGAAAATAAATCAATGCAGACCAACACATACTCATACGTCCCTACCCTGGGTAACTGAATATAATCATTCTGCAGTCTCTGGAATTGGTTAAAGGGCCGGGGAGTGTGTTTGGATGGGGTTTTCACTGTCCTACCCTGATTATGTGTGGCACATATCATGCAGCTCTGTACCTGCCTTTCTGCGCAGGTGGAAAACCCGGGGGCAATCCATTGTTTCTGTAGGGTGTCACACATGGCCGTCTTCGAGTGGTGCACATTCCCGTGCAGAACCTGTGCCATCATTGGGTACAGTACCTGTGGTAGGCAGACCTTTTCACCCCTCCCCCATAGCCCAGTGACGGTATCAGAGCAAGCCCCTATCCTTTGCCACCTATCTTTCTCCTCCTTACTTGCCTGTTCTTGTAACCGGGCTAAGATGTCTTTCAACACAAGTGGAGATGGTGGGGTGTCTAGGTGATGTACTCTAGAGGCCACAGGAGTGCTTGCTGCTTTCTTGGCAGCCTGGTCTGCCAGTGCGTTACCCTTTTGTCCGTCCATCAGTGCCTTTGGTATGTGCCTTTACCTTTATAATGCCTGCTTGGGTGGGGAGCTGTAGTGCATTCATAAGTTGCTGGACTGCCTCAGCATGTTTATTGGGGTGGCCATTTGCTGTCAGGAAAGCCCTGGCTCTCCAGATAGGCCCATAATCGTGTGCAATGCCAAAAGCATACCTGGAATCAGTGTAGATATTTACAGTCTTAACTTCTGCTAGTTTGCTCTGCTTCTTGTGCACACATATGAGCTGGCATTGACTCTGCCTTGATTACCTCATGTTCTGAGACCACAGCATATCTGGTACAGTAGCATCCTTGGTCATCTTGGTGACGGGATCCATCTACAAAAAGCTCAAAATCAGCATTAGAATGGGCACACTAGAGACCAGCCGTTTCCTGAAACATCAATTCTAGACAATCATATGGTTTGGAAACCTAATCTTGTTCCTCTGGATCCATTCTAGAAAGAAAAAGAGTGTCCTTTTTCATGTCACCTACTCCTCCCCCCTTTGGATCCATAGGTACTAGGAGAAGAGTAGCGGGGTTTAGGACAGTGCACCTTTTCAAAGTCACATTAGTAGGCATGAGAATAGCACACCGAAATCGCAGCTGTCTGGTCATGGACATTTGGCTAGATTATACTTGGTTAGGGATACTATATACATCGTGTGGGGTATGGACCATCAGTGGGTAATTTGATTGAGTCCATGAGGGTTTTAACAGCTTCAGCATTCTTCACTGGAGTCCCGGCGGTGGTAATAAACCCTCGATTGGCCCATAGGGCTCCTAAATCATGAGCAATACCAAATGCATACTGTGAGTCCGTGTATATATTAGCCCGCCTGTATTTGGCCAGAACACATGCAGTAGGCAGAGCCTGAAGTTCTACTTCTTGTGCTGACAGTGAGGGAGGGAGTGCAGCTCCGTGCACTACAGTATCTTCCGTAGTAACAGCGTATCTGGTGTGGAATCTGCCAAATCATCAGCATATCTTGAACCGTCTTTCAGGGCATTGTAGAAAGGTTGCATTATACGGGATGCGTCCGGTATCCACTGACAACAATAAGTACATAGTCCAAGAAAACGCTGGAGTTCAGTCTCATCTTTTGGTAAAGGAAGGGAGCTGACGGCTATTTTTCTTTCTTTTGTGAGGTGTCTGACACCCTGAAGGAGACAGTGACCCAAAAATATCACTTGACCAAGGCAGAACCGAAATTTCGAGGCCGAAACCCGACAGTTCAGATCTGCCAGATACTTGAGAAAACTAACAGTGGCAACAATGGTTTCCTGCTCTGTCCGTTCACACAACAAAAGATCATCCACATACTGAAGCAGCGTGACATATGGGTGTTCTAACTGCCAGGGTAAAAGACACTCTCCCATATTTTTTTGCAAACTGATTGGGACTTCTTTTTTTGGGCCCCCTGTGGCATAACTGTCCGCGTCAATTGTCATCCCTGATAAGTGAATGCAAACAGAAACTGGCAATCTGGGTGTAATGGAATGCTGAAGAAGACATTGGCAAGGTCAATAACTGTGAACCAAGCAGCATCCTGAGATATCTGGGACAAAAGAGTATGTGGATTAGGCACCGGAGTTTCTGGAACAGTAACTGCATTAACTGCCCGTAGACCTTGTACCAGCCGGTACACAGGGGGTTGGTCGGGTGGAGTCTTTTTCTTAATGGGAAACAAGGGCGTGTTCCATGGGGAAACACAGGGTATCAGGACACCATTATCGAGTAACGTTTGTATTTGCCCCTTGAGGCACTGCTCCTGATCATGTTTCAAAGGGTACTGATGGACTTTGGGAAAAGGGGCACCAGGTTTGAGAATCACTTTTACTGGTTCTACAGGCATTATTGGGGGAGAATCTGGGTCTATCAGGACCATCATAACTGTGGGAAGGGCATGTAGGATACAGATCTCATTATATTCATCTGCATAGGGGTTATATAATGTAAGGACCATCTGACCATCATCTTGGAATTGTATTCTGGAGCGGAACTGTGATAATAAATCTGCCCCCAGTAAATTTACTGGACATGAGGGAGAGATTACGAACTGAGCAGTAACTTCAGGGAAAGGTCCCACAGGGTTAGGTTTTATAAGAGTATATTTATTGGGTCTGTCATCTACTCTAATTAAAACAAGCTCTTGATCTGAGAATTGACATGGGGCTGGGGAGGGACCTTATCATCAAGCAGGGAGACCCCCTGTTCCAGATCATCATTTTTAATTGTTTGTCTTTCTGACACATTATTCTCAAACGCTTTCTCAATACCTTCCTGCACCACAAAACATCCAGACTTTATCATAGGAGTAGACAGCTTTCATTTTTCAACGTAGCAAAAAACAATCAGAATTCATTTTCTCTGTTGATCCTCAATTTGCTATATATCAACCACTCAACTTGCTTTTACCAATCTTTCAATCACTGATACAAATTTCCTTATAAAACCAGGCACTATATTTCACTTTCAAATTCCAGATTATAATATTTCTTTATACTTAAAAACAATGTTGTCGCTTTAAACAAGACACAGATCTACCAGAGAAAATACAGAGAACACCGTTACAGTATGTGCTCTCTCCATTCCAAGGACACAGAGATAAGAGAGATCACAGCATTCCTCTACACAGAGAAAAGAGACAAGCAATAGCGCAGCTACGCGACCCCTCCCATCGGATATTTCAAAGACAAACACAAACGAAATACAGTAGTTCTTAGACTTAATTAATTTCTACAAAATCTTCATCGCACAATTCACATACCAGAACACCTTAGAAAAACCAATGATTGAGAATATTTTCCCCGTCTTTGGGCAAACAATATCAGATTCATAATACAACTTCAATGACTTCTTTTCCTTCCACAAAAACGGATTCTCCTTTAGAGCTAAATATGCTTCTTAGTTGTGCATAATACCGACGGCCTTACGGTTTTATTCCACTGGGTCTCTCTCTGTCCCCCGCTGGGACAACCCAAAAACACGGTACTCAGTGAAAGGAGGAGGGCGTCTTAGACTTAACCCTCCGGACACCCCTGGAAATACATAAATATATGATTCCTGAGTTACGCATCCTACCCAATCTTCGATCACCTCACCGCGCCTGATTCTAACAGTGATCAGGAATTCAGGATATTTTGACTATAAAGAGAATTACATCACTGGTCAATCCGGGGTGTCCGTCCCTTATGAGGTACGGTTCGAGCACTGGGCTCCCAACGGAACTACACCTCTATATGATTCCACCCAAAAATCATCCCACCTCCGGGGACAAACCTCAGATCCTCTTTGCAGCAACAAACACAGGAAAACCACACCAAACGGTCAGTCTGGACAGTATAACTGCCAACTTACCGTGGTTGTTGTGGGGGATCAGTCCCAATTTTCCAGTGCCTGTGTCCGGTCCGAGGGTCCTTTGTCTTGTTGTCCTCCGGGCGGCAGAGGCGTTCCTGCTTGGAGCCCCACGTTAAGCGCCAACTGTTGAGGGAGGATTTAAATTTATCCTTCACGGTTAACCCAGTGATTTCCAAATTAATATACAAGGTGTTGCCGGCAACTGAAAATGACCAGACGGAGACGTGTGTCTCTGTATGGGGGATCGAGCTGATCTCTGGCCCCCGTTTATTTTGTATATCAGTTTTCATTGTCACAGAAATTATACTTCAACCAATCAGCATAAGAACACGCTCACAGTTCTTAACCTATAAGAATGCAGGAAAAACTTAACCCATGAGGATACAGGAAAAATGGAAACTACAGATATGGTCATGTCTTTTTGGCACAGTATGTGTTTTTCTAACAGATGCCTCAGTCTTGTATAGTGATACACCCCCGAATCTCTTATCTGGCTCGAGACAGAAGACTCAAGGTCTTTATACCAATTATGAACAATAGCCTAGTTGCATACCAGGCTTGTGAACAACAAGATAAAGTTACTTCATGGCAGCTGTAACCTTTTACCTAATTAAATAACAGAATTTATCTTTAAGCAACAAGAAAATGGAGTCAAAAACACAAAATGGAGAATCTAGCACAAAATGGAGAACCTTTCATAATTTGTTCCTTCACACACTCATTCTGTCATGTGCAGTAAAAAGGTGCTGATGTATTTTCTATATACAGTATATTCAGTAGAAAGTGGCTGGATTGCTCCGCTGACATATTTTATATATAGATTCAGTATAAAAATGGCACCGGAAAGCGCGGACTGCGCAGGTGCCGATTGCGGCGCCACAACCCTCCTGGGCCACAATCCTCATCTCCGGATGCGTAACTTACAAAATGGCATGCACCATTTCCGACAGAGGATTCATGTCCCGGCCTTCGGCCTGAAGAGACCTCGCGGCAATACAGGATAGGTACCATATATACTCGAGTATAAGCCGACCTGATTATAAGCCGAAAATCCTAATTTTGCCACAAAAAACTGGTTAAACTTATTATATCCAGTATACTCGAGTATAATCCTAGGGTGGGAAATGCAGCAGCTACTGGTAAATTTCAAAAATAAATAGATACCAATAAAAGAAAAATTGATTGAGCCATCAGTAGGTTAAATGTTTTTGGATATCCATATTGAATCATGAGCCCCATATAATGCTCAGTTATACATACATACAGTTCATGATGGGCCCCATAAGATGTTCCATACAAAATATGCCCCATATAATGCTCCATAAAGTTCATGATGGGCCCCATAAGATGCTCCATGCAAATATATGCCCCATATAATGATGCACAAAGGTTAATAATGACCCCATAAGATGCTCCATATTAAAATATGCCCCATATAATGCTGCACAAAGGTTAATGATGGCCACATAAGATGCTCCATAGAATAATATGCCCCATATGCTGCTCCATAAAGTTTGATTGCCTCATAAGATGCTCCATAACATAATATGCCTCGTATGCTGATCCATAAAGGTTGAAGGCCCCCATAAGATTCTCCATAGCATAATGTGCCCCGTATAATGTTCCATAAAGGTTAATGGCCCCCATAAGATGCTCCATAGCATAGTATGCCCCGTATGCTGCTGCTGCGATAAAAAAAATGACATACTCACCTCTCATTGCTGGGCGCCGAGTGCTGGGGCTCTGAGCAGGCAGGGACACCGGCACACTATGGGGGTCAGGTGCCGGAGTCGCCGCTGCCTTAGGCTCCTGGCGCTTGGGATATTCACATGTCCCAATTCCACCACCGCGCGCCGCTCTGTCTTCCTGTGGGGCTCGATATACTGTACCCATTATGTTACATGGATGGCTATGTGGAAACTATCACAGTATATGGAGGACAATGTAGGGCCCATTATATAATATGGATGGCTATATGGGGCCTATACATTATGTGGAGGGCTATGTGGGGGCCATAATATTATATAGAAAGGCTACGTGGGGCTCATTATATAATATGGAGGTCTATGTGAAGGCCATTATATTATATAGAAAGCTATGTGGGAATCAAAATATTATATGGAAGGCTATGTGTGCCATTAAATTATATGGAGGGCTATGTGTGGCCCATTATATTATATGCAAGGCTATGTGGGGTTCATTACAATATATGGAAGGCTATGTGGGGCATGTTATACTATACCTATTATATTATATGAGGGCTACCTGGGGCCATTATATTACATGGAGAGCTATGTGAGGCCATTATATTATATGGAAGGCTATGTGGGGTCATTGCATTATATGGAAGGATATTCGGGGTTCATGTTATTATTTGTAGGGCTATGTGGGAGCCATTATATTGTATAGCGGGCTATGTGGGGCCTGTTATGTTACATAGAAGGTTATGTGAGGCCATTATTTTATAGGAATAGCTAAAGGGCTATGTGAATGCCATTAAATTATATGAACTCTATGTGGGGGCCATTATATTATATGAAATGTAATGTAGGTGGGGCCATTGTATTATATGGAAGGCTATGTGGAGCCAAATATTTTATATGGAAGGCTATGTGGGGCTCTAAATATGATATAGAGGGCTAAATAGCGGCAATAATATTACATAGAGGGCCATGTGATGGTCATTATATTATATATAGTGCAATGAGGAACCCATTATAATGTATGGAGGGATATGAGGGACCATTATATGATATGGGAGGCTATGTGGGGTCTATTATTATTTAAAAGATTATGTGAGGGGCACCTCCGCCTGCTCAGGAGACCCATAGCGGCTGGGCAGCAGAGCAGGGAGATCGATTCTCCCTGATCTGACTCAAAATGTAACTGTATCGGCGCGCTGCATGCGCCGATACAGTTACAGTAGCATAGCTCCGGGTGGACCCCCTCAGAGCGCGGGGCCCTGGGCGACTGCCCCCTCTGCCCGCCCGGTAGGTACACTACTGCACTGGCCCCTCCCCTGTGTTACCTCCTTCCCAATCTGCTGTCCAGGAAGCAGATTCTGTAGCTTCTAGCCCACAACATGCAGTTGCACATACAGTAAGACCATTCAGCAAACGCGTCCACTTTTTGGTCGTAGCGCAGAGTTTAATTCTCCCTTGTCAGCATATATGTCACTTCCCAAATTGTTTGTTAGATAGGCAATACATATTTGTTAGCACTTTACATTGTCTGGTGCTGGACAAAGACCATTCCTGGCTTATCCTGGCTCCTAAATGAGACGTGTGTCTCTTTATTTAACTGTTGCTTCCTTTACATTTTCTAAATTTTTGGTAAAAAAAAGAACATGGTGGTGGGGTATTTGCTAGTTTCTGTACATTTTAAGCACGTCTAAGATACTGAGCTAATACACTCCACAGACCTATTTAGGCCACAGCCTTACACACATTGTAGCATGGTCATTGCTATGCAGCACTGTCTGTCACCTGAGTAATACACTCCACAGACTTCTATACTCTTTGGGACATATCCCGTAATTACTTCATTGTTGCTCAAGATCATGCAAAAGATACATTCTGGCTGGTTGGGTAGTTTCCAGAAGTGCGTAGGCTTGTGCTGATTGGTCAATGGCACTCTGTCTCTTTCCCTTGAGGAGGCTGCTTCAAAGTAAAATGAGGCTTCTACATGTTCCTGACATGGGTTTCAGGTCTGACAGACTGACCACAATACAGGCCCTCACTTGCATACACTATATTCAGAAATTAATTCAAATGCTTTTGGTGTCTGGTAGAATCCAATTTACTGACATTCAGGGCTGTACATGCCATCGGGCACTTCTGGCAAATGCCAGAAGGGCCGGTGCCAGTAGTGTGTTGCTCGATCCCTGCATGCTGAGCCGCTGTCAGCGGCGCCAGCGCTGACTCGCCCCCCCCGCCAGGGCAGCCACATTCAACTATACCGGCATCTATGATACTGATACAGTTGAATGCAATGATGGAGGAGAGAGTGTCTGCTGACGCTCCCTCTCGCATCATTCCCTGCTTTGCCTCTGACACTGCGGGTGCGCGATGACATCATATCATTGCGTACCTGCTGTGTGCCGGGCAAACTGCGGCTGCTGAGACCGGAGTCAGGATTTTTTTAATATATCAATGATTGATAACTGGATTGTGGGACTATTAGGGGGGCTGCATTACATTCTATGGGGGGCTGTATTACATTCTATGGGGGTTGTATTATATTCTATGGGGGGCTGTATTACATTCTATGAGGGGGGGATTGCATCATACTCTTATGGGACTACATTATTTTCGATGGGGAGGTATGCTGTGTTATATTCTATATTACATGTATTCTATGTATTACATTTATTATATTCTATGAGGGGTGATTGCATCATATTCTATGAGGGGGCTACATTATATTCTATGGATGGCTGCATTATACTATATGAGGAGGGCTGCATTGTATTCTATGGAGGGGCTACATTACATTCTACGGGGGATGCATTATGCTCTATGAGGGGGCTACCATATATTATATATGCAGGGGCTGCATTATACTATATGAGGTGGCTGCATTATATTCTCTAGGGGGTTACATTATACTCGGGGCTGCAATATATTCTGTGGGGTGGCTGCATTATACTCTGGGGTGGCATCATTATACTATATGTGGGCTACATTATACTGTATTGAGGACTATGGGGAATACGTTATACTATAGGAAGAACTATGGGGTGCATTATACTATGGGAAGTGAATTGTACTACATGGATGACTATACTATATGGAGCACTATGAGGAGTGAATTATACTATATGGAGGACTGAGCAGTGTATTTTAATCTATGGAGGACTATGAGGAGTGTATTATACTATATGGAGGACTGAGCAGTGTATTTTAATATATGGAGGACTATGAGGAGTGTATTATACTATATGGAGGGCTGAGGAGTGTATTATACTATATGGAGGACTAAAGAGTGTATTATACTATATGGAGGACTGAGGAGCGTATTATAATATATGGAGGACTGAGGTGCACATTATTATATATGGAGGACTATGGGGTGTATTATACTATTATATTATATTTATGTGGGAACAGAAATCCTTGTTCTCAGCAGCACATCGCCGGTGTATACTGTATATGTGCTGCTGATAACATGATATTGTATGGGGACAGATTGATCTAATTGTGATTGTTCTGTTCCCTTCATTCTTTCTCAGTTGGTGTAAAGAGGCCGGGAAACAAGCGAACGACTTCAGTATTGTTGATCACACTCATTTAGCGGCCTGAGATGAGTGCATGTAAATACAGCAGAAATGCTTTGCAGGGAGACCAGGAAAGGATGATGACAGTTGTAGTTAGCACCCGGCGCCTGGGAATAGCGCTACCTCTACTGCTTTTCCCAGCCGCCAAAGCATTTAATTCTGGTATGTGTAATGATTTTTAGGGTTGATGTCAGCTGCATAATGTCAGCTGCTATCAATCCCTGGTGTAAGTAATGGAGAGTTGTCTATTAGACACCCCCACTACTAGCCCAGACCTGGCGAGCCCCAGCGACTCTGAAGGTTGGTGACGGTAGTAACAATACCGCTCTTCACAGTCACCGAGCTCAGCGCAAGACCCGGAATATCTGAAGAGCCGTGACGTTACTGATGTCGCCGCTCTTCAGAGTCACCGGGTCTCGTGCAGCACAGCGGAACCAAAAGTGGCTGTAGGCAAAGTTTATGGAGCATCAGAATGAGGTTTCATAGTCTTTGGTCGTCTCAATCCCTTCATTAGCTGCGAGATCCAGTTATGTAGGTAAAGTAGCGGCTTTTCTTGGTACCGAAACTGAAAGCAATAAATAGAACTGAGCTGTAATTCTGGATACAGCTGTGATTATATATTATATAGATTGCATAAAAAGAGAAGAAAATTGCAGCACTCACCCCGTTTGTTTCTTCAGTTCTTTATTTGAATATACATATCCACGATGGGATGTGGCACAAAAACGGCTTGGGCTTGTGAGGGGAGCCGGGATGTGCAGAGACGAGACGGACGACGGCCGTTTCACGCGTTTGCGCTTCTACGGGTCCATGTGAAGTGGGCTTACAACGTCATTTCCCTTTATGGGATTTAGACGACTTAGAAATTTACATAAATTTACATACTTTTACACCATAGTGAGTTAAAACCAACAACTTACTCGAACTGCACCTGTCAGATATGCAGCCTCAGGAATGAACATTAAAATATCTCATTTAAATAAATACCGATAAGTCTATTTTTTCATTTAAACCCCAAGGACCCTGTGCATTGGTCCTTAGTATCCACCTGGCTTCCCGCTGTAAGAGAAGCCTATTGTGATCACCTCCATATTTGGGGAAGTTTACCTTTTCTAGCCCGGCGAATTTTAAAACATTAGGGTCACCTGCATGATTTTCTTGTATATGCTTAACTAAACGCACTCTGCCTTTTCCTGTGAGGATTGAATTATAGTGCTCCCGAAAGCGCACCATTAACGGCCTTATCGTTTTGCCTATATAATACCGATTGCAGGGGCAGAAGATGACATACACAATAAACTTACTTCTACATGTTATAAAATCTTTGACTGTATGGAGATATGTTCCTATTTTTAGTGGATTATCTGTTTTGTGAAAAATACACATACTACAATCTCCACATTTATGGTTGCCAGGTGGGGCAGAGGTATCTATCCAATTCATATTGCGTTTTTCTACACGATTTTTTACAATTAAATCCCCTATATTTTTTGAGCGCTTGTATGAAAAAAGGGGAGTAGTGGTTGCAAAGTCTGCGTCTTTTTGGAGAACGTGCCAGTTTTTTCGGATTACCGCGTGTATTTGATTATCCAGGGGGGTGTGTTTAAATATAAATGGAAATCTCCGATTTTTATTACATTTCTGTGCCTTTTCGTTCTTTTTATTTCTGCTTTTTTTATTATTCCCCTTTTCCAACAGATCTATTTGGGAGAGAGTAGCTGCACGTGCTTCAGCTGCGCATAATAAATGTTCCGGATACCCTCTTGTTTTAAACCGCATTTTTAGTTCATAAATCTGTTTTTTATAAAGGTCCTCACTATTATTTATTTTTCTTAATCTCACCATCTGACTGAATGGGATGCTGGATTTGGTGTGGTGTGGGTGAGCACTATTAAAGTGTAAAACACTGTTAGTGGCTGTATTTTTCCTATGAACACTTGTTATTATTGAGCCACTCTTAATTTCCACCTTCACATCCAAAAATTCCAGTTCAGTACCTCCATATAGTGATGTGAACTTCATGTTCTCATCATTTTCGTTCAGATATTTAATGAAGTTTTGGAAGATTATTTCGCCCCCATCCCAGATTATGAAGATATCGTCTGCAAAACGTAAATAAAGACGGATGTGTTTCAGATATGGATTTAGGGGTCCGGTGACATGCCTCTCCTCAAACGCTGCAAGGAACAGGTTTGCAAAGACGCATGCCACCGGAGTACCCATTGCGGTACCTGTCTTCTGGCGATACCATTTGTCCATAAATTTAAATGTATTGTTGGATAGAACAAAATTTAAACTATCAGTCACAAAGGATATGAAATCTTGATCTTTATCCGTATTTATTAGAATGCTCCGAATCGCCTCTATGCCCGTGTGTTGCGGAATTCTAGTATATAGACTTGTAATGTCTATAGAGGCTAAGGCAAAAGTTGGTTGCCACATAAAATCCTTTAGAGCCAGCAGGAAATCCCCTGAGTCTTTGATAAATGACGGAATTTCGTATAGCAACGGTTTTAATAACCAGTCAATGAGTTGTGACAGAGGTTCTGTTATGGAGTTAATTCCAGATACGATGGGGCGCCCTGGAGGTTTTTTCTCATCCTTGTGAATTTTTGGAATGCTATACCAATTCGGGTAACTAGGGGAGTCTGGTATTAATTTCTCCGCTGTTTTTTTAGAAATAATCCCTTTTTCTACATATTTGCGTAATAATGATCTTAATTTATCTTTAATAACGCTGGTGGGGTTTCTTTCTAAAGGCTGATATGTATTTGAGTCATTCAGCTGGAGTAGGGCTTCTTCTATATAATACGATTTATCCAGAATCACTACATTGCCCCCTTTGTCAGCCCTTCTGATAATAACATCCTCCCACCCTTGTATTTCTTTCAAGGCTGTGTATTCGGGGATTGGCAGATTTTTTTGGGGCTGTGTATATAAGATTGCCTCCATGTCTCTTGTGACTAAATCTTCAAATAAATCAATATTATTGCCTGGGGAAATGGGGGGCATCCACCGTGATTTAACTCCTCCCATGAAGGGGGTAAAAGTTGGGGGCTCTTCCGTTACTTTTATTTTTTCTTGTGAGGTCTCCTCAGGATTTTCAAGGTTAGTTAAGAGATTTATAATCTCTCTATCTTGTATGTCTGGTTGTGAGTATGCTATAAATCCTAATTTACCGACAGTAGCTGGTATATCAGTGGTAACTGCTGTGGGGGAAATACCTTTATTTTTACAAAAAGATTTATGGAGATGTAGTTTGCGCGTGCTTTTGAATAGTTCTATTTTAAACTCTCCCAGATCAAATGGTTCTGGTAGGCAGAAATTTAGTCCACGCGATAAAACTTTATAATGGTCTTCTGTCATTGATTTTTTTGACAGATTTATAACTTGCAGAGATTCTTGATTAACCGGTATTGAATTGTCCATGCTCAGCGTCTCCAAGACACTTGTTTCCGCTTCTTGAGGGTACTTTTTTCTTCTTTTTCCACCCCGGCGTGTTTTCTTCCTTCTAAAGGGATGGATGCGCTAGTTTGTGGATGCTGAGTTGTAGTTGTATTTATTAAAGACATCGCTCCTTCCTGGACATCTTCTGCTGCACTCGAGTCGGAGTCTGTCACCCACCCGTCACGTATTGTGTGTGGTTTTCTACCAGATTTATTTGGGCGATTTCCTCGAAAAGGTTTTTTAGAGATATTTTTATTCCAAGAAAATACTTGGTTGGTCTCAAAGTCACGCTTATCTCTTAAGAATTTTTCTTTTTTCTTTTCTTTGGTTTCCATTTGAACAATTACCAATTTCTTTTCCAATTTTTTTTTCGAAATTTTTAAACACAGTATCTCCTATTCTGCTTTTTAGTTCAATCTTAGATTTTTCCAATTGTTCACATATTAAAGTATAATCCTTTTCATTCTGTGTAAGAACTACCGTATTTTCCGGCGTATAAGACGACTGGGCGTATAAGACGACCCCCCAACTTTACCAGTTAAAATATAAAATCTTCTTAAAAGTCGGGGGTCTTCTTATACACCCTATGTCGTCTTATAGGGCCGGTGAATATGTGCCTTTTGGGGGGGGGGGGAGTGATCCTGATGCCGAGGGGGCGTCTCACAGGAAAGTGAGTATCCCCCATTACCTTATCGTAGCGGTGCAGCGTGGGGGTCTCAGTGCTGGGAGTGGCGGCGGCGGCTGCTGTGCTCTGGTGCGGCGGCTGCTGTGCTCTGGTGCGGCGGCTCCTCTTCTGTGTGGGGCCTCTGTGCTGTGAGGTGGCGGTGGCGGCGGCATATCTTTATCCAGTTGGGGCTCCTCCGGCATCTCCTTAGCCCTGGAGGCCCCGCCGCAACTCCATCGGTGCAATGCAGCGGCCATTTTCCCGGAGGCAGCTCAATAGGTGCGATGCGGTGGCCTCCGGGAAAATGGCCGCTGCTCAGATTCAGATCTCGTCCCGAAATCTCGGGACACGAGATCTGAATCTGAGCAGCGGCCATTTTCCCGGAGGCCACCACATTGCACCGATGGAGTTGCGGCGGGGCCTCCAGGGCTAAGGAGATGCCGGAGGAGCCCCAACTGGATAAAGATACGCCGCTGCCGCCGCCACCTCACAGCACAGAGGCCCCACACAGAAGAGGAGCCGCCGCACCAGAACACAGCAGCCGCCGCCGCTCCCAGCACTGACACCCCCACGCTGCACCGCTAGGATAAGGTAATGGGGATTACTCACTTTCCTGTGAGACGCCCCCTCGTCATCAGGATCACTCCCCCTCCCCACCCACCATATACACCGGCGTACACGACGATTCCCGGCGTATAAGACGACCCCCGACTTTTAAGAAGATTTTCGGGGGTTAAAAAGTCGTCTTATACGCCGGAAAATACGGTAATTGGAGTAGATTTTGCGAACATTGCAGGTGTATTTTTTCCCAAGCATTTTGGAAACTGGGATCATCTTTAAATTGGGAGATTTCCTTAAAGACTCGCAGTCCTCTTGGCACTCTATTGCAATCGACGTAAGATTTCAAAGATTTTACAGTCCAATATAAACGGATTTCTTTTTCTGCCAAAATATGAATTTTCGACTCCAAAGTTTTGGTACTAATTAATTCGAGTTCATCCTTATGGTTGCACTCTGCAAAGTAGTCTCCTGCTCCCTCTCTGCCCGCCAGTAAACCACCTGAAGCTTCTCCCTCATTAGCTTGATCCTCCATTTCTTCCATTTGTATGGAGGAGCACGACATTATGTGAGGTTACTTCCCCTTCGTGCTCAAGTGCATGAATCTAATTCAAAAGGTAAAGCACGTAAAAAAGCTAAGCACTGGCACTGAACCGGGCGTGTAATTTTTTTAAATAATGTCCGCAAGAGAGTCTCTCTTAAGCTGGGGGCTTTTTATGAAGCGATTCTTGAGAAGACCAGGGTGGTGCTATGCAGTGGGTATGACACATCCAATAAAGATTGCATAAAAAGAGAAGAAAATTGCAGCACTCACCCCGTTTGTTTCTTCAGTTCTTTATTTGAATATACATATCCACGATGGGATGTGGCACAAAAACGGCTTGGGCTTGTGAGGGGAGCAGGGATGTGCAGAGACGAGACGGACGACGGCCGTTTCACGCGTTTGCGCTTCTACGGGTCCATGTGAAGTGGGCTTACAACGTCATTTCCCTTTATGGGATTTAGACGACTTAGAAATTTACATAAATTTACATACTTTTACACCATAGTGAGTTAAAACCAACAACTTACTCGAACTGCACCTGTCAGATATGCAGCCTCAGGAATGAACATTAAAATATCTCATTTAAATAAATACCGATAAGTCTATTTTTTCATTTAAACCCCAAGGACCCTGTGCATTGGTCCTTAGTATCCACCTGGCTTCCCGCTGTAAGAGAAGCCTATTGTGATCACCTCCATATTTGGGGAAGTTTACCTTTTCTAGCCCGGCAAATTTAAAACATTAGGGTCACCTGCATGATTTTCTTGTATATGCTTAACTAAACGCACTCTGCCTTTTCCTGTGAGGATTGAATTATAGTGCTCCCGAAAGCGCACCATTAACGGCCTTATCGTTTTGCCTATATAATACCGATTGCAGGGGCAGAAGATGACATACACAATAAACTTTTTTGTGCCACATCCCATCGTGGATATGTATATTCAAATAAAGAACTGAAGAAACAAACGGGGTGAGTGCTGCAATTTTCTTCTCTTTTTATGCAATCTTTATTGGATGTGTCATACCCACTGCATAGCACCACCCTGGTCTTCTCAAGAATCGCTTCATAAAAAGCCCCCAGCTTAAGAGAGACTCTCTTGCGGACATTATTTAAAAAAATGACACGCCCGGTTCAATGCCAGTGCTTAGCTTTTTTACGTGCTTTATATATTATATAGTCGTGTTACACTCCCCTCACTTCTTGTAGCCTACAAGTGTACAAAGATATTATACAGTTACTATGTGACAAGTGGACCTGTGTAACTTCAAATGCCAGGGCTGAATATTAGTCCCAGTCCAGCCCTGCTGACATTGATCATACAGCTTCCCCAACTCTTGTGTTATATTCACCTTAGAGAGGCTTCAGCCACTATGACAGTGGCTCCATTGGCATCCTGTGGCAAAAATGAACTGTGGAGCTCACAAAACTCAGGTTTTGGTTTTGGTGGTGATGGTGTGCAAAGCCCAAAATTTAAATGGGCATGTTTTCGCTGGCATTCTAAATGCTGGGTAATATGTATTCCACTATCTACCTAACAATATTGAATGGGGGAGGTACCTCCCAAATGTAGGAGTGAGAGCCCTCACAAATGTAGAAGGAAAAACTAAAGCCAAAACACTCCATGTGAACATATGCTAAAGGAGCGGTATAAGTTTTTGTTTATTTTTTATATTATTTTTATTTTGTTTTATAAACATGTAATTATGAAGGAAAAAATGTTTATTAGCATTTTTCCTTTAAAAACAAAATTTGGTTTGCTTTGGTACGTCTTCTTATAAATACGGAAAACATGCGCAATAGTCTGACAACATTGTTCCCAGATACAATATGTGAGTCAGAAAGACATAAGGGCATCTTCTCCATGCTGTTCCCATTTAGTTTTAGCACTTTCCCATCCATTTCGGATTTTTTCCCATGCCACCAGACCTGTTTGTTGGGTCCAGCAGAAAAATATTCGGCTTTCCCATTGACTTTCATTGGATATGTTATTCGGTGCGAATACACTAATAATAGAAATTATTCAAACCGATTTTCCCAAATACAAATATTATACTATTCGATCATCACTATTAATAAATTTCTTGAATATGGTTTTGAGTAGTGTTGAGCGATACTTTCCGATATCGGAAAGTATCGGTATCGGAAAGTATCGGCCGATACCGTCACAGTATCGGAATCCAATCCGATACCGATACCCGATCCCAATGCAAGTCAATGGGACGAAAATATCGGAATTAAAATAAACCCTTTATACACTTGTAGGTTCATTCTACATGAAGGAAAACAACTAAGAATATTGTAGGATGTATTGGGGGACGTGGCGGAGATATTAAAGGGACAGAGGTTTAGCCCAATGTAATAGAATAGCAGGATTTTTTATTTTTTTTTATGAAGTTCGGCGTTAGAAAGAATTTGACTATTTTTTTTTTTTTTTTTTTATGTCAGATATTGATGTTTCACTACTTCCACGCCCTTCACCTTCTTTTTTACTTCTCCCATGCTTTCTTCTTAATTATCCTCATCATCAGCTTCTTTGACATCAACTTCTTCACCTTATTCATCTTCTTCTTCATCTTCTACCTATTATTTTTTGGGTTACATTGTTCATATTCTTTTTATTTTACTATTATCTTCATCATATTCAACTTCTTCATCATATTCTTATTTGTGACAGGCATTCCCGTAGTTGTTATCTATAAAAGTTTGAAGATTACACCTTCCGTTCTGCCTGTCACAAAACAGTTACATTTGTCCGCGTTCAGTTTGGCCTGCAGCATCAGGCTTTATCCAGGGGCACCACGAGGAGGAACGGACTCACCCCCATACACTGCTTAGTCTTCTTCTGCTTATAATTTACATAATATTTTTTGCTCTGATATTTTGTGTTATGCTTAATGTCCTTCTGCTCTTTGTTCTGCAGCCTCTTGTTCTTCTGCTTCTCGGTCTTCCAGGTCGTCGTCGTCTCCAGGGTCGTCGTCTCCGGGGTCGTCGTCATCGGGGTGGTCTTCAGGGTCGTCGTCTCCGGGGTCGTCGTCATCGGGGTGGTCTTCGGGGTCATCGTCTCCAGGGTCGTCGTCATCACGGTGGTTGTCGTCTCTGGTGTCGTCGTCATCTTAGGGGTGGTCTTCTGGGTCATTGTGTTTAGTCTCTTGAACTTGGAAATGTAGCAGAAGGTACAAGAAGGCTGAGAAAATGCCGAGAACCAGCTGATGGAACTGGAACTCGGATGGCTACCCGAAGGTCCAAGAGCCAATGGAACTACCGAGGACCAGCTGACGTTACTGGAACCCGGTTACTAAGCAGGAGGTACCTGTGCTGAAAGCACTACCAAGGACCACCTGACGTTGGTGGAACTCGGATACCCAGAGGGAGGCACCTAAGCCAAAGGCTCTGCCCGGAACCAGCTGACGGTACTGGAACCAGGATGGGGAGCAGAAGGTACAAGAGCAAAAGACACTGCCGAGAACCAGCTGACGGTGCTGGAACCCGGATGGGTAGCCGAAGGTCCAAGAGCCAATGGAACTACCGAGGACCAGCTGACGTTACTGGAACCCGGTTACTAAGCAGGAGGTACCCGTGCCTGAAAGCACTACCAAGGACCACCTGACGTTGGTGGAACTCGGATACCAAAGGGAGGCACCTAAGCCAAAGGCTCTGCCCGGAACCAGCTGACGGTACTGGAACCAGGATGGGGAGCAGAAGGTACAAGAGCAAGTGTCTGCGTGGCTTTTGCAGGACACGATGCCGGCTGCACAGCAGGGGAACAGCTGGCGGTGCTGGACCCCACTGACACATTGGCGAGGTGTTTTTCTCTGTGCAGCTAGCACATCTGGGCCCCAACTGGCGGTGTGTTAGAGCCCAGGGTCAGCAGGAGGAGGAGCAGGAGGAGGAGGAGCAGGGGGAGGGGAGTGTAGGCCGAAGCCTGCACTGGCGGCAGCTTTGGGTCTGTTGTGTCTGCGTGGCTTTTGCAGGACACGTTGCCGGCTACACAGCAGGGGAACAGCTGGCGGTGCTGGACCCCACTGACACATTGGCGAGGTGTTTGGCTCTGTGCAGCCAGCACTTCCGGACAGCAACTAGCGTTGTTGGAGCCCGGGCTCTGCAGGTGGAGCAGAGTGTAGGCCGAAGCCTAATTGAACCGATTTCAAAAGTCACCTTTAACCCCCCCTCAGGGGTTACAAAGTAGAAGAGCCACAGCTTATGCAGCAGCAGTGCTGCGCAAGTCAAAGGTTGCTCTTGTAATTTTTCTCCTTGCACACGCTGAATGGAACACGTATAACATTCAGCCCTTTATACAGTCAAACTGTGTAATGGAGGCGAGAGTTCCCTTTGTAATGAGACGCAGCACAGGTGTCAAGAATCCCACCTTGGTGCTGGGTGCAGCCTCCCGAGCGTTGTTATTTGCTGTACAGGAGTCTGCGCTGTCGTGTTATCCCCTGGCCTAGCGCCGTTAGCGCTGCCCATCTTCTGGCATCATGTAATGTCGGCCGGTGCGGTTCGCGATGCCCATGAATCCCAGCCCCGCAGTGTCTTAACATTGTTAAAACACTGCGGGGCTGGGATTCAGGGCCTGGCGCAGCACATATGTTGGCCTCTCACACTCGGGTCCTTACACCCGCTTCAGACTGTGCGGCGTCATCTGATCCCTTATCGCATGCCACGGCCATGAAGCCGCACAGTCCGAAGAAGGCGGAAGGAGAGGAGGGACAGGCGAACTGATGCACTGATCCTGCCCATCAATCACACCCTCGCAGTCCCAATAAATAAGACACCGAGGGGCGTTGTGTGGGTCAGGGCGGCCGCAGAGGCGCAGCCAGCCAAACAATGATGCCAGAAGACGGGCAGCGCTACCAAGGGGGTTGCAGCGTGTCATTACAAAGGAAAGTCACACCACCGGGACGGTTAAATGGTCACACAGAGGACACATTTCAGACGTGTTTTCAGTTCCACATGTGCGAGGAGAATACGTTTCTGAGCCACCTTGCACACATGCAGCATTACCGCTGTACAAGGTGGCTGGATAACGTAAAAACGCCTGGGGGAGGGGGGACAGGTTCCCTTCAATTTCAGTTCTTGTGTCTGCGTGGCTTTTGCAGGACACGTTGCCGGCTGCACAGCAGGGGAACAGCTGGCGGTGCTGGACCCCACTGACACATTGGCGAGGTGTTTTTCTCTGTGCAGCTAGCACATCTGGGCCCCAACTGGCGGTGTGTTAGAGCCCAGGGTCAGCAGGAGGAGGAGCAGGAGGAGGAGGAGCAGGGGGAGGGGAGTGTAGGCCGAAGCCTGCACTGGCGGCAGCTTTGGGTCTGTTGTGTCTGCGTGGCTTTTGCAGGACACGTTGCCGGCTACACAGCAGGGGAACAGCTGGCGGTGCTGGACCCCACTGACACATTGGCGAGGTGTTTGGCTCTGTGCAGCCAGCACTTCCGGACAGCAACTAGCGTTGTTGGAGCCCGGGCTCTGCAGGTGGAGCAGAGTGTAGGCCGAAGCCTAATTGAACCGATTTCAAAAGTCACCTTTAACCCCCCCTCAGGGGTTACAAAGTAGAAGAGCCACAGCTTATGCAGCAGCAGTGCTGCGCAAGTCAAAGGTTGCTCTTGTAATTTTTCTCCTTGCACACGCTGAATGGAACACGTATAACATTCAGCCCTTTATACAGTCAAACTGTGTAATGGAGGCGAGAGTTCCCTTTGTAATGAGACGCAGCACAGGTGTCAAGAATCCCACCTTGGTGCTGGGTGCAGCCTCCCGAGCGTTGTTATTTGCTGTACAGGAGTCTGCGCTGTCGTGTTATCCCCTGGCCTAGCGCCGTTAGCGCTGCCCATCTTCTGGCATCATGTAATGTCGGCCGGTGCGGTTCGCGATGCCCATGAATCCCAGCCCCGCAGTGTCTTAACATTGTTAAAACACTGCGGGGCTGGGATTCAGGGCCTGGCGCAGCACATATGTTGGCCTCTCACACTCGGGTCCTTACACCCGCTTCAGACTGTGCGGCGTCATCTGATCCCTTATCGCATGCCACGGCCATGAAGCCGCACAGTCCGAAGAAGGCGGAAGGAGAGGAGGGACAGGCGAACTGATGCACTGATCCTGCCCATCAATCACACCCTCGCAGTCCCAATAAATAAGACACCGAGGGGCGTTGTGTGGGTCAGGGCGGCCGCAGAGGCGCAGCCAGCCAAACAATGATGCCAGAAGACGGGCAGCGCTACCAAGGGGGTTGCAGCGTGTCATTACAAAGGAAAGTCACACCACCGGGACGGTTAAATGGTCACACAGAGGACACATTTCAGACGTGTTTTCAGTTCCACATGTGCGAGGAGAATACGTTTCTGAGCCACCTTGCACACATGCAGCATTACCGCTGTACAAGGTGGCTGGATAACGTAAAAACGCCTGGGGGAGGGGGGACAGGTTCCCTTCAATTTCAGTTCTTGTGTCTGCGTGGCTTTTGCAGGACACGTTGCCGGCTGCACAGCAGGGGAACAGCTGGCGGTGCTGGACCCCACTGACACATTGGCGAGGTGTTTTTCTCTGTGCAGCTAGCACATCTGGGCCCCAACTGGCGGTGTGTTAGAGCCCAGGGTCAGCAGGAGGAGGAGCAGGAGGAGGAGGAGCAGGGGGAGGGGAGTGTAGGCCGAAGCCTGCACTGGCGGCAGCTTTGGGTCTGTTGTGTCTGCGTGGCTTTTGCAGGACACGTTGCCGGCTACACAGCAGGGGAACAGCTGGCGGTGCTGGACCCCACTGACACATTGGCGAGGTGTTTGGCTCTGTGCAGCCAGCACTTCCGGACAGCAACTAGCGTTGTTGGAGCCCGGGCTCTGCAGGTGGAGCAGAGTGTAGGCCGAAGCCTAATTGAACCGATTTCAAAAGTCACCTTTAACCCCCCCTCAGGGGTTACAAAGTAGAAGAGCCACAGCTTATGCAGCAGCAGTGCTGCGCAAGTCAAAGGTTGCTCTTGTAATTTTTCTCCTTGCACACGCTGAATGGAACACGTATAACATTCAGCCCTTTATACAGTCAAACTGTGTAATGGAGGCGAGAGTTCCCTTTGTAATGAGACGCAGCACAGGTGTCAAGAATCCCACCTTGGTGCTGGGTGCAGCCTCCCGAGCGTTGTTATTTGCTGTACAGGAGTCTGCGCTGTCGTGTTATCCCCTGGCCTAGCGCCGTTAGCGCTGCCCATCTTCTGGCATCATGTAATGTCGGCCGGTGCGGTTCGCGATGCCCATGAATCCCAGCCCCGCAGTGTCTTAACATTGTTAAAACACTGCGGGGCTGGGATTCAGGGCCTGGCGCAGCACATATGTTGGCCTCTCACACTCGGGTCCTTACACCCGCTTCAGACTGTGCGGCGTCATCTGATCCCTTATCGCATGCCACGGCCATGAAGCCGCACAGTCCGAAGAAGGCGGAAGGAGAGGAGGGACAGGCGAACTGATGCACTGATCCTGCCCATCAATCACACCCTCGCAGTCCCAATAAATAAGACACCGAGGGGCGTTGTGTGGGTCAGGGCGGCCGCAGAGGCGCAGCCAGCCAAACAATGATGCCAGAAGACGGGCAGCGCTACCAAGGGGGTTGCAGCGTGTCATTACAAAGGAAAGTCACACCACCGGGACGGTTAAATGGTCACACAGAGGACACATTTCAGACGTGTTTTCAGTTCCACATGTGCGAGGAGAATACGTTTCTGAGCCACCTTGCACACATGCAGCATTACCGCTGTACAAGGTGGCTGGATAACGTAAAAACGCCTGGGGGAGGGGGGACAGGTTCCCTTCAATTTCAGTTCTTGTGTCTGCGTGGCTTTTGCAGGACACGTTGCCGGCTGCACAGCAGGGGAACAGCTGGCGGTGCTGGACCCCACTGACACATTGGCGAGGTGTTTTTCTCTGTGCAGCTAGCACATCTGGGCCCCAACTGGCGGTGTGTTAGAGCCCAGGGTCAGCAGGAGGAGGAGCAGGAGGAGGAGGAGCAGGGGGAGGGGAGTGTAGGCCGAAGCCTGCACTGGCGGCAGCTTTGGGTCTGTTGTGTCTGCGTGGCTTTTGCAGGACACGTTGCCGGCTACACAGCAGGGGAACAGCTGGCGGTGCTGGACCCCACTGACACATTGGCGAGGTGTTTGGCTCTGTGCAGCCAGCACTTCCGGACAGCAACTAGCGTTGTTGGAGCCCGGGCTCTGCAGGTGGAGCAGAGTGTAGGCCGAAGCCTAATTGAACCGATTTCAAAAGTCACCTTTAACCCCCCCTCAGGGGTTACAAAGTAGAAGAGCCACAGCTTATGCAGCAGCAGTGCTGCGCAAGTCAAAGGTTGCTCTTGTAATTTTTCTCCTTGCACACGCTGAATGGAACACGTATAACATTCAGCCCTTTATACAGTCAAACTGTGTAATGGAGGCGAGAGTTCCCTTTGTAATGAGACGCAGCACAGGTGTCAAGAATCCCACCTTGGTGCTGGGTGCAGCCTCCCGAGCGTTGTTATTTGCTGTACAGGAGTCTGCGCTGTCGTGTTATCCCCTGGCCTAGCGCCGTTAGCGCTGCCCATCTTCTGGCATCATGTAATGTCGGCCGGTGCGGTTCGCGATGCCCATGAATCCCAGCCCCGCAGTGTCTTAACATTGTTAAAACACTGCGGGGCTGGGATTCAGGGCCTGGCGCAGCACATATGTTGGCCTCTCACACTCGGGTCCTTACACCCGCTTCAGACTGTGCGGCGTCATCTGATCCCTTATCGCATGCCACGGCCATGAAGCCGCACAGTCCGAAGAAGGCGGAAGGAGAGGAGGGACAGGCGAACTGATGCACTGATCCTGCCCATCAATCACACCCTCGCAGTCCCAATAAATAAGACACCGAGGGGCGTTGTGTGGGTCAGGGCGGCCGCAGAGGCGCAGCCAGCCAAACAATGATGCCAGAAGACGGGCAGCGCTACCAAGGGGGTTGCAGCGTGTCATTACAAAGGAAAGTCACACCACCGGGACGGTTAAATGGTCACACAGAGGACACATTTCAGACGTGTTTTCAGTTCCACATGTGCGAGGAGAATACGTTTCTGAGCCACCTTGCACACATGCAGCATTACCGCTGTACAAGGTGGCTGGATAACGTAAAAACGCCTGGGGGAGGGGGGACAGGTTCCCTTCAATTTCAGTTCTTGTGTCTGCGTGGCTTTTGCAGGACACGTTGCCGGCTGCACAGCAGGGGAACAGCTGGCGGTGCTGGACCCCACTGACACATTGGCGAGGTGTTTTTCTCTGTGCAGCTAGCACATCTGGGCCCCAACTGGCGGTGTGTTAGAGCCCAGGGTCAGCAGGAGGAGGAGCAGGAGGAGGAGGAGCAGGGGGAGGGGAGTGTAGGCCGAAGCCTGCACTGGCGGCAGCTTTGGGTCTGTTGTGTCTGCGTGGCTTTTGCAGGACACGTTGCCGGCTACACAGCAGGGGAACAGCTGGCGGTGCTGGACCCCACTGACACATTGGCGAGGTGTTTGGCTCTGTGCAGCCAGCACTTCCGGACAGCAACTAGCGTTGTTGGAGCCCGGGCTCTGCAGGTGGAGCAGAGTGTAGGCCGAAGCCTAATTGAACCGATTTCAAAAGTCACCTTTAACCCCCCCTCAGGGGTTACAAAGTAGAAGAGCCACAGCTTATGCAGCAGCAGTGCTGCGCAAGTCAAAGGTTGCTCTTGTAATTTTTCTCCTTGCACACGCTGAATGGAACACGTATAACATTCAGCCCTTTATACAGTCAAACTGTGTAATGGAGGCGAGAGTTCCCTTTGTAATGAGACGCAGCACAGGTGTCAAGAATCCCACCTTGGTGCTGGGTGCAGCCTCCCGAGCGTTGTTATTTGCTGTACAGGAGTCTGCGCTGTCGTGTTATCCCCTGGCCTAGCGCCGTTAGCGCTGCCCATCTTCTGGCATCATGTAATGTCGGCCGGTGCGGTTCGCGATGCCCATGAATCCCAGCCCCGCAGTGTCTTAACATTGTTAAAACACTGCGGGGCTGGGATTCAGGGCCTGGCGTAGCACATATGTTGGCCTCTCACACTCGGGTCCTTACACCCGCTTCAGACTGTGCGGCGTCATCTGATCCCTTATCGCATGCCACGGCCATGAAGCCGCACAGTCCGAAGAAGGCGGAAGGAGAGGAGGGACAGGCGAACTGATGCACTGATCCTGCCCATCAATCACACCCTCGCAGTCCCAATAAATAAGACACCGAGGGGCGTTGTGTGGGTCAGGGCGGCCGCAGAGGCGCAGCCAGCCAAACAATGATGCCAGAAGACGGGCAGCGCTACCAAGGGGGTTGCAGCGTGTCATTACAAAGGAAAGTCACACCACCGGGACGGTTAAATGGTCACACAGAGGACACATTTCAGACGTGTTTTCAGTTCCACATGTGCGAGGAGAATACGTTTCTGAGCCACCTTGCACACATGCAGCATTACCGCTGTACAAGGTGGCTGGATAACGTAAAAACGCCTGGGGGAGGGGGGACAGGTTCCCTTCAATTTCAGTTCTTGTGTCTGCGTGGCTTTTGCAGGACACGTTGCCGGCTGCACAGCAGGGGAACAGCTGGCGGTGCTGGACCCCACTGACACATTGGCGAGGTGTTTTTCTCTGTGCAGCTAGCACATCTGGGCCCCAACTGGCGGTGTGTTAGAGCCCAGGGTCAGCAGGAGGAGGAGCAGGAGGAGGAGGAGCAGGGGGAGGGGAGTGTAGGCCGAAGCCTGCACTGGCGGCAGCTTTGGGTCTGTTGTGTCTGCGTGGCTTTTGCAGGACACGTTGCCGGCTACACAGCAGGGGAACAGCTGGCGGTGCTGGACCCCACTGACACATTGGCGAGGTGTTTGGCTCTGTGCAGCCAGCACTTCCGGACAGCAACTAGCGTTGTTGGAGCCCGGGCTCTGCAGGTGGAGCAGAGTGTAGGCCGAAGCCTAATTGAACCGATTTCAAAAGTCACCTTTAACCCCCCCTCAGGGGTTACAAAGTAGAAGAGCCACAGCTTATGCAGCAGCAGTGCTGCGCAAGTCAAAGGTTGCTCTTGTAATTTTTCTCCTTGCACACGCTGAATGGAACACGTATAACATTCAGCCCTTTATACAGTCAAACTGTGTAATGGAGGCGAGAGTTCCCTTTGTAATGAGACGCAGCACAGGTGTCAAGAATCCCACCTTGGTGCTGGGTGCAGCCTCCCGAGCGTTGTTATTTGCTGTACAGGAGTCTGCGCTGTCGTGTTATCCCCTGGCCTAGCGCCGTTAGCGCTGCCCATCTTCTGGCATCATGTAATGTCGGCCGGTGCGGTTCGCGATGCCCATGAATCCCAGCCCCGCAGTGTCTTAACATTGTTAAAACACTGCGGGGCTGGGATTCAGGGCCTGGCGCAGCACATATGTTGGCCTCTCACACTCGGGTCCTTACACCCGCTTCAGACTGTGCGGCGTCATCTGATCCCTTATCGCATGCCACGGCCATGAAGCCGCACAGTCCGAAGAAGGCGGAAGGAGAGGAGGGACAGGCGAACTGATGCACTGATCCTGCCCATCAATCACACCCTCGCAGTCCCATTAAATAAGACAACGAGGGCTGTTGTGTGGGTCAGGGCGGCCGCAGAGGCGCAGCCAGCCAAACAATGATGCCAGAAGACGGGCAGCGTTACCAAGGAGCTTGTTGCGTGTGTCAATACAAAGTCAAATCACACCTGAGGGACGTTTTAATGGTCACAGAGGACACATTTTAGACGTGTTCACTTCAACATGGGCAAGGAGAATAAGTTTCTGAGCCACCTTGAACACATGCAGCATTACTGCTGTTCAAGGTAGCTGTAAAACATAGAAACACCTGGGGGAGGGGGGACAGGTTCCCTTCAATTTCAGTTCTTGTGTCTGCGTGGCGGTCGCAGGACACGTTGCCGGCTACACAGCAGGGGAACAGCTGGCGGTGCTGAACCCCACTGACACATTGGCTGGTGTTTTTCTCTGTGCAGCTAGCACATCTGGGCAAAAACTGGCGGTGTTAGAGCCCAGGGTCAGCAGGAGGAGCAGGGGGAGCGGAGTGTAGGCCGAAGCCTGCACTCGAGCAAGTTGAAAGGAAACCTTTAACCCCCCCCCCCCCCAGGCGTTTGTAGCTGAAAGAGCCATTGTGTACAGCACTAATGCTGGAAAAGGTAAACTTAGCTCTTTTAATTATGGTCCTTGTACATGCGGAACCTAACATTTATGAAATGTGTCTCCTCACAGCGTTAAACCGTCCGGTAGGTGGAACTTTCCTTTGTCGTGTGACGCAGCACAGCCATCATTTTTACCCCCTTGGCGCCGTGCGCCGCCTCCTCAGCGTTGTTTGAATCTGTCCCGGAGCCTGCGCTGTTAGGTTAGCCCTTGGCCATGCACACATGTTGCGCTGCCCGTCTTCTGACCTCATTTGGTGTCAGGCTGGCTGCGCCTGTGCGGGTGCGCTGGCCGAGATCCCGCCTCGCAGTGTCGTCTAATGTAATCCCACCGCGGGCCTGTGATCCGTGCCCGTGCGCAGTGCATATCCTCTCCTCTCACTCCCCTCCCTACGGCTTTTTCAGACTGTGCGGTGTCACGGCCGTGGCATGCTATTAGGGACCAGCTGACATCGCACAGTCTGAAGAAGCCGTAGGGAGGGGAGTGAGAGGAGAGGATATGCACTGCGCACGGGCACGGATCACAGGCCCGCGGTGGGATTACATTAGACGACACTGCGAGGCGGGATCTCGGCCAGCGCACCCGCACAGGCGCAGCCAGCCTGACACCAAATGAGGTCAGAAGACGGGCAGCGCAACATGTGTGCATGGCCAAGGGCTAACCTAACAGCGCAGGCTCCGGGACAGATTCAAACAACGCTGAGGAGGGGGCGCACGGCGCCAAGGGGGTAAAAATGATGGCTGTGCTGCGTCACACGACAAAGGAAAGTTCCACCTACCGGACGGTTTAACGCTGTGTGGGGACACATTTCATAAGTGTTTGGTTCAGCATGTGCAAGGAGCATCACGAAAAGAGGCACTTTTTCCCTTTGCATCATTACTGCTGCACAAGGTGGCTCCTTCAGTAACAAACGCCTGGGGGGGGGGGGGGGGTCAGGTTCCCTTACATTTAACTTGTTGTGCCTGCGTGGCGGTCGCAGTACACGTTGCCGTATACACAGCAGGGGAACAGCTGGCGGTGCTGAACCCCACTAACACATTGGCGAGGTGTTTGGCTCTGTGCGTACAGCACTTCTGGACGGCAACTAGCGGTGTTGGAGCCCAGGGACAGGTGGAGGAGGAGGAGGTTGGAGAAGGTTGGAGGAGGTAGGAGGGATTGCCACACACACAGCAGGGGAACAGCTGACGTTACTGAACCCCAATAACAGAGGAGGGACTGTTGACTGTGCGTACAGCACTTCTGGACGGCAACTGGCGGTGTTGGAGCCCAGGGACAGGTGGAGGAGGAGGAGGTTGGAGGAGGTAGGAGGGATTGCCACACACACAGCAGGGGAACAGCTGACGTTACTGAACCCCAATAACAGAGGAGGGACTGTTGACTGTGCGTACAGCACTTCTGGACGGCAACTGGCGGTGTTGGAGCCCAGGGACAGGTGGAGGAGGAGGAGGTTGGAGGAGGTTGGAGGAGGTAGGAGGGATTGCCACACACACAGCAGGGGAACAGCTGACGTTACTGAACCCCAATAACAGAGGAGCGACTGTTGACTGTGCGTACAGCACTTCTGGACGGCAACTGGCGGTGTTGGAGCCCAGGGACAGGTGGAGGAGGAGGAGGTTGGAGGAGGTAGGAGGGATTGCCACACACACAGCAGGGGAACAGCTGACGTTACTGAACCCCAATAACAGAGGAGGGACTGTTGACTGTGCGTACAGCACTTCTGGACGGCAACTGGCGGTGTTGGAGCCCAGGGACAGGTGGAGGAGGAGGAGGTTGGAGGAGGTAGGAGGGATTGCCACACACACAGCAGGGGAACAGCTGACGTTACTGAACCCCAATAACAGAGGAGGGACTGTTGACTGTGCGTACAGCACTTCTGGACGGCAACTGGCGGTGTTGGAGCCCAGGGACAGGTGGAGGAGGAGGAGGTTGGAGGAGGTAGGAGGGATTGCCACACACACAGCAGGGGAACAGCTGACGTTACTGAACCCCAATAACAGAGGAGGGACTGTTGACTGTGCGTACAGCACTTCTGGACGGCAACTGGCGGTGTTGGAGCCCAGGGACAGGTGGAGGAGGAGGAGGTTGGAGGAGGTAGGAGGGATTGCCACACACACAGCAGGGGAACAGCTGACGTTACTGAACCCCAATAACAGAGGAGGGACTGTTGACTGTGCGTACAGCACTTCTGGACGGCAACTGGCGGTGTTGGAGCCCAGGGACAGGTGGAGGAGGAGGAGGTTGGAGGAGGTAGGAGGGATTGCCACACACACAGCAGGGGAACAGCTGACGTTACTGAACCCCAATAACAGAGGAGGGACTGTTGACTGTGCGTACAGCACTTCTGGACGGCAACTGGCGTTGTTGGAGCCCAGGGACAGGTGGAGGAGGAGGAGGTTGGAGGAGGTAGGAGGGATTGCCACACACACAGCAGGGGAACAGCTGACGTTACTGAACCCCAATAACAGAGGAGCGACTGTTGACTGTGCGTACAGCACTTCTGGACGGCAACTGGCGGTGTTGGAGCCCAGGGACAGGTGGAAAAGCAGAGGAACACAATGTAGGCCGAAGCCTGAGAAAGTCGAAAGGGAACCTTTAACCCCCCCCCCCCCCAAGGCGTTTGTAGCTGAAAGAGCCAGCTTGTGCAGCACAAAAGATGCAAAAGGAAAAGGTGGCTCTTTTCATCATGCTCCTTGCAAACACAGAACTAAACACTTTTAAAATGTGTCCCCTGAAGCCGTGAAACCGTCCCGGAGGTGGGACTTTCCTTCGTAATATGACGCAGCACAGCCATCATTACTACCCCCCCGCCGCCGTGCCCCGGCTCCTCAGCGTTGTTTGATTCCGTCCCGGAGCCTGCGCTGTTATGTTATCCCGTGGCCAGGCACACTTAGCGCTGCCCATCTTCTGACATCATTTGATGTCAGGCTGGCTGCGCCTGTGCGGCCGCGCTGGCCGAGAGCCCGCCTCGCAGTGTCTTCTGATGTAATCCCACTGGGGGCCTGGGATCCATGGCCATGCGCAGTGCATATCCTCGCCTCTCACTCCCCTCCCTACGGCTTCTTTTTCAGACTGTGCGGTGTCACGGCCGTGGCATGCTATTAGGGACCAGCTGACACCGAACAGTCTGAAGAAGCCATAGGGAGATGAGTGAGAGGTGGAGGTTCAGATATGCACTGCGCATGTCCATAGATCCCAGGCCCCCAGTGGGATTAAATCAGAAGACACTGCGAGGCGGGCTCTCGGCCAGCGTGGCCGCACAGGCGCAGCCAGCCTGACACCAAATGATGCCAGAAGACGGGCAGCGCTAAGTGTGCCTGGCCACGGGATAACATAACAGCGCAGGCTACGGGACGGAATCAAACAACGCTGAGGAGCCGGGGCGCGTCGGCGGGGGGGTAGTAATGATGGCTGTGCTGCGTCATATTACGAAGGAAAGTCCCACCTCCGGGACGGTTTTACGGTATCAGTGGACACAATTTTATAAGTGTTAAGTTTTGCGTGTGCAAGGAGCAAAACCAAAATAGCTACCTTTTTCCTTGTGCAGCATTACTGCTGCACAAGGTGGCTCTTTCAGTAACAAACGCCTTGGGGGGGGGGGGACAGATTCCCTTACATTTCAGTTGTTGTGTCAGCGTGGCGGTCGCATGACACATTGCCGGCTACACAGCTGGGGATCAGCTGACGTTACTGAAACCCAATAACACTGGGTCGTATGTTTTGACTGTGCAGACGGCACATCTGAGCCTCAACTGGCGGTGTTGGAGCCCAGGAATTTAAGTTCAGGTGGTAGAAAGATGAACACAACAGGAGACCTGGATAACGTATACAGTGACCTAATTATTTAATCAGGAGGAGGAGTGGCAAATTCCTGCGAGATCCAGGCCTTGTTCATTTTCAGGAAAGTAAGCCGGTCAACGTTATCGGAGGATAGTCGCATGCGACGGTCAGTTAGTACACCACCTGCAGCACTAAAGACACGTTCCGATAATACACTGGCCGCAGGGCAAGACAGCACCTCCAATGCATACTGGCTTAGCTCTGGCCATGTATCCAGCTTTGAGACCCAAAACTTGAAAGGGGAAGAGCCGTCTGGGAGTACAGCAAGAGGGCAAGACATGTAGTCTGTCACCATCTGACGGAACCGTTGCCTCCTGCTGACTGGAGCCGTCTGTGATGGTGTAGACTTTTGTGGCGGGCACAGAAAACTGTGCCACAGTTGGGCCATACTGGTCTTGCCTTGGGCAGAGGCACTGCTTCTGCTCCCTCTTTGTGCAGAGCCTCCACCACTGCCTGGACGCACTGAGCTGCTTTGGAATGCACTAGCAGCACTTCTCTCAGTTGGAATGGAGAAGATGATGGAACTGACCAGTGTGTCTTGGTACTCCCGCATTTTTCACTCCCGGTTCAACGGTGTGATGAGGCTTTCTACGTTGTCCCGGTAGCGAGGATCGAGGAGGGTGAACACCCAATAATCAGACATGTTGAGAATGTGGGCGATGCGGCGGTCGTTTCTCAGGCACTGCAGCATGTAATCCACCATGTGCTGCAGACTGCCAACTGCCCAAGAAACGCTGTCCCCAGCTGGAGGCGTGATCTCTGCCCGCTCGTCATCACCCCACCCTCGCTGTACAGACTGAGTACTGGACAATTCGGGAACTCCCTCCTCTGGACGGATGTCTTCCTCCTCCATTGACTCCTCCTCATCCTCCTCACAAACTGTCCCCTGCCTACGCGTTTGTGAGGAACCACGTGGCGCTGACTGTCCAGAAGATGATGGAAGTGGTGAATCCTCATCCTCCACCTCTTCCACAACATCATCCCTTAGCGCTTGCAGTGATTTTTCAAGCAGGCAGATAAGGGGGACAGTCATGCTGACTAGTGCATCATCTGCACTCGCCATCCGCGTGGAATAATCAAAGGGACGCAAAACCTGGCAGACATCCTTCATAGTGGCCCACTCTGTGGTTGTGAAGTCTGTACGGCGCTGACTGCGACTTTTTTGCGCCTGATACAGCTGGTACTCCATTACAGCTTGCTGCTGCTCACACAACCGCTCCAACATATGTAACGTGGAATTCCACCTGGTAGGTAGGTCACATATGATGCGATGTTCCGGCAGGCGGTGTCGGCGCTGCAGAGCCGCAATGCGCGCTTTTGCCGTGCTGGAACGCCGCAAGTGAGCACACTCTAGGCGGACCTTGTGCAGCAGTGCATCAAGATCCGGATAGTCCCTCAAAAAACTCTGCACGACCAAATTGAGCACATGTGCCAGACATGGGATGTGAGTGAGGTTGCCGAGGCCCAGGGCTGCCACCAGATTTCGGCCATTATCACACACTACCATGCCTGGCTGGAGATTCGCTGGCTCAAACCACACATCGCTCTCCTGCTTGATGGCATTCCAGAGCTCCTGCGCTGTGTGGCTACGATTCCCCAAAAAAATTAATTTCAAGACGGCCTGTTGACGTTTGGCCACGGCTGTGCTCATGTCGGTCGTAACAGGTACACGTTCATCACGGGTCCATGTGGAGGTGGACTGTGACGGCTCCTGCAGCGATGATTCTGAGGAACTGGTGTAAGAGGAGGAGTCAATGCGTACAGAATGGATTCCTGCAATCCTTGGAGTGGGCAGGACACGTCCTGCGCCACTCGCACGGTCTGTACCCGGCTCAACTACATTAACCCAATGGGCAGTGAGGGAAAGGTATCGCCCCTGTCCATGTTGACTGGTCCACGCATCGGTGGTGAGGTGGACCTTGCTACTGACGGCGTTCAGTAGCGCGTGTTTTATGTGTCCCTCAACATGCTTGTGCAGGGCAGGGACGGCTTGCCTGCTGAAGTAAAAGCGGCTGGGCACACTGTACTGTGGGACTGCCAATGACATCAAGTCACGGAAGCTGTCAGTCTCCACCAGCCTGAATGACAGCATTTCCAGTGACAGAAGTTTGGCAATGCCTGCAGTCAGAGCCTGTGCTCGTGGGTGGTTTGACGAGAAAGGCCGCCTTTTCTCCCATGCCTGTACTACCGATGGCTGTAGACTGGGCTGGGAGTGTGTGGTTGACTGGGAAAGTGGTGCTGCGGGTGGAATGACAGCGGGTCTCTGGACAACAGGGCCAGAGGTTCTTCCACGGCGATCCTGGGAGGAAGCCGAACCAGCTGCGTGTGAGCTAGAGGAAGAGGCAACACGAGCTGAAGAGGTGGTAGCTGCCGCTGTTGGTTGGCCTAGCTCTTCAGTGTGTTTGTCTAACTCCGCCGGGTGCCTGTTGCGCACATGTTTCCACATGTTGGAGGTATTGAGGTTGGCGACTTTTTGACCTCTTTTGATTTTTTGATGACACACCTTGCATCTGACATAGCAAATGTCATCTGCAACTGTGTCAAAAAAGGACCAGGCACTGCAAGTCTTGGGAGCCCCCCTTTTGACTTTTGGAAGAGACATGCTCCTTACGGGTGCCAAAGCGGAGGCTGCAGGATCCGCAGTCTTCCCCCTCCCTCTCCCTCTTTGGGCCGTACGGGGAATCTCTTCCTCAGAGCTGCTCCCACCACCTTCCTGTCCCTGACGCCAAGATGGGTCAAGGACCTCATCATCTACACTACCCTCTGCCCCCAACTGCTCCTCCTGGGTAGTCTCAGCAGCAGAGCACGCACCAGTAAGTGGCACCTGAGTGTCATCATCAGCTGATGCGGCCTGCGAGGTGGTGACCGGAGCCACTGGCCCACCCGCCTCTTCAGAGGAAGACAGAAAAAGCGGTTGGGCATCACTGCACCCTGCCTCTTCTTCCATTTCTCCAATGCTGCTTGGCTGGCCCCCTGTTTCCAAGCCAAGAGATGATTCAGAGAACAGAAGTAGAGACTGCTCCTGTCCTGGGATCTCTGTCTGCCTGGGCAATTTTGCAGGTGGTGAAGAGACAGATGGCTGCTCTCCAGTGCTCTGTGTCTGAGAGGATGTGGCACTAATGGAAGTTGATGCATTAGCTGCCATCCATCCCACAACGGCTTCAATTTGGTCTTGACGCAGCAGCGGTGTACGGCGCTCGGCGACAAAGCTGCGCATGAACGACTGTTCCCTTGTGAAAGTGGGTGCTGATGACTCACCGGTGCCCGCAGCAGGCACAGAATCCCCACGTCCCCTCCCTGCTCCGCGCCCACGCCCACGCCCACGTGCCTTACTCACTGCCTTCTTCATCTTGGTTGACTGATAAAGATAAGCAGAAAAGTACTAACGGCTTTGTGTGCTTATTCCTGAGCAACTCCTCCTAACAGGTATAAGAAACACTAATTTTCTAAAGTGTGGACTAGACTTTAATATGAGCTAATGTGGCCTACACAAATGTAAAGTGGTGTAACTGGTGTGTTTGGTGAACTTTATTATTTATTTATTTTTTTGGGGGCTGAACTGACAACGGATAGAGCTGCAATCACACGGAGACCGTGCAGACAGCCGTAAACGGCGCTGCAAGGCCCAAAAACCCTCCTCTACTTTATCCTATGTAGTGTTTTTCCACAAATTAGCTGGAGACGGGTGGAAAGACACTAATAGGATTTTTTAAAATAAATTAGCAGCAGACTACACTACTTTGAAAAAAAAGAAAATTGATTTGGCGGTATGACGCAGTGAAAAACCCTGAGCTGCAGACAACCAGGCTACGGCTGCTCACAGACTACAGGGCGAGCTGCAGTCACACGGAGACCGTGCAGACAGCCGTAAACGGCGCTGCAAGGCCCAAAAACCCTCCTCTACTTTATCCTATGTAGTGTTTTTCCACAAATTAGCTGGAGACGGGTGGAAAGACACTAATAGGATTTTTTAAAATAAATTAGCAGCAGACTACACTACTTTGAAAAAAAAGAAAATTGATTTGGCGGTATGACGCAGTGAAAAACCCTGAGCTGCAGACAACCAGGCTACGGCTGCTCACAGACTACAGGGCGAGCTGCAGTCACACGGAGACCGTGCAGACAGCCGTAAACGGCGCTGCAAGGCCCAAAAACCCTCCTCTACTTTATCCTATGTAGTGTTTTTCCACAAATTAGCTGGAGACGGGTGGAAAGACACTAATAGGATTTTTTAAAATAAATTAGCAGCAGACTACACTACTTTGAAAAAAAAGAAAATTGATTTGGCGGTATGACGCAGTGAAAAACCCTGAGCTGGAGACAACCAGGCTATAGCTGCTCACAGATTACAGGGCGAGCTGCAGTCACACGGAGACCGTGCAGACAGCCGTAAACGGCGCTGCAAGGCCCAAAAACCCTCCTCTACTTTATCCTATGTAGTGTTTTTCCACAAATTAGCTGGAGACGGGTGGAAAGACACTAATAGGATTTTTTTGAATAAATTAGCAGCAGACTACACTACTTGAAAAAAAAAAAAAAAAAAAAAAAAAGAACAGTATGAGGCAATGAACCACCCTCCCTGAACTGAATACAACCAGCTATGGATGGCCTATGTGGCTGCACTCAGACTAGAGAGTGGGCTGCACTCACACACACACACACAGAGAGACCTTGCAGATCGCTGTGAAAACAGCGCTACAAGGCAAAAGGAAGGTGAATAGTAGGTGAACACAGCGGTTGCTAAATTAGCCTTTGGAAAGCACAAAGAAGCAAATCGCTATCTCTAAACTGTCCCTCAGTCAGCAAACAGCGTCCTGTCACTAACTGAATTCACAGCAGAGTGATCGCAAAATGGCGCCAGCGACTTTTAAACTGCATCATGACATCATTTCAGCAGCCAATCACAGCCTTGCCAGTAGTTTCATGCCCTCCATGCTAAACAGGATGTGCCCACACTTGGAATCTTTCTCATTGGCTGAATTTCTGAATTTTGAATCATTGAACTTCCGATTCCGGTATCCGATACGCGGCAAGTATCGGAATCCCGGTATCGGAATTCCGATACCGCTAGTATCGGCCGATACCCGATACTTGCGGTATCGGAATGCTCAACACTAGTTTTGAGCACTTTGAGGGGTGCAGTTTTTCAATGATGTTACTTTTGGGTATTTTCTGTAACATAGTCCCCTCAAAGTAACTTCAAATGTGATTTGGTCACTAAAAAATGGTTTTGTAACTTTTAACCATTCTAATTTCCTAAAAAAAAAATATTTTTCCAAAATGATGCTGATGTAAAGTAGACATGTGGTCAATTCTATTTTGTGACTATTTTGTGTGGTATAATTGTATGATTTTAGGGCATACAAATTCCTAGTTTAAAAATTGTGAAATTTTCACATATTTTATAAAATGTTTGATATTTTCATAAATAAGTGCAAGTCATATTGATCATAATTTACCACTAACATAAAGTAGAATGTGTCACGAAAAAAACATTCTCAGAATCACAGGGATGTTTTGAAGAGTTCTAAAGTTATTACCACATAAAGTGACAGTACTCAGAATTGAAAACTTTTTACAGGTCAAGAAAGTGAAAACAGGTTTCAGGGTGAAGGCATTAATATTAGATATTTTAATCTATCACAAAACTTGGGATGTTAGATTTAGCAAGGCTTAAGTAACTTCTGTGGCACTGAGGAGACAACAAACAATACATTTTTTTATTTTGTTTTACCAATGATATATTTACATATTTAATTTGCTTAATTGTTATTCTTTTTCAGAAATCGGAGACCAGTGTGGTCCACCACCAACTGTACAATCTGGAGACACAGTGGATATTAGAAAAAACAGCTATAAAACTCGTGACGTTGTTGAATATAAATGCAAAAATTATTATCTTCTTAAAGGAAATAAGAATGTGCAGTGCATGAATGGTGTCTGGGGAGAAGCACCAGTTTGTCTAGGTATGTTCATTATCACTTATCACTAAGTGTATAGAAACAACATGAAGGCAAATAAATAATATTACTAGAAGGTTTGTAATAAGGTTAGTAGTGCACGCACAGAGGGAATGTTGTTCCTATATTCTTGTAAAAATAATAATTAGTACAATTGCATATAAACAGTATACATATGTAAAACAGTACATATGTGCATGTTAAACATGCATACAGTTATATGAAAAAGTTTGGGCACCCCTATTAATCTTAAGCTTAATGTTTTATAAAAATTGTTTTTTTTGCAACAGCTATTTCAGTTTCATATATCTAATAAATGTTGGACACAGTAATGTTTCTGCCTTGAAATGAGGTTTATTGTACTAACAGAAAATGTGCAATCTGCATTCAAACAAAATTTGACAGGTGCATAAGTATGGGCACCCTTATCATTTTCTTGTTTTAAATACTCCTACCTACTTTTTACTTACTAAAGCACCTTTTTTGGTTTTGTAACCTCATTGAGCTTTGAACTTCATAGCCAGGTGTATGCAATCATGAGAAAAGCTACTTAAAGTGGCCACTTGCAAGTTGTTCTCCTGTTTGAATCTCCTCTGAAGAGTGGCATCATGGGCTCCTCAAAACAACTGTCAAATTTTCTGAAAACAAAGATTATTCAACATAGTTGTTCAGGGGAAGGATACAAAAAGCTGTCTCAGAGATTAAACCTGTCAATTTCCACTGTGAGGAACATAGTAAGGAAATGGAAGAGCACAGGTACAGTTCTTGTTAAGGCCAGAAGTGGCAGACCAAGAAAAACATCAGAAAGGCAGAGAAGAAGAATGGTGAGATCAGTCAAGGACAATCCTCAGACCACCTCCAGAGAGCTGCAGCATCAACTTGCTGCAGATGGTGTCACTGTGCATCGGTCAACTATACAACGCACTTTGCACAAGGAGAAGCTGTATGGGAGAGTGATGCGAAAGAAGCCGTTTCTGCAAGCACGCCACAAACAGTCGGCTGAGGTATGCAAAAGCACATTTGGAGAAGCCAATTTCTTTTTGGAAGAAGGTCCTGTGGACTAATGAAACCAAGATTGAGTTGTTTGGTCATACAAAAAGGCGTTATGCATGGCGGCCAAAAAACACAGCATTCCAAGAAAACACTTGCTACCCACAGTAAAATTTGGTGGAGATTCCATCATGCTTTGGGGCTGTGTGGCCAATGCCGGCACCGGGAATCTTGTTAAAGTTGAGGGACGCATGCATTCCTCTCAGTACCAGTAGATTCTTGACAATAATGTTCATGAATCAGTGACAAAGTTGAAGTTACGCAGGGGATGGATCTTTCAGCAAGACAATGATCCAAAACACCGCTCCAAATCTACTCAGGCATTCATGCAGAGGAATAATTACACTGTTCTGGAATGGCCATCCCAGTCCCCAGACCTGAATATCATTGAACATCTGTGGGATCATTTGAAGAGGGCTGTCCATGCTCGGCGACCATCAAACTTAACTGAACTGTAATTGTTTTGTAAAGAGGAATGGTCAAAAATACTTTCATCCAGGATCCAGGAACTCATTAAAAGCTACAGGAAGCGACTAGAGGCTGTTATTTTTGCAAAAGGAGGATCTACTAAATGTTAATGTCACTTTTCTGGTGAGGTGCCCATACTTATGCACCTGTCAAATTTTGTTTGAATGCAGATTGCACATTTTCTGTTAGTACAATAAACCTCATTTTAAGGCAGAAACATTACTGTGTCCAACAGTTATTAGATATATGAAACTAAAATAGCTGTTACAAAAAAAACTATTTTTTATAAAACATTAAGCTTAAGATTAATAGGGGTGCCCAAACTTTTTCATATAACTGTATATACATTTGTGGCGCCCCTAGGGGTATTTGCCAAAAAATAGTTATTGACACCAAATACAAATATTAAAATAGCAAGACTGCACTACCATCTCCGGCCAGAAGGGGGAGCTCCAGAGACTCCCCTTGATCTATTCTGGTCTGAGAAAAGGACTGGCAGTTGGGTTGCGGAGCTGAAAGTGAGAGGTCGTATAACTGAACTCCTAACAGCCCTATGACGGATTATAGGCCCGTAATACCCATAGTAGGAAAAGAGGAATAGAGAAAAAGGACATTGTGAGAACCGGGTTGCAATAATTTCTACCCAAAATAGGCGCAGAGACGGATACCGGATCCGTGGCTATATTCGTTATATATAATACAGAAACCGGAAGAAAGTGAGGTGATATCAGCTTCACCAGGGTAAGATGCAGCAAAAGACACAGAGTTCAGCGGTACTCCCAAAGGGGGTAAGCCGACAAAAAGGACTCGGGTTGTCCGTCGAACCAGAGCACAGAAGAGATAGATTGGGTCGGCAGCCAGTTCACATACAGCAGCAGGGCCATACAGAAACTGCGCATAATAAGAGGTGGAAATCCTGACAGGGTCAAAGTAATTCAGAGTTCTTATACAGACTCCGGTGACAGTATTGGTTGCAAATCCCTTTTTGTTGAAGTAAACTGGTTAAACGTTTCAGTGCCTCAGTGTTTCATTTGGACAATAGCCATCGATCCAGGATCGGGGTCATCACAGCTGAGAGGATGCAAATAAAATGATAAAAAAACAGACAATGTGATTTTCTGGATTTTTTTTTCTCAGTTTGTCTCCCATAGTTGAGGTCTACCTATGATGTAAATTACAGACGCCTCTCATCTTTTTAAGTGGTGGAACTTGCACTATTGCTGACTGACTAAATACTTTTTTGCCCCACTGTAACTGTATCAAACAAATATATGCCCATCATCCACAGTTACATATTTCACATATATACAGTGTGTACAGAAAGTGTTCGCACCCCTATAAATTTTTCATTCTTTGTTTCATTGCAGCCATTTGGTAAATTCAAAAAAGTTCATTTTTTTCACATTAATTTACACTCTGCACCCATCTTGACAGAGAATAAAAACAGCCATGCGATATTGGAAGGTAGCAATCCTACAAGTCCATGTTGACCCTTTAAGGAGCCTTGTCACAAGACTTTGCAGTGAATTTGCACACACTGTGTTTCGGGGTACTGCCCCTCGTCAGTGCAAAGCGGAGATCCGGTTTGGCTGTGTGAGAGGCATCCGACCGTTATCCAAGAAGTATCGTTTCTCCTTGTATAGACTTAATAACGTGTGTGTGTGTGTGTGGATGTATGCCTGTCGATGGATGAAAGCTCCGAATTATTCCCATTCCTAGAGTTGTTGACTGCTCGCGAATGATGAAGTAATGTAGCGCCAGATAGTGCAATCCAAACACAAGAGCATGATCCTTGCAGCGTCATTCCAGCAGCGACCACCAGTGCGGTGCTGTGCGCAACCAGTGCACTTTCCTGGCCCTAGACAGGGTGGATAGTAGCGTCCGCCAGTGCGTTTTCCCCTGGCACCGCGGTAGCGGCGCCGAGGGCTAGTGGTCTAGAGGGACTCTTTCCCCTATCCTTGGGGCAGAGTTCTGTGACCTCGCCCTAGTGTTCACTCTGCGGTTCGGTGGCCCTGTGAAGAAACATTGTTTGTCTCCCTTTTCATACCGGGTGAAGCAAACCTGTGTGTGAACACGTTATACCGCCATATTTTGTCCGCCATTACTTAGCAGCAGGTTCCGTCTCTGCATGGTGGAACCCGGGCTGCGAACACATCTCTTATCGCTCATTATATTATTTGGTGCATTCCACCAGCCCTAACATTATACTAGAGCCAGGGTTTGGCTAGTAATGGCGGATGAACAGCGACTGCAGCAGTACATCCAGCAGCTGGAGGTCAGGTTGGTGGCTCTCGAGTGCACAACCTCGGCTGTGGATGTTATCGCAGTAGCTGTTCAGGCTGCTAGCGTGGCTGCAGCTAGTTTGTAGACTGCCACACCTGTTCTGACTTTATCCTGCCTCCCACTGCCAGATAAGTACTCTGGCATAGCAAGTAATGCAGGGGATCCTTTAACCAGTGTGCGATACACCTTGAGCTCCTGGCTGCATGTTTCCCCTCAGAGCGGGCTAAAGTGGGATTCATTATTTTTCTCTTGTTGGACAGGGTGTTGGGGTGGGCTACGCAGCTGTGGGAGAGCGACGATCATGTGGTGCAGAGTGCTCCGCGGTTCCTGAGCACTCTGAAACAGGTCTTTTTGGGACCTCAAGTCACCCATGATATGGCGCTCCAGCTGCTGGCACTGACACAGGGCTCATCCTTGGTCAGCCATTTTTCCGTCCACTTCCGGACTTTAGCGTCTGAGATGGTGTCGCTGGATAAAGACCTCATCCCTGTATTTTGGAGGGGGCTGGCTGATCATGTGAAGGACGCTTTGGCCTCTAGGGAGATTCCCGCCACACTGGAGGAGCTAATAGCTGTATCAACTCGCATCAACCTCTTTTTCAACAAGTGAAGGTTGGAGCGAGAACAGTGTAGGCAAAGGTTTCGGGTGGCTCCCACCTTTGCCAAACCTCTGGAATCTCCGGTCCAGGCGTCTGAGCCACATGAGGCCATGGAGGTGTCAAGATCGGGATCTAAGTCCCGGACCGCTGGTGCACACAAGGTCTGTCATGTCTGCCGGCAGTCAGGACATCTTGCCTCCAGATGTTTCCAGTGGTTGGGAAAATGTCAGCATCTAGTGGTTGTAGGAGGAGGTACACTAGACATGGCGATGTTTTCCTCCAAACTGTCCTTCAAACCTGTAACCGTATGAGTGGTAAATTGGGTCGGCAGTGCCATCACAGATAACACACCAGACCATCCTAGTTACCTTATCCATATCTTCATCCCATCAGGAGATTATCTCCCTGCTAGTCATTCCTGAGGGAATTAATGAGGTCCTGTTAGGGATACCATGGCTACGCTACCACTTTCCTCATATTGAGTGGTCCTCAGGGAGAATTCTGGGATGGAGTGAATCTTGTGAGGGTAGATGTCTGAGGGAGTGCGTTCAGGTTGCCACTACTGAAGTACCCGCAGATCTTTTCTCTCTCCCCAAGCGCTATTGGCCCTATGGGGACATGTTCTACAAGAGGGCTATGGAGACCCTTCCGCCCCACCGCCCCTATGACTGTCCTAATGACCTCTTGCCTGGTGCAGAGCCTCCCCGGGGTCGAGTCTATCCCCTATCTATCCCGGAGATGGAGCCGATGACCCAATACATTCAGGAGAATCTGGCAAGAGGATTCATTAGGAAGTCAGTATCACCTGCAGGGGCAGGGTTCTTCTTCGTGTAGAAGAAAAAAGGAAAACTACGTCCACGCATAGATTACATGAGTCTTAATGCCATCACCGTTAAGAACAAATACCCTCTGCTTTTGATACATTAGTTATTCGATAGGTTGCGAGGAGCGAGGGTATTTACTAATCTGCGGGGTGCTTACAACCTGATTTGCATCCATGAGGGGGATGAATGGAAGACGGCATTTTACACCAGGGACGGGCACTGTGAATACCTGGTGATGAGCTTCGGGCTCTGAAATGCTCCTGACGTTTTCCAAGACTTTGTGAATGATATCTTCCGGGATATGCTCACCACCTCGGCTGTAGTCTATCTGAATGATATTCTCATCTACTCACCAGATTTAGATTCCCACCGGAGAGATGTTTGCAAAGTCTTCGACTTCCTATTGGCAAACTCCCTCTATGCCAAGTTGGAGAAGTGTGTGTTTGAGCAGGAGTCCTTGCCTTTCCTTGGCTATATCATCTCCGCCCAGGGATTGGCTATGGATCCTGCCAAGCTACAGGCTGTTATGGACTGGCAGGAACCTCATTCTCTCAAAGCGGTTCAGCGCTTTATGGGGTTCATTACCTATTATCACCAGTTTATTCCCCACTTCTCAACTTTGGTAGCTCCCTTGGTAGCCCTCACCAAGAAGGCAGCAAATCCCAGATTGTGGTCGGAGGAGGTCTCCAAGGCCTTCTTCTCTATTAAGTCTAATTTTTCTAGCACTCCCATCCTACATCACCCCGATGTAGATAAACCATTTATTATGGAGGTGGATGCCTCATTCGTCAGTGCTGGAGTAGTCCTCTTCCAAAAGGATGCTCAAGGTTGGAAGCATCCTTGCTTCTTTTTCTCCAAGACCTTCACACCAGCAGAAAGGAATTATTCCATTGGGGACAGGGAGTTGCTAGCTATGAAGTTGGTCTTCTAAGAGTGGATACACCTCCTGGAGGGGGCTTGTTTCCCTTCCAAGTGTATACCGACCACAAAAATTTGGTTTATTTACAGACTGCCCAGCCGCTAAACTCTCCCTAGACTAGATAGTCCTTGTTCTTCTCCTGCTTCCACTTCACCCTCCATTAGCTTTCTGGGGAGAAGAACATCCATGCCAACGCTCTCTACCTCTCTGTAGTGTCATCAGTATAGGAGGAACCTCGGCTAATTTTCCCTTCGGAGAGCCTGAGGATAGTGGCTCTGGTTTCGCTAGAGTATGTGCCCCCCGGGCAAGACCTTTGTGCCATCTAATTTGCGTGTGAAGTTTCTCTCTTGGGCTCACTCGTCCAGGGTGGGTGGACATTTTGGGACCAAGATGACATCTGAGCTTCTGGCGAGGACGTACTGTTGGCTGCATATGGCCCGTGACATCGGAGACTATATTCAGGCATGTGTCTCCTTCTCCAAGAATAAGTCTCCATGACAACGGCCTGATGGGCTACTTTACCCCCTGCCGGTGGCGGACAGGCCCTGTGAAATGGTTGGGATGGACTTTGTGGTGGGCTTACCCAAGTCCCGTAGCTGCACCATTATTTGGGCAGTCACCGACCATTTTTCCAAAATGATGCACTTGGTGCCTCTTCCATGGCTACCTTCTGCACGAGCCTTGGCAGCGTTGTTTATGAGGCATGTTTTCCGCCTACACGGTATGCCAGACAAAATGGTCAGTGACCGGGGTCCCCAATTTGCATCTCGTTTCTGGAGAGAGCTTTGTTGTCTTCTCAGGATCGAGCTGAATCTCTCTTCAGCATACCATCCTGAGACGAATGGGTTGGTAGAGAGGGCCAACCAGACCCTGGTCACATACCTGCGACATTTTGACTCAGCCAGGCAGGATGACTGAGCATCCTTGCTACCATGGGTGGAGTTTGCGCTGAATAACGCCATAGCTGACTCCACTGGGCAGACCCTAGTCCTCCTTAATTGTGGCCAGCATCCGCGGGTCCCTGTATCCATGCCCGTGTCTTCCTCCAACTCCAGGGTGGCAGACTGGGCTGCTGAGGCACGTGAAAATTGGGTACGCACACAGGATGCTATCCGGGCCTCCAAGGAGAGAATGAGGGTCTCTGCCAATGCACATCGGTGCCCCGCTCCGACCTTTGCTCCTGGTGATTTAGTGTGGCTCTCCACCCGTAACATCAGGCTGCAAGTTGAGTCCACTAAATTTGTGCCTCGCTACCTAGGCTCCTTCAAGGTCCTGGAACAGGTTAATCCTGTGGTCTTCCGTCTGGCCCTTCCTGCACACCTAGGCATCACCAATACCTTTAATGTGTCCCTCGTAAAGCCCGTCCACATGTCCCGGTTTTCCGAGTCATCTGCAGGGACATCGGGCTCATTCACGGACGATTACGAGGTGAACGCCATCATGGGGTGTAAGGTGGTACGTGGCAAAAAATTCTATTTGGTGGATTGGAAGGGTCATGGCCCAGAGGACAGGTCCTGAGAGCCTGTTGAGCACTTTCGGGCTTCGCAGCTCATTGCTGCCTTCGAGCGTAGCGAGGCCCAAGGAGAGAGGGCATGTTAGGTGTTGAGTTCCCACCGCTGAACAGGGGGAATCTCGATCCATCTATGCTGCTGTCCCCCATTCTCCTCCAGCTGCTGTGGAGCCTGCTCAGCAGAGATGTCAGTCCCAGAGTCTGGCTGAAACTGATACTGTGCGGCTTGTTACTGCTGTCCTTCCAGGCATGCGAGCAGGCATCCCTGGGACTAAGTCCTGCTTTTCTTCTTCTGAGCATGCCCAAGGGATGACCTCTCATTGGAGGTCGGTGATCACATGCTCAGGTCCTGTAGCGGCTCCTATTGGACCACTGGGAAGGTCCCGGAGAGCTTCCACTATAAAAGGTTCACATGGTCGCACGTCCATACGCTAGTATAGACTTACTAACCTGTCTGTGTGGATGTATGCCTGTCGATGGATGAAAGCTCCGAATCATTCCCATTCTTACAGTTGTCGACTGCTCGTGAATGATTAAGTAATCTATCGCCAGACAGTGCTATCCAAATGCAGTGCCCCAGAGTCCCGGTCGTTGCAGTACTGTGGCTCCGCCGCTAAGGGGGGCTATGGTACGTCTGATGGCACTGAAGGAGTTCATCTGACCAGGTATCACATACACCAGTACATTTCATAGTCGGGCCTCCAGGGGGAGCTAAGGGTGCTATTTATTAGGCCACTCCTCACCACAGTGGGTAAACTGGGGGTCAGGCAGGAAGTTAGGACAGAAAGCTGACTGGGTTGGAACCAGGCAACACCTTGTGGCAGAGGGTGTTGTGGGGGAAGATTCGGTAGGGTCCCTGTCAGGTTTGGGACCCTGACAGAGGCCTGGCTACAAGAAAGAACGTCACGGGACCGTGCCTGCTCAGCATAGCGGCGGTGCCCTAAGAAAGGAACAGAAGCGAGATATATTGTGCTGAGTGAGAAACGAGATCAAAGCAAGAGGAGAAATACCAGTAGGAGTCGTGCTGTAAGACCGAGGCAACATCCTATTGAGGCGCACAACCGGCGGCCGGAACGCCGAGGAAGTATTTATATATCTAGCTCCAAGCAATACTTCAAACCAACGGCAGGACAGTCAGTCTCAGGCGGGCTGTCTCACATACATCACCTATGAAGACATGGGGGGCGCACTAGGAGAGGGGCGACTCTAGGGTCCCGGAAGAGCTCCGAGCCTACTCGTCATACGGGTGCCGTCCTAACCAGAACATCAGGGAGGGACGGAGGAGAAGAACATCATCCGAATGAGTTGTGAGGGAACATCAGAAACAGACACAACAGTTGTGGGGTACTATCTCGTAAGCACAGCAGGGGAGGACCACAACACATAGCGCTAGCGGGAAGGCACAGATTTCCACCTGTAAAGAGAACTCTGGAGGTGCCATTGGGCCGGCCGGACTTGCGTAGCCTGGTGAACCGTATTCCGGACTGAGGACCCAGAGATCTTCAGTAAAGAGGTAAAGAGACTGCAACCTGGTGTCCTCGTTATTTACTGCACCGCACCACCACCACCATCTACATCCATCCTATCATTCACTGTGCGCCCCTCGGCAGGGTCACGGACCGGGGCCTAGCCACCGTGACAACCCCAGAGCAGAGACTCAGAGGCCCGGTACCGGGTACCCCTCGGCCCTGCGGCAGTGGAGGCGCTACACAAACACAAGAGCACAATCCTTACAGCGTCTATCCAGCAGTGACTGCCAGTGCAGCGCTGTGCACAATCAGTGTGCTTTCCTGGCCCTAGACAGGGTAGTTAGTGGCGTCTGCCAGTGCGCACTCTCGTGCGGTAAATGTTTGTTAGTTTTTCCCTGGCATTGTGGTAGCAGCGCCGAGCACTAGAGCTATAGAAAGACTCTTACCCCAGTCCTTGGGGCAGAGTTCTGTGACCTCGCCCTAGTGCTCACTCTGCGGTTCGGCGGCCTTGTGAAGCAACAGGGTTTGTCTCCCTTTTCCTACCGGGTGAAGATAACCCATGTGTGAACACATTATACCGCCATATTGTGTCTGACATTACTTAGCAGCAGGTTCCATCTCTGCACGGTGGACCCCGGGCTGCGAACGCACCTCTTATCACTCATTACATTATTTGGTGCATTCCGCCAGCCCTAACAGTAAATTATTTCACTGACTGTTTTTAAAAAACATTTTACCTCACAAAATGTACCCAATGCGATCTCCTGCTCTACTGTCAGTATTGTCTTTGAGGGAAGAACACAGCACAGGAAGGAGAGAGACGGGGATAGCACATGGGGTAGACAGGTGAAAGAAGAGCGCAGAAGAGAGAGAGTGGATAGGTGGGTGAGCACATGGGGGAGAGATTCTCAATCCTGTAAAGTCAGCCCCCATCGTGACATTACCGCCTTCCCAATGCAATAGCATCGGGCCTCCATCTAGTTATATTTAAGGAATAAGTGACAATAATAATTAAATATGAGAAGTGATGTGGCTCTAATAAATTAATTATACAAGAGAATGTGTAAAAGGATAAAGTAAATAATGAATACTAAACAAAAATATAGTAATGAATGAAAAAGTAAATAAAGAAATAAATAAACTAGAAATAAAAAGAATATAGAAATAAATAAAAACAGAAATGAATAAATAAAATATTGGAGAACTTGATATTAAAAAATGTGATCTAATGATTGTGTGATACTGTAAATGTCAAAACTAATGGTGAGTACATCAGTAGAGGAAACTGAAGTGTGTGTGTGTGTGTGTGTGTGTGTGTGTATTGTGATGCAGAAACAATTTTTAAGACCTATATAAATATATACATGTAAATATATACATATACAGTATCTACTATATAATTGTCTAAGGGTCACTTCTGTCTTTCTGTCTGTCCTTCTGTCTGTCTGTCTTTCTGTCGGTCACGGATATTCATTGGTCGTGGCCTCTGTCTGTCATGGAAATCCAAGTCACTGATTGGTTGTGGCAAAACGCCCACGACCATTGCCACGACCAATTAGCGACGGCTATTGTCCGGCGGCAAAATGGCCGCTCTTTCCTCCTCGCAGTCAGTGCCCGCTCCATAGTCCATCCTCCCCTCCAGTCATCCAGTCAGCCTTCACACAGAGTTAATGCCAGCGTTACCGGAGCATGGTGTAACGCACTCCGGTTACGCAGCTATTAACCCTCTGTGACCAACTTTTTTACTATTGTGCTGCGTACGCAGCATCAACAGTAAAAAGATCTAATGTTACAAATAAGAATAATAAAAAAAAGGTTATTCTCACCCTCCGACGTCGCGCCGTCCTCGCCAGTGCAATCGGCAGGTTCCGGTGCCAAGGATGCTATGCGAGAAGGACCTTCCATGACGTCACGGCCATGTGGTCCTGCACTCATACCAACCCTGGGACCGGAAGCTGCCGCGCGCACTACACACAGGCGCCAGGACTTCAAGGGGCCTTCGGAGGGTGAGTATATGTTTATTTTTTTATTTTAAAGGGAACCTGTCACCTGAATTTGGCAGGACCGGTTTTCGGTCATATGGGCGGGGTTTGTGGGTGTTTGATTCACCCTTTCCTTACCCGCTGGCTGCATGCTGGCCACAATATTGGATTGAAGTTCATTCTCTGTCTTCCGTAGTACACGCCTGCTCAAGGCAATCCCGGAACACAGCAAAATACTTCCGGGACATAGTGCGCCGGCGCATGCGCACTAATGCTTTTTGGCTTTGCCCACAGTTGGGCAAAGCATACTGCGCGTGCGCAAGGCAAGATTGCCTTGCGCAGGCGTGTAATACAGAGGACAGAGAATGAACTTCAATCCAATATTGTGGCCGGCATGCAGCCAGCGGGTAAGGAAAGGGTGAATCAAACACCCGAAAACCCCGCCCATGTGACCGAAAACCGGTCCCGCCAAATTCAGGTGACAGGTTCCCTTTAAGTCTTTTTTAACCATGCATATAGTGCCCACATTACTATATACTACGTGGGCTGTGTTACATACTGTGTGGGCTCTGTTATATACTACACCTCTATGCTATATACTAAAGTGCCTATGTTATATACTGCGTGGCCAGTGTTATATACTGCGGGGGCTGTGCTATATACTGTGTGGTTGCTATGTACTGCGTGGGCTGTGCGTGTGCTGTGTTATATATTAGGTGGCCAGTGTTATATACTGCAGGGGCTGTGCTATATACTGCGTGGCTGCTATATACTGCGTGGGCTGTGCTATATATTACGTGGCCAGTGTTATATACTGCGGGGGCTGTGTTATATACTGCATGGCTGCTATATACTGCGTGGGCTGTGTTATATACTGTTTGGGCTGTGTTATATACTGTGAGGCCACTATTACAGTGGGGCAAAAAAGTATTTAGTCAGTCAGCAATAGTGCAAGTTCCACCACTTAAAAAGATGAGAGGCATCTGTAATTTACATCATAGGTAGACCTCAACTATGGGAGACAAACTGAGAAAAAAAAATCCAGAAAATCACATTGTCTGTTTTTTTATCATTTTATTTGCATATTATGGTGGAAAATAAGTATTTGGTCAGAAACAAACAATCAAGATTTCTGGCTCTCACAGACCTGTAACTTCTTCTGTAAGAGTCTCCTCTTTCCTCCACTCATTACCTGTAGTAATGGCACCTGTTTAAACTTGTTATCAGTATAAAAAGACACCTGTGCACACCCTCAAACAGTCTGACTCCAATCTCCACTATGGTGAAGACCAAAGAGCTGTCAAAGGACACCAGAAACAAAATTGTAGCCCTGCACCAGGCTGGGAAGACTGAATCTGCAATAGCCAACCAGCTTGGAGTGAAGAAATCAACAGTGGGAGCAATAATTAGAAAATGGAAGACATTCAAGACCACTGATAATCTCCCTCGATCTGGGGCTCCACGCAAAATCCCACCCCGTGGGGTCAGAATGATCACAAGAACGGTGAGCAAAAATCCCAGAACCACGCGGGGGGACCTAGTGAATGAACTGCAGAGAGCTGGGACCAATGTAACAAGGCCTACCATAAGTAACACACTACGCCACCATGGACTCAGATCCTGCAGTGCCAGACGTGTCCCACTGCTTAAGCCAGTACATGTCTGGGCCCGTCTGAAGTTTGCTAGAGAGCATTTGGATGATCCAGAGGAGTTTTGGGAGAATGTCCTATGGTCTGATGAAACCAAACTGGAACTGTTTGGTAGAAACACAACTTGTCGTGTTTGGAGGAAAAAGAATACTGAGTTGCATCCATCAAACACCATACCTACTGTAAAGCATGGTGGTGGAAACATCATGCTTTGGGGCTGTTTCTCTGCAAAGGGGCCAGGACGACTGATCCGGGTACATGAAAGAATGAATGGGGCCATGTATCGTGAGATTTTGAGTGCAAACCTCCTTCCATCAGCAAGGGCATTGAAGATGAAACGTGGCTGGGTCTTTCAACATGACAATGATCCAAAGCACACTGCCAGGGCAACGAAGGAGTGGCTTCGTAAGAAGCATTTCAAGGTCCTGGAGTGACCTAGCCAGTCTCCAGATCTCAACCCTATAGAAAACCTTTGGAGGGAGTTGAAAGTCCGTGTTGCCAAGCGAAAAGCCAAAAACATCACTGCTCTAGAGGAGATCTGCATGGAGGAATGGGCCAACATACCAACAACAGTGTGTGGCAACCTTGTGAAGACTTACAGAAAACGTTTGACCTCTGTCATTGCCAACAAAGGATATATTACAAAGTATTGAGATGAAATTTTGTTTCTGACCAAATACTTATTTTCCACCATAATATGCAAATAAAATGATAAAAAAACAGACAATGTGATTTTCTGGATTTTTTTTTCTCAGTTTGTCTCCCATAGTTGAGGTTTACCTATGATGTAAATTACAGACGCCTCTCATCTTTTTAAGTGGTGGAACTTGCACTATTGCTGACTGACTAAATACTTTTTTGCCCCACTGTATATACTGCGTGACCTGTATTAACGCAGTGAGTATTCTACAATATGTATGTATGTATATAGCAGCCACATAGTATACAGCACAGACCACATAGTATTTGTCTGCTATATACTACATGGCTCTTATATACTACGTGGCCTGTGCTATATACTATGTGGCTGCTATATACATACATACATATTCTAGAATAACCGATGCTTTAGAATCGGGCCACCATCTAGTAAGTACATAAATGTGTATAGCATATAGTATACTTTGCAAATAATGTAATGCGTTATACAGTGGGGAAAAAAGTATTTAGTCAGCCACCAATTGTGCAAGCTCTCCCACTTAAAAAGAAGAGAGAGGCCTGTAATTGACATCATAAGTAAACCACAACTATGAGAGTCAAAAAGAGAAAACAAATCCAGAAAATCACCTTGTCTGATTTGGCAAGATTTATTTTGCAAATTATGGTGGAAAATAAGTATTTGGTCATTAACAAAAGTTAGTCTCGATATTTTATTATATATCCTTTGTTGGCCATGACAGAGGTCAAACGTATTCTGTAAGTCTTCAGAAGGTTGGCAGACACAGCCACACTTTTGTTTGTATGTTGGCCTATTCGTCTATGCATATCTCCTCTAGAGCAGTGATGTTTTGGGCCTGTCGCTGGGCAACACGAACTTTCAAATCCCTCCAAAGGTTTCTATGGGGTTTGGGGTTTGAGACCTGGAAACTGGCTAGGCCACTCCAGGACCTTCATGTGCTTCTTACAAATCCACTCCTTCGTTGCCCTGGGGGTGTGCTTGGGATCATGATCATGCTGAAAGACCCATCCACGTTTCATCTTCAATGCCCTTGCTGATGGAAGGAGGTTTGCACTCAAAATCTCCCGATACGTGGCCCCATTCTGTCAGAACTCTGAACATTTTTGATTACCTTTTGTGCATTACTGCCATTTTCCAAGATGGCATCTTTGGTCTCATGTGCACTGTGTCTTCCTGCTATATAACTCCACCCTAGCCTTTAGTCTGTGCTAGAGTCTTCTGCCTTGTATCCAGCTTCTGACCCTGGTGGCTCCCTGGCTTTGTACCTGTTCCTGTGAACCTGTGTGGAGATCCTGCTCTGAGTTTCTGCTGCATACACCGGTTTCCAGTAATCCTCCTTCATCTGGCTGCTTGTGTTTTCTTCTATCTGCATTTGTTGGACATGCAAGCTGTTGCTGCTCTGCAAAAACCTGAGACTATTACCCAGGCCTCCCTGGTTGAGCTAAAGACATTATTTGAACTGGCTTACAGTATAAGTATATCTATCTGTGTTTGGACAAAACAAGGACTTACTCGTGTCAAGTATCTACAAGTATAACTGTGCTTCATAGACTTTCTGTTTGATTGCATTTTCCTCTGAAGTTCCATATAGACTGTTATGCTGCATTTAATATTTACACCAAGTGTTGTGGACTTGATATTTTTTCTGCACCTGTTTGAATCACCGTGTGATAATATAGGCTTTACCACTTATAAAGCTGTGTCCTGTAGTTCTCTTGTTCCACGCAAAGAGTCTCCTGAGTTATCCCCTATAATTATTACACATTCATTCTTTCATGTAAACGGATCAGTCGTCCTGTTCCCTTTGCAGAGAAACAGCCCCAAAGCATGATGTTGCCACCCCCATGCTTCACAGTAGGTATGGTGTTCTTTGGATGCAACTCAGCATTCTGTCTCCTCCAAACATGATGAGTTTTGCTTCTACCAAACATTACTACTTTGGCTTCATCAGATCATATGACATTCTCCAAATACTCTTCTGGATAATCCAAATGCTCTCTAGCAAAATTCAGATGGGCCCTGACATGTACTGTCTTAAGCAGGGGGACACATCTGGCACTGCAGAGTCCCTGGCAGCATACTGTATTACTGATGGTAGCCTTTCTTACGGTGGTCCCAGCTCTATGCAGGTGATTCACTAGGTCTCTCTGTGTGGTTCTGGGATTTTTGCTCACCGTTCTTGCGATCATTTTGACCCCACGGGGTGAGATTTTGCGTGGAGCCACAGATCGAGGGACATTATCAGTGATCTTGTATGTCTTCCATTTTATAATTGCTCCCACATGTGATTTCATCACATCAAGCTGCATGCCTATTGCTGATTCAGTTTTCCCAGCCTGGTGAAAGGGCTATAATTTTGTTTCTGGTGTCCTTTGACAGCACTTTGGTCTTCACCATAGTGGAGTGTGGAGTATGACTGTTTGAGGTTGTGGACAGGTGTCTTTTATACTGATAACAAGTTCAAACAGGTGCCATTACTACAGGTAATGAGTGGAGAACACAGGAGCCTCTTAAAGAAGAAGTTAATGATCTGTGAGAGCCAGAAATTTTTAATGTTTTTAGGTGACCAAATACTTATTTTCTGCCATAATTTGTAAAATAAATCTTGCTAAATCAGACAAGGTGATTTTCTGGATTTATTTTCTTATTTTAACTCTCATAGTTGTGGTCTACCTATGATGTTAATTACAGGTCTCTCTCATCATTTTAAGTGGGAGAACTTGTACAATTGGTGGCTGACTAAATACTTTTTTTCTCACTGTATGTGAGAAATATCTGTGCAACCATACTAAAAAGTCAAATAGATGTGCTAATTCTGGCACGATGCCCAGCTCTTCCCACTTGCCCTGTGGTTGTGGAAAGTGGGGTACATGTTTGTGAGGTTGATGTCACCTCTGTTTTGTCTGGTGACATCAAGCCCATGGATTAGTAATGGAGAGAAGTCTATATGATGACTATCCATTATTATTCCTATAGTTGTTTTGTAAATAAAAACAGCAAGTATAAAGTACTTTATTTGAAATAAAAACAAAACACATCCTTTTTTATTTAAAAAGGGCCATTAGGCGAGTTATACTGAGGTGTTAAAGAGTCCTTAGGGGGATCTAGTAGCTGACAATTCAAATATATTCTATTCTCTCCTAATATCCCTCATAACCGAAAACAATTTAAGGTTTAGTGGAGGAGTAGGGGGTTATCCCATTACAAACATTTTTGCACATTTGACTGCGTTACAGACTTAGCTGCTGCCACGCACAGGAAAAATCCTTTCAGGAACTATTAAAATGAATTCTATTCTGTAATAATATCATACTTAGCTGAACAGATAAATGAAAATGAGCAAAGTGTGCAATAAAGGATGGGGAAGTGGATGTGCTGCAGCTGGTGATTGCAGAGTCCATGGCCATGATCCATGTGAAACTGGGTTTGCTGCAACAGAACAATAAGCATGCTCAACCTAGCTTCCTCTCCCACTTTTCAGGGTGGGCATGTGACACCACTCTTTAAAACAGTACAGTGCAAGCAGGTTGTGTGTTGGATGGCAGACAATGCTTCCAGTCTATTTCCCAGTCTGGACCGCATAATCCTCAACCTGATCCTCCATCCTCCCACAATGCCGAGTCCCAGAAGACAAGTAACCCATACTTGGACACCATGTGACAAAGAAGAGAAGGCAGCACTCACCGATCCTTAAAATGGTTTGACCTTTATTCAGTCACATAATAAAACCTTCATGGCTCAGTGGGGTGTGAAGATAGGCGTGTGCAGGCTCTGACGACGGCTGATTAGCGCTGGTATAGCGCTTCTATGGGTCTTGGACACTCCTAGGAGCTTTTTACTTCTTCTGGCCTGTCACCATGCAAGTTTCAAGATGGACAGAAGGAGTTTGTGTGCAGTGATGTCCAAATATTTGAGCAGCCACAATCAGAAGAAGCATTCTGCAGTGTAAAGCAATTAATGTCTCAAGAGGTGGATAATGATGAGACATATAGATAAATATGATAAATAAACTGGAACCAACACTTGCCTTTCATAGAAAATCTAGGGACAATCTTCCAAGTAGCAAGGATCTTTGGTGCCAGTGAAAACAAACAAATATTGTGTAGTGTGAAAACCGGGACTCACCATCCCTTAAATTCTTCCTATATTCATGAAGTTTAAAAGATGACAGCAGTTTAAGAATTAAATTCAGTAAATACAAGTGATGATGAGACACAGTTGCCAACAAGTCATGTTTTGAGAACAAGTCAGAATGACTACCAGAGTGAGCAAGTGTAAGACAAGGTGGTGGATGATAAAGTCACTGATCCAATCTGGCACAGTGGCATGCAGACCGAGCACAGCAGCACAGAAAGGGAGGGATCTGCAGAACTGCAACAGGCAGGAAGAGGAAGTGGTATTGACAGAGGGAGAGGGCGGTCCATTGTTACCCAGAGCAAACACACATGGCCAGCTACCAGGCCAATGGTTTGGTGTTCCCCAGTCTGGCACTTTTTCATAACAACTGCGGAAAAAACAAAAGAACAGTGAGTTGCAGCAAGTGCCATACCAAGCTCAGTAGGAGCCAGATCACTACCAGCCTGACCACCACCAGCATACTCAGGCACATGTCATCCAGGCACCCAGCTAGGTGGTCAGAACGCCTAGGTCCACAATCACTGTCTGTCAGTGCTGAAGCAGTGCTTGTAACTACCACCACACTGACTGGTGTGCGACCTGCCCACACATTGGAAATTAACATTGCATATGTTGTCAAGGCTTTGTGATTAGCAGAGGGCTGTAATTACCAATTCCAACATGCCTGTCGGTATTCCTCTCAGCCTCCGCACATAACAACTGACAAGTGGCCACGGATGTCTGACTTATATGCAGTACTCCAAAACTTTGAGGAATCAACCAAGATAGTGAGTGGCAACGACAACAAAACTATTGTGACCATCCCGCTTCAGTGTCTACTCAAACACTCACTGCTCACAATGAAAGAGAAAGCTTTGCATATGGACCAGGTGGCGATGGAGTAAGAAAGTAGACAGGATGATGCTAACCAGCCCAGCCTCATCTCATTTTCTCAGCGCATATTGGGTGATAATGAGGAGGAGGAAAGGGGCAGGAGATGGTTACCCGCATTACAGAGGTTACTACAAACACCAGTTTCTTGTCTGTTCAGCGTGGATGGCCTGAAGAGGAGGAGAGGGAGTAGGAGATGAAGAGTCATCCTTCTGGTAGGGACAGTGAACTCTTGACTATTGGGAGTCTGGCAGTTTTAAAGTCCCGCTGCCATTCATCATATTATATTCATTTTGGGCACCACTAATTACTTGTTGTTCATCCTTCTCAATCCCTGCTACAGGGAGCACTTTTCGTCTCTCCTTCCAGCCACGGGGAGGGCTAATAAAATGTTGCGATACCAAAAGGCTTGGTCAAAAAAACTCTTGTCTAGCAACGCTTGCGGCAGATGTCAGTGTTCTTTAGACAATCAAGTAGTAGAAAGGAGAGAGACACCCCAACAGGTCCAACAGAGGCAGGGGAACACTATCAATGGTCTTATGCAGTTTCATTAGACTCTACCATTGGCCAGGCCATGATTTGCAGGGTAAACTCGCAAGAAGGGAAACAAGAAAATGGTGTCAAAAGCTTTTGTCTATTATATTTATATAAGGTACCTTAACTATTCTTTATATGAGCATTATTCATTTAAACTCCATAATCTATCAACTATGTATACTGTATACACTGTATATGCTAGGATGTATACAAACATTGAATACATTAAATGTGGACTGCATTACTGCTTCATAGAATATACTTAAAGGTAATTAGCACATAAATTGGCCTATTCATGTGACTGCCTCCATGTCTGACTGAGCACACTTCCCATCAGCCTAAAGCCTCCTTCGTATGTCCGTGTTTCCAGTACAAGTGGCATCTGTTTTTTTCAAGGATACCACAAGTAGTCATATAGCTTTATATACCTGATGAAGGCTCTTAGAGCAGAAATGCGTTGTGTTTAGTTTTTCATACATTTTTACGTGTTTTTCAGGAACCTATAGACTTTTATTGGCTGCTGAAAAAAACCAGACATGTCTCTGTGTAGTTTACACGGACACATGATCTGTGTAAAAACACAGAAATGTGAGCAGCACCATAGGTTATAAAATAGGTACATGTGATATCATTGAAAAAAAACAGATGCCACATGCAATGGGGTGCAACTGATTGTGCTAAAGAAGTAGGACAAAAAAAAGAAATAGAGTAATGAAAATGAACAGTGCACACTCCCAAGAATGAAAGAGTGAATGAAAAAGCTTTATGAAAATACAGTAGTGCCAAAAAAACATTAAAAACAATTAAAAGCAAACAGAAATATAGAGGCTCATGATAAAAGCATCAAAACACAGGCATAATGGGACAAATAATCCCAAAAATACTCCAAATGAGTACAAGATACCAAAAGGATAATTCAGTACACAGAAGTTTATAGAAACAGAGCATTAATATCCAAAATATGGCAGAGTTGCCAATGACCATTAAAAATATATATATAGACATAGATGTTCACATCATATAAAAATAATCAACATCTTGAAGCAGTCAACTGGCCACCAAACTCTTAGTGCAAAGACATGCCATGTAACAGAAAATACTAAATAGTGCACAGTATCATGCAGAACATCAATAATCCGTATTGAAAAAGGAGTGTAAGTGAAAGTAGGCAGATTAAATAACCAAGCAAATATTAAGGCATACTTGTCACAAATGGAGCCCACAGATGCCCTCCAGACCCATTGCGTGTCGCTAATACATTTAGCTTTGACAGGGTAAGTCAATGTCTGATGTGACAAAGTATAAATACAAGTAAGCGCACTTACTAATTAATGATCGCTGACACCTGGGCGGCATACACTGGACATGAGGTAAAATGGTCCATGTCGAAACATCTGTGTCTAAGAGCGGCGTGCATGCCATCACTACCGGAAATGGAAGGATGCGTTCCACTGACCGGAAGTGACGCACCGCAGTAGTGGAATACAGGAAGAACAGTCAGTCAGGGCGTCTGTACATACCCACGATAAGCGCTCTGTGTTCCACCAACCGGACATGGCCGGCGCAGAGCTTCTGTAAGGTAACGTAAAACAGCACCTTACAGAAGAAGTATATCCCTGCGCAAACTAGTCACAAGCTGGAAATGTAAGCTAGCAAAATACAAATAGATTGAGTACCAATATGATAAGCCATGGCATAAGATTTAATAAGAAATAAAGGAGACAAATGGAAAATAAAAAATAAACAATGAAAAATAAAAAAACAAACGAATTGAAGGTAAAATATGTGAGACTTCTTTGCCCAATGAGCTTTCTAATTTTTTTGGGTGCTTTTAGTTTTCAGTTCATGGTAACTATATTACTAATTATGGTGTTATAAAATATAGAGTAGTAGAATTTTGCGTTGTCTTAAAAAAATAAAATAACATAGTTGAGATGTCCTTTTTATGTTTTAGAACCTTGTACTGCAAAGGAAAAGAGTATGGAAGATAATAATATACACCTAAAGTGGTTAGGCGAGAGAAAACTATACAGTACACATGGTGACACAATAGAATTTGATTGTAAATCTGGATTTGAATCGCCTCCTAACACACAGATGAGAGTTACTTGTGAACATGGAAAGTTGGAATATCCAAAATGCTACAAAAGAGGTAAGTTTAGTTTGGAAATAGCAATGTGCAGAAAGTGATGCTTAATTATGATTATCCCAAAAAATATTACAATCTGAGAGTCCTCAGTGGTTGATATCTATTAATGGCTAACTAAAAAGATGGTAACAAATTGCAAGTTTTCGAGACTACTCAGGTCCCTTCCTCAGGTATAGAATAACACAAAGTCTGAAGAGTCACATATTTATGCACAACACACATAAATAATGTAATAGCTAAGACAACTGACGTGAACCAGAACTATCATTATTGGAAGGGGAGAAAATATGTGGCCGTAAATATTGCAACACTTCACAGATAAGGAGTGTGAAAGTTTATTGTCCTGTGATTGAAGTCTGGGCCATGATTGTGATGCCCCCAAAATGGTGTGAAGAGCACATTATTTAGGTAATGTAGAAAGCCATACCCCCAACAAATGCTGAGGCCAATGATTCAAAAATGGTTTTGGTCTGCAGGCTTGTTATTTTACAATTCTATTTGCTCTATTCACATTTTTTACTTTTTATTAGGGATGAGTGAAAATGTTGGGTGATATTTGGTTATCACTTGAGTATCACGGTGCTTGGATGTGCTTGTTACTCGGTGAGTAATAGGCGGTGCTTGAAGTAAAACTTGAATCCTTGCCCTGTATCTCTGACACCTGTTACACAGCCAATAAGCATGAGGGGATTGCCTGTGAGTCACTGTAATGCCATAGCCATCTTGTTTGTGGCATTACAGTGATTGGTTGGCCATCTGACATCAAAGAATATTAAAAGACAGACTCTGCCTGGCTTGGCATACTGATGCCATTGCACAGCTTTGTGACACTTTGTATTGGAGGGAGAGAGTGCTTATCTAGGCCGTGTGCACAGTATAACGAACCATAGACCTGTAATTTTGATACAGGTATTGAAACAGCCATCAAACTAACAGCCCTTCTAAGCGCTAATCATTTGCTTTGCTGTTTGTATCACATACAATCTGCATTTAGCCTAGGGAGAAAGAGAGAGTCGCAGAAGCAGGAAAAGTGGCAGGATACAGTTTGTTGGAGGGATTAGGGCTTTGCAGTCCGTTGGCAAAATGTATAGCAGCATCTTTTTTGTGGGGTCTGAAAAAATTGAATATATTTTGATCCATTAAAGGGAACCTGTCACCCCCAAAATCGAAGGTGAGCTAAGCCCACCGGCATCAGGGGCTCATCTACAGCATTCTGTAATGCTGTAGATAAGCCCCCAATGTATCCTGAAAGATGAGAAAAAGAGGTTATATTATACTCAGCCAATGGCGGTCCCGCTGTGGTCCGGTCCAATGGCCGTCGCAGTCCGGTCCGGGGCCTTCCATCTTCTTACGATGATGTCCTCTTCTTGTCTGCACGCTTCGACTTCGGCGTACTTTGTCCGCCCTGTTGAGGGCAGAGCAAAATACTGCAGTGCGCAGGCGCCGGGAAAGGTCTGAGAGGCCCGCCTGCATAGGCAGCATCAATAGTAAAAAGTTGGTCACCCTTGTCAAGCACTATGCTTGACAAGTGTGACCAAACTGTCAATCACTTTGCGTGAGCATTCTGCAAGCTAAAAATGCTTGCAAATGCTTGTGTTTTGTGGGAAAACTCATGCGAATTCCGCATGTGTTTTACCCGTGTCAGGCAGTTGCGGAAATGCTACAGACATTTCCACAGCATTTCTGCAACGTGGGCACATAGTCTAAAACTAAGAAAAAGCTTTTCAAAAATTTTGTAGGTTTCCATTTCTCATCCATAGAGTGGTACATGGTCTTTAAACATTTCTGTAATCTCTAAAAGTACACAAAAGATTTTAAAAATAGTGTAGGGTTCCATTGAACAAAAGCATTAAAACATTTTTCTAGATCGAATTTCGTTGTCATCCATACGCTTTTGCATTCTTTCTGTTACAGTGGAGTAAACTCAAAAAAAGTGCTTTGATTGCTGCAGGTGACCAGTTTATTTATTAAATGTATGATGAAATGGATTTAATAGTGTTTGTACTATTTGGTCAATTATTTAATCTTTATACTAAGCACTAATGATGAGCGAGCATGCTTGCCACTACTCGGTACTCGCCCGAGTACCACGGTACTCACAAATGCTCGGTTCTAGTCGAGTACACCGGGATTATTCAGCGGGAGCTCAGGTCTCCGCCTTTAAATTTTGGTGCTTTTTAGAGCGCCAATGAACATGCAGGGATTGTCTGCAGTGCACTGTAATATCGCAGCCATCTTTGTTGTGGTATTACAGTGATTGGCTGGCTGCACAGCATCATCAGGTCTATAAGAGACCTGACGCTGCCCTGCTCGGCGCATTCTGCTCTAGATTCAGCTAGGGTAGGGAGAGCTGCTGCTGAGATAGGGTCAGATTTGTTCTTTTATTAGTTAGTGTGGGTCTACTATTGTTCAATCTGCAAATCTTGATAAACCAACAGTCCTTTTTAGGGCTAATTTGGGGGTATATATATTGCAGTGTAGGCAGGGGAGTCTACGTGCGCATATCCACATCAGTGCAAGGCATGCAGGCACTGTATATGAGTATATAGATCTCACTGCATACATCAAAAGGCTCCATTACTGTCTGCTGCTGCGTATTTTATATATACTTAGCTGCAGGTGTCCGTGGCTAGGATTTCTTTTTTTGGCACTTTATACCTGCTAATTTTATTACAAAGCAATCCATAGCCCCCTTTTTTCAACATTTATTTGCTTGGTCACACTACAGACTACAGCCAGGTCATTTTAATACAAGAGCGTGAAAATCTAACAATTTAAAAGGTTTTTTTTTCACAGGCATCAGATATGAGTGCACAGAAAATTCTGGCCTTTTTTTTGGTACTACAGTATCTTTTGGAGTGTCTTACAACATTTTTGGGCACCATTTTGCTGACCAAAAAATCTTTAGCTGGCCCAAAAATATTTAGCTACAGTTCTTATATTTATCACTGTGATTTGTATGCCACACACATCGCATACCATTGCGCTAAATATTTTACAATTTTAGTACTCCAATTTTTTTTTTTTAGTGTCATAGCCTACTTATTGACACAATTTTGGTGTGTCCAAAAAAATCAAGGCCACATTTTGATCAGTCTGTTATCTCTGTCCAGTCTACCTGTGGTCTACAAATTCTTGCTTTACAGGCATAAATTCCACTTTTTTGTCTGTCTGCTACCCTTGGTATATACAGTATTTTGGGGTAAAAACATTTTTTGAAAAACTCCAGGCTCATATTGAAACAGTCTGTTATCTCAGTCAGATGCCTGGTCTATCTGTGGTCTCCGAATACTTGCTTTCCAGGCATAGATTCCACCTTTTTGTCTGTCTGCTACTCTTAGTCTATACAACATTTTGGGGTAATTTTTTTTTAAAAACTACAGGCCACATAATGAAACAGTCCGTAATCTCCATCCGATGCCTGGTCTATCTATGCTGTACAAATACTTGCTTTTCAGGCATACATTCCACTTTTTTTGTCTGTCTGCTATCCTAGGTCTACACAGTATTTTGGGGTAAAAAAAATAAAAAAAACTTCAGGCCACATATTGAAACAGTATGTTATCTCCGACCGACGCCTGGTCTATCTTTGGTCTACAAATACTTGATTTTCAGGCATACATTCCACTTTTTTGTCTATCTGCTACACTAGTTCTATACAATATTTTGGTTTAAAAAATTTTTTTTAAAACTCCAAGCCACATATTGAAACAGTCTGTTATCTCCGTCCAACGCCTGGCCTATCTGTGGGCTACAAAAACTTGCTTTTCAGGCATACTTTCCATTTTTTTGGAGTTGTAATAGCCTACTTTGTGACAGTAATTTTCTTTTCAAAAGAAAAAAAAGGCCACATATTGAACATTGTGGTTTCTCTGTCAGACGCCTCCTCTATGTGTGGGTTAAAAATTGTTAGGAAAAAAGCAAATGTTCCAGCTTCATACGAATAAAATACAAATTTTAATAGAAAAATTTAAAAAAGTGCATACTCCACGGATCTCACAATTGCCCCGGGGAGGAAAGCAACGCGTTTTGACTGCTGCCGCAGTCTTTATCCAAGCTAATCTATCCTAGAGCACACACCAGCATATAAGGTGCCATGCACCAATCAAAAGGATATAAACATGTCACATGATCAAAAGGTCCTAAAACATTTAACAATCAGATACAAATAGGCAAATGAAAAAAATAAAATAATATAAAGAAAATTTTACATAGTTATAATAATTGCTGTAGTCAGACAGATGTCAATAGTGGAACATGATCTCGTTTTTACGATTTAAGCTGTCAGGAAAACGTGTGCCCAGAACAAAAATCCAATAAGCTTCTCGTGTTAATAAGAGTCTGAGTGTCTCCACCCCGATGGGGTTTTATAATTCTTTCCAAACCCTTTACACGAAAAGATGAGGTGTCCCGTGCATGATAATCAATAAAATGCTTAGCAGCAGATGAAATATTGCGATTTATGCTTCTTATATTAGAAATGTCATATTTTCTTTTCTTTTAAAAATTGTTGCATTTGAGTGCTCCTTTGAGCTGGTTTTGGTGTGTCTTTGCCTAGTAATTAATAAAATTTGTTAAAAATAAAATTAAAAAATTACCAACATTCCATTAAATTAAAAGTGTGTTTTTTCGGCACAGTGATCACGTATTGGTTTTCTAAAAATTAATCCATTTGTATTGAACTGTTAAAATATTTCAGTAGTCCATTTAAAATAGGCAAGGGAAGGGGAAGTGGATGTGATGCTGATGGTGCATGCAGAGAATGAGGCCGTGGCTAAGGTGAAAGTGGGCCACAACAAAGACCCACATCTTCTCGCTCGACCTTCCTGTCCCAGTTTCTAGGGGACCGCAGCACACCACTATTGAAGCCAGAGTTGTGTGAAACGGTTGTTGGATGGATAGCGGATAATGCTTCCAGTCACTTTGCCACCAACACCACGTCTTCCACACGGTCAAGTCTGAGTAACTGTGAGTCTGGACCGCATATTACTCACCGTGATCCTCTTTCCTCTCACCATGCCAAGTGCCCTGAGACAACTGATCCCACACTTGGACACTCCGAAGAGCTGTTCACTTTTCCCTTCCGGACTCTTGGCTAGTAAACTTGAAGTGGGGCAAGATGAGGTCTCATGTAGTGATGCCCAAAGATTTGAGCAGCCACGGTCACACGAAGGCGATGGTAGGAAAGTGTCATAAGAGGTGGATGATGATGAGACACAATTGCCAGAAAGTCAGGAGGATGAGCAGGGTGCGGATGTGGAAGAAGAGGTGGTGGATGACATAGTAACTGACTCAACCTGGCAGGAGGACATGCAAAGTGAGGACAGCAGCACTCATGGGGAAGGAGGCATATCACTCCAACAGGCAGGAAGTAGCAGCGTGGTGGCCACAGACAGAAGGCATGCATCTGTTCCCCGTAACACCAACATGAGGGAAGTTGCCATTCCAACTGTTAGATCTTCCCGAGTCTGGTTATTTTTTAAAGACTCTGACTATAACCCCAAACAGGCCATTTGCAGCACCTGCCATGCCCGCGTCAGCAGGGGTAGCAAAACAACCAGCCTGACTACCACCAGCATGATCAGGCACATGGCAGCAAAGCACCTTACTTTGTGGGCTGAACCCAAGGCTCCAGGAACAGTGTCTGCAGGTGACACCACTGCTTCTTCCACTGTATTGTGAACAAGCCAATCCCCAGTGCATGTGAAGATGCCTCGTGCTCTGCACCTGTTTTTGCCCACAGTCAACTAGCACCATCATCAAGCCCGTCAACGTTCTTTTTCCGATGCAGCCTTCAGTTGTCTATACCCCAGTCATTAAAATGCAAGCAGAAATACCCAGCCAACGCCCCACAGGCCACAATACTAAATTCTCACATATCCCGTCTGCTTGCGCTCGAAATGTTGCCTTTTAGGCTCGTTGAGATGGAGCTTTCTGCAACCTGATGGCAGCGGCCGTCCCAAGGTACTCGGTCCCAAGTCACCACTATTTCTCATAGTGTGCTGTACCGATATTACACCAGCAAGTGTCCTACAACATTACCCATGCCCTCAACAATGCTGTTACTGGGAAAGTCCACCTAACTACGGACACATGGACAAGTGCTTGTGGGCAGGGATGGTACATTTCACTGACGGCACACTGGGTTAACAGTGGAAGCCGGGAACCAGTCGGACCTTGGGATGGAACATTTCCTCCCCATGCCAAGGATTGCAGGCCCTACGTCAATCAGGGTTGCCCCCACAGTCTACAGCTCCTGCACCTCCTCCTCCTAATCCTCCTCCTCAGCCTCCATCTCTGAAATGAGCACATCAGTCAGAAGCTGGAAGCATTGCAGCACTGCCTCATCCAAGCGGCAACTGGCTGTGCTGACCTAATCTGCTTAAGTGACAAACAGCACAATGCTAAAGAGTTGTGGACAATGCTGAAAGAGCAGTCAGATTTTTGGCTGACACCACTGAACCTACAGCTGGTCATGGTCCTGTGTGACAATGGCCGGAACCTGGTGGTGGCCCATAGGCAAGGTGAGCTCACACATATGCCTTGCCTAGTTAGGGCATGTTAGGGCATATTAGATTAGGCTATGGGTTGAACTAGATGGACTTAAAGTCTTCCTTCAACCTTAATAACTATGTAACTATGTAGCCCATGTGCTTAAACTCGTCATTCAACATTTTCTCAAAAGCTACCTGGAGCTGCCATATCTGCTACATAAAGTATCCCGCTTGTCTGCCCATTTAAGAAAGTCAGCTACAGCTTCATCTGCCCTTGCCGTGCTTCACCAGCATTTGCAGCTTCTGGCTCACAGACTGGTGTGTGATGTCCCCACGCGTTGGAACTCTACACTGCATATGTTGGAAAGGATTTGTGAGCAGAAGAGGACAGTTGTTGACTAGCAGAATTAACAAGGCCATTGTTATTCAATTCAGACTCCACACATTCAAGACCTCAGGAGTGGACATGGATGTCAGATGTATGTACCATCCTCCAAAACTTTGAGGACTGCACCAAGATGGTGAGTGGCGATGATGCCAAAATTAGCATCACCATCCCGCTTTTCTGCATTCTGAAAACATCTCTTCTCACAATTAAAGAGAATGCATTGCAGGCAGAGCACGAGGACATGGAACAAGGAATCTTACAGGAGGATTACACTCAGCCCAGCCTCATGTCTTCCCAATGTGGATTGGTATACAATGAGGAGGAGGAGGAAGAACAGGAGCTACTTTCATGCGCTATAGACTGTACTACAAGCACAACTGTCATACCGTCTGTTCAGTGTGGATGGCCTGAGGAGGAGGAGGAGGAGGAGGACAGCATGGTCAGTTATCCTGTTGATGAGGACATGGAAGTCTTTCCTGTTAGCAGTCCGGCACGCATGGCTGACTTTATGTGGCGCTGTGTTTCCCAGGACCCTCGCATTATTAAAATCTTCGGAGACACTCATTACTGGTTGGTGACACTTCTAGACCCATGCTACAAGGAGAACTTTCAATCTCTTCTTCCAGAGGCAGACAAGTGTACTAAAATGGTGCAGTACCAGAGGGCTCTTGTAGGGGAATTACAAAAAAAATTCCCATCTGAGAACACTGTCAGCAGACGTCACAGTTTGTTGGACAGCCAAGAAGTACAGGTGAGTGTGTGACAGAAGTACACTCCAGCACAGGCAGGGGAACAATGGCAAAGTTCTAGGGCAGTTTTCTCAGACCCTCCCATCGCGCCGGCACAGAGGCAAGGGGTACTGTCACAAGAAGTGCAATGTTTGGGAAGATGCCGAGGGAGTACCTTGCTGATCATACAAACGTCCTCCGGGATTCCTCTGTGCCTTTTAATTATTGGGTATCCAAGCTGGACACGTGGCATGAACTGACTCTCTATGTCTTGGAGGTCCTGGCCTGCCCTGCTGCTAGCATTCAGTCAGAGCGGGTTTTTAGTGCTGCTCGTGGAACTATAACTGAGAAGTGCATCCGTCTGTCAACTGAAAATGCTGACAGGCTGACTCTTTAAACATGAACAAGACTTCTGTACACCACGAATGAAAACAGTGAAACTTAACCTTAAATACATTGTCTTTTTTGTGGAGGTGTATTCTCATGCACCTCTTCACAACCACACATGGGTATGCACTTCCAAATTTGGTCTGTTTGGTGTTATCCTCCTCCTTATCCTCATCTTCATCATCCACAACAACTAGAACACCAGGGCGAACGTATTCCGTGATGCAAAAGTCGCTCAATTTTTGTGCAAGAGCGTTTTTAGGATGCCCGTTACTAATTTGAAGCCAAAAAAAATTTACTCCCCCAAGGTGAAATGTTTGTCACACTTAGTGTATGGGCATTCAAAATGTAGGAGACCCGCTCCCTTAAATTGGGAATAGAGACATATGAGGACATCCTCCATGTCTCTTCAGGCACCACCACTAGAGGGTGAACGGATTTTGTGATGCAACAGTCACTCTATTTTTTGGGAAAGGGTGTTTAATGATGCCTTAAATAATTAAATTAAAAAAAGGTGTACCCCAGGGGGGAATGTTTGTTAGCCCATAAACTTAGTTTATGGGCATTCCAAGTATAGGTGAAGTGCTCCTTTTTAATGTGACAATTTTTTTTTATGAGACCCTCCTCCATGTTTCTCTCAAGGGTGATTTTGGTGCATGCAGATTACAGCCAGGCTTTGCATTCACTTCATGGACAAAATCTATGGTAATAAAAAAAAAATAATAATAATAATAACATTAATGTGAACTTTTGTTTCATGTGGCCATCCAGTACATGGTTTCAAAGGGTTATTGGAGTGCATGTAACATTGGTGCAGGGCAGGCCTTGCATTCAGTGGATAAGCAAACAGTATGGGAGACACTTTCTTCTAATGGGATCAATTTTGTCTGAGGTGGTAAAGTACATCTGCTGAAATGCTTATTGGGGTGCATGTAACTTTGGGACAGGCCAGGCCTTGCATTCAATGCTTAACCAAACAATATGGGAGACACACTTTCTTCTAATGGGAACAATTTTGTCATGAGGCAGTAAAGTACGTCTGCTGAAAGACTTATTGGGGTGCATGCAACCGTGGCACGAGGATGTTGGGACAGGCCAGGCCTTGCATTCAATGCATAAGCAAATATTGCGGGTCACTGGGAAATCCCGGATGACGTCAGTGACCCGCACACGTCACCAGCAGGCACCGGAAATGACACCGTGGCAATTGCCCGTGTCAGGGACATGCGTACTAGTGCACGTCCCTGACACGGGCAATGGCTGCGGAGTCATTTCCGGTGCCTGCTGGTGACGTGTGCGGGTAACTGACGTCATCCGGGATTTCCCGGTGACCCGCACTGCCATGTTGGCGCCTGAGGTGGCGAGGTATTAGGCGCCCGTTCTTTGTCAGAGACATGCACCGCTAATTAGCGGCATGGAGGACTATAAATACAGGATGTTGGAGACATGGACACCATGCGGGCCCCCAGACGAAGCAGTGGGCGAAACGCGCGTAGGGGCATGTGTCGGCATTATGGAGAAGGGTAAGACTCTACTATGGGACTAATAGTCCTTACTGCACGTGTGAAATTCTGGGTCACTGGACCGCGGGACTGTTTTTTTGGTAGAATAGTGCAGTAGTGGATCCCTGCAAAGACATGGGTAGTCTGTCGAGCTAAAAGTTAGTGACTACTGGGATTCAGTCTAGATGTGATTGTGCCCTTCCCTTGTTCATTATGTGACACTTAGCGTGTCCTTTTGGTGCACCTTTACCCAATATTTAAATAACTCTGTAGTATTATATTATTTGAATATGGATTTTGTTTTATATGTTTAGTGTTCAATAAATAAATATAATTTTTATTCTTGTGAGTTTGTGAGTCGTTATACTTCGTTCTTTGAGGTTGGTATATAATAGGAAGTATCTCAGGGTACTATCCCAATTGGTTCTGGGTGATCCTGGCAGGACCAATTTGTGACTATGGTTTCTGGACCTGAGTCTTTGTTGTTGGCAATAACAGTATAGGAGACCAACTGTTTAATGGCCCTTTAAGAACATTAACCCCTTCACCATGAAGCCTGTCTTCAACTTCCTGACCAGGCCATTTTTTTCAATTCTGATCACTGTCACTTTACGTGGTTATAACTCTGAAACGCTTCAACGGATCCTGGTGATTCTGAGATTGTTTTCTCGAGACATATTGTACTTTATGATAGTGGTAAAAGTTTTTCGATATGACTTGCGTTTATTTGTGAAAAAAATGGAAATTTGGTGAAAATTTTGAAAATTTAGCAATTTTTGAAACTTTTAGTTTGTAGGCCCTTAAATTACAGAGTCTTGTTGGCACTATAGTTAATAAATAACATTTCCCACATGTGTGCTTTACATTAGCACAATTTTGAAAACATAATTTTTTTTTTGGTTAGGAACTTATAAGGGTTAAATTTGACCAGCGATTTCTCATTTTTACAACAAAATTTGCAAAACTATTTTTTTACGGACCACCACACACTTGAAGTTACTTTGAGGGTTCTATATGAAGAAAATGCCCAAAAGTGATACCATTCTAAAAACGGCACCCATCAAGGTACTCAAAACCACATTCACAAAGTTTATTAACCCTTCAGGTGCTTCACAGGAATTTTTGGAATGTTTTAAAAAAAATTGAACATTTAGCTTTTTTTCACAAAAATTTTACTTCAGATCCAATTTGTTTCATTTTCCCCAGGGTAACAGGAGAAATTGGCCCCCAAAAGTTGTTGTACAATTTGTCCTGAGTACGCTAATACCCCATATGTGGGGGTAAACCACTGTTTGGGCGCACGGCAGAGCTCGGAAGGGAAGGAGCGCCATTTGACTTTTCAATGCAAAATTAGCTAGAATTGAGATCGGACACCATGTCGCGTTTGGAGAGCTTCTGATGTGCCTACACAGTGGAAACCACCCCAAGTGACACCATTTTGGAAAGTAGACCCCCTAAGGAACTTATCTAGATGTGTGGTGAGCACTTTGAACCCCCAATTATTTCACTAAAAGTTATAATGTAGAGCCGTAAAAATTAAAAAAAAAAAAAAATTCCACAAAATGATCATTTAGCCCGTAATTTTTTTATTTTCCCAAAGGTAACAGGAGAAATTGGACCACAAAAGTTGTTGTGCAATTTGTCTTGAGTACGCTGATATCCCACATGTGCAGGACAACCACCGTTTGGGCCCAAGGCAGAGCTCGGAAGGGAAGAAGCGACGTTTTGGAATGCAGACTTTAATGGAACGGTCTGCGGGCATCACGTTGCGTTTGCAGAGCTTCTGATGTACCAGAACAGTAGAAAACCCACACAAGTGACCCCATATTGGAAACTAGATGCCCAAGGAACTTACCTAGATGTGTTGTGAGAACTTTAAACCCCCAAGTGTTTCACTAAAGTTTATAACGCAAAGCCGTGAAAATAAAAAATATTTTTTTTCCACAAAAATTATTTTTTAGCCCCCAAGTTTTTTAGTATCACATGGGTTACAGGAAAATTGGACTACAAAAGTTGTTGTGCAATTTGTCCTGAGTACGCTGATACCCGATTTGTGGGAGGAAACCACCATTTGGGCTCATGGCAGGACTCGGAATGGAAGGAGCGCTGTTTTGGTATGCAGACTTTGATGGAAAGGTCTGTGGGCGTCACGTTGCATTTGCAGAGCCCGTGTTGTACCTAAACAGTAGATACCCCCCACAAGTGACCCCATATTGGAAACTAGACCCCTCAAGTAACTTATCTAGATGTGTTGTGAGAACTTTAAACCCCCAGGTGTTTCACTAAAGATTATAATGCAAAGCCGTGAAAATAAAAAATATTTTTTTTCCACAAAATTGATTTTTTTAGCCCCCACATTTTTATTTTCACAAGAGTAACAGGAGAAATTGGACAGCAAAAGTTTTTGTCCAATTTGTCCTGAGTACACTGATTCCTCATATGTGGGGGTAAACCACTGTTTGGGTGCACAGCAGAGCTTGGAAGGGAAGGAGCACTGTTTTACTTTTTCAATGCAGAATTGGCTGTAATTGAGATCGGAAGCCATATTGCGTTTGGAGAGCCCCCCAATTCTAACTCCAACCCTAACCCCAACACACCCCTAACTAATCCCAACTCTAACCATAACCCTAACCACACCCCTAACCCAAACACACCCCTAATCCCAACCCTAACCATAACCCTAACCACATCCCTAATCCCAATGTCCCCTGTTATGATCCTAGTGGCAAGGATCACAAGTAGGACTAGCTAAGTAACTAAACCGACTACAAACTCTAGGGAAGTGGTAACTGAATTGACCGCAACCTGATCCTATCCGCAAACAACTATAGGCAGCCGTGGAACGTTACCTGAAAATCCTAGACGTCTCTTCACGGCCTGAGAAACTGACTATTCCTAGAGGGAACGAAAGTCCTCACTTGCCTCAGTGAAATGACCCCAAAGATATAGAATAGCCCCCCACAAATATTAACGGTGAGTTAAGGGGAAAGCACAAACGCAGAGATGAAATTAGATTTAGCAAATGAGGCCCGCTAACACTAGAAAGCAGAAAATAGAAAGGGAACTGTGCAGTCAATTAAAAACCCTATTCAAAATATCCACGCAGAGATCGCTCGAGCCCCCGCACCAACTAACGGTGCGGGGGAAGCAACTCTGTACCCCAGAGCACTCCAGCAGAAGAAATCACATATTAGCAAGCTGGACTAAACTCATCATACACAGAAATCATATTGCAGACTGATGAGCAAAAAATAATTAAACAGAACTTAGCTTCTCCTGAAGAGACTGAAACCGAAGATAATCAGGAGTAATCAGAATAGCACTGAGTACATTGACAGCCGGCAACAAGTGGAAGTGAAACAGAGCTAAATAGGAAACTCCCAAGTGAATAACGAGGCAGCTGATCAGCCACAGACCCACAGGATAACAAACAAAGCCACCAGGAGGAGCCCAAAACAAAAGTCACACAATACCACCTGTTACCACAAGAGGGAGCCTGAAAACAGAGTTCACAACAGCCCCCCTAACCACAACACACCCCTAACCCCAACACACCCCTAATCCCAAACCTAATCCCAACCCTAACCCTAACCACACCCTTAATTCAAACACACCCCTAACCCTAATCCCAACCCTAATCATAACCCTAACCACACCCCTAACCCCAACACACCCCTAACCCTAATCCCAACCCTAACCCCAACCGTAAACATAATCCAAACCCTAACTCCAACTTTAGCCACAACCCTAACCCTAACTTTAGCCCTAACCCTAACTTTAGCCCCAACCCTAACCCTAATTTTAGCCCCAACCATAACCATAACTTTAGCCCCAACCCTAACCCTAACCCTAATGGGAAAATGGAAATAAATAATTTTTTTTATTTTATTATTTTTCCGTAACAAAGGGGTTGATAAAAGTGGGTTTGATTTACTATTTATAGCGAGTTTTTATGGCAGATTTTTGTTTGGCAGCTGTCGCACGCTAAAAGATGCTTTTAATTGCAAAAAATAGTTTTTGCATCACCACATTTTGAGAGCTATAATTTATCCATATTTTGGCCCACAGAGTCTTCTTTTTAGCAGGACGATTTGACGTTTTTGTTGGTACATTTTTTGTTTCGGGCACATGACATTTTTTGATCTCTTTTTATTACGATTTTTGGGAGGCAGAATGAAGAAAAATCAGCAATTCCTGAATTTCTTTTCGGGGGGGGGGGGGGGGGGTGTTTATACCATTCCGCCTGTGGTAAAATTGATAAAGCAGTTTTATTCTTCGGGTCAGTAGATTACAGCGATACCTCATTTATACATTTTTTTATGTTTTGGCGCTTTTACACAATAAAAACTATTTTATAAAAAAAAATAATTGTTTTTGCATCGCTCTTTTCTGAGAGCTATAACTTTTTTATTTTTCTGCTGATGGTGCTGTATGGTAGATTTTTTTTGCGGGACAAGATGACGTTTTCAGCGGTACCATGTTTATTTATATCTGTCTTTTTGATCGCGTTTTATTGCACTTTTTGTTCGACAGTATGATGATGAAGCACTGTTTTTTGCCTCGTTTTTTATTAATTTTTTTACGGTGTTCACTGAAGGGGTTAACTAGTGGGATAGTTTTATATAGCTGGTCGTTACGGACGCGGCAATACCAAACATGTGTAATTTTATTTTATTTTTTTTATTTACAGAAATGAATGGATTTAATGGAAAATATTTATTTATTTTTTTAATTTTTGGGGGGATTATTTTTTTATACATTCTTTTTTTTTTTTTTTACATTATTACATTGTCCCAGGTTGGGATATTACTATATAAAGTCAGATCGCTGTTCTGACACTTTCCAGAGCACTGTGTCAGATCAGCAATCTGACAGGCACTGAAGGAGGCTTGCCGCCAAGCCACCTAAGTGAAGGACCTGGAAGGACCCCCACGGCCATTTTGGAGCCGGGGTCTCTATGGAGAACACTGGAACAATGCGATGGCATGGCATTGTTCCGGTGGGATTTTCTTTGTGCCGCTGTCACTACTGACAGCGGCATCAGAGGGGTTAAATGCCCACAATCGGCGCTAGCACTGATCATGGGCATTGCTGCGGGATGTCAGCTGTCACATACAGCTGAAACCTGCACGCGGTCGCTGCTGTGCTCACCATGAGGCCGCGCGATCCTGCCACCGTACTAGTACTGCGGTTTGCGGGAACACAGTTCCTGCAGAGCTGTACTAGTACAGCGCATTTCAGGAAGGGGTTAATGCCATCTAATGTCCCTCGAAAAATAGGCTCTGTGACATTAAGAGTCCCTCCTTCATAAATGAAACAAGATGTGTCTCCTTATGTGTCACACACCACATGGCCAGCTAGGGTTGTTACATGTTACAATGACATTTCCCAGTGAATGCATTTGTATTGGTTGAAAGCAATGCTAAAGTTGAAAAATGCATCAAGAACGCTGTGTGTGGACATAGCCCAAGTGGTGGAGGAACATTTTTGGTTGGGGTTAGTTATTTTGCTTTATATAATTCATTACCCTGGAAAAAATGTTCCTTAAAATATTTTACAGCAAAATCCTTTTTGCTTTTGTTTTTGTATGTTTTTTGATGCACCTGTAAAAATGGTGTGAAACTCTGACAACATTGTTTACAGCTGTGACCTAGGAGTCAGGAATGCTTCCAGGGGCGATCCTCATGATGTTCCCGTGTTATTTGAGCAGTTTTTCCATCATTTTCATACGTCTTTAGACCTTAAAAGGACCCCCAGGGGGGATCGCGGTAAAAATGCTCCGGTTTCCCATAGACTTACATTGGCCTCGGTGCTCGGGTTGAGTACTTGAGCACTTTTATATCTGTTATTTTTCAATTCTGGGATACATTTAATTATGCATTTCTCTTATTCAAATATTGTATTTATCTAATCATGTAGTTATAAAAAAAATATAATTTGAGCACTGTAACATTATTAACCCCTTCCCGACCCATGACGCCACGTAGGCGTCATGAAAACCCGTGCCTTCCCGACCCATGACGCCTATGTGGCGTCATGGAATGATCGCGTCCCTGCAGATCGGGTGAAAGGGTTAACTCCGATTTCACCCGATCTGCAGAGACAGGGGGAGTGGTGCTTCAGCCCAGGGGGGGTGGCTTCACCCCCTCGTGGCTACGATCGCTCTGATTGGCTGTTGAAAGTGAAACTGCCAATCAGAGCGATTTGTAATATTTCACCCCAAAAAACGGTGAAATATTACAATCCAGCCATGGCCGATGCTGCAATATCATCGGCCATGGCTGGAAAACCTAATCTGCCCCCACCCCACCCCACCGATCGCCCCCCCAGTGCTCCGGTGCGTGGTCCGCCCCCCTAAGTCATCTTGTCCGCTCCTGCGTCCTCCTGTCCTCTCCCCCCGTGCTCCGGTGCCCCCTCCCTGTGCTCCGGTCCCCCCCCGTGATCCGATCACCCCCCCTACATACTTACCGGGCCTCCCAGTGTCCGTCCGGCTTCTCCATGGGCGCCGCCATCTTCCAATATGGCGGGCGCATGCGCACTGCGCCCGCAGAGTCTGCCGGCTGGCAGATTCATTTCAGAAGTATTTTGATCACTGCGATATAGCCTATCGCAGTGATCAAAATGAAAAAAAAGTAAATGACCCCCCTTTATCACCCCCATAGGGACAATAATAAAAATAAATAAAATATATATTTTTTTTTTCTGCTAGGGTTAGGGTTAGAACTAGGGTTAGAATTAGGGTTAGAATTAGGGGTAGGGTTAGGGTTAGGGGTAGGGTTAGGGCATGTGCACACAGTGCGGATTTGGCTGCGAATCCGCAGCGGATTGCCGCGGATCCGCAGCGGATCGGCCGCGGATCCGCAGCGGATCCGCCGCGGATCCACAGCGGATTGGCCGCGGATCCGCAGCGGATTGGCCGCTGCGAATTCGTAGCAGTTTTCCATCAGGTTTACAGTACCATGTACACCTATGGAAAACCAAATCTGCTGTGCCCATGGTGCGGAAAATACCGTGCGGAAACGCTGTGTATTTTCCGCAGCATGTCAATTTTGTGCGGATTCCGCAGCGTTTTACACCTGTTCCTCAATAGGAATCCGCAGGTGAAATCCGCACAAAAAAACACTGGAAATCTGCTGTAAATCCGTAGGTAAAACGCAGTGCCTTTTACCTGCGGTTTTTTCAAAAATGGTGCGGAAAAATCTCACACGAATCCGCAAAGTGGGCACATAGCCTTAGGGTTAGGGTTGGAATTAGAGTTAGGGTACCGTCTCACAGTGGCACTTTGATCGCTACGACGGTACGATCTGTGACGTTCCAGGGATATCCATACGATATCGCTGTGTCTGACATGCAGCAGCGATCAGGGACCCCGCTGAGAATCGTACGTCGTAGCAGGTCGTTTGGAACTTTCTTTCGTCACTGGATCTCCCGCTGTCATCGCTGGATCGTTGTGTGTGACAGCTATCCAGCGATGCGTTCACTTGTAACCAGGGTAAACATCGGGTTACTAAGCGCAGGGCCGCGCTTAGTAACCCGATGTTTACCGTGGTTACCAGCGTAAAAGTAAAAAAAAAAAAAAAAACGTACATACTCACATTTCGGTGTCCTTCAGGTCCCTTGCCGTCTGCTTCCCGCTCTGACTGTCTGCTGGCCGGAAAGTGAGAGCACAGCACAGCAGTGACGTCACCGCTGCGCTCTGCTCTCACTGTACGGCGGCACTCAGTCAGAGCGGGAAGCAGACGGCAAGGGACCTGAAGGACACCAAAATGTGAGTATGTACGTTTTTTTTTTTTTACTTTTACGCTGGTAACCACGGTAAACATCGGGTTACTAAGCGCGGCCCTGCGCTTAGTAACCCGATGTTTACCCTGGTTACCCGGGACCTTGGCATCGTTGGTCGCTGGAGAGCGGTCTGTGTGACAGCTCCCCAGCGACCACACAATGACTTTCCAACGATCACGGCCAGGTTGTATCGCTGGTCGTGATCGTTGGTAAATCGTTATGTGAGACGGTACCCTTAGGGTTGGAATTAGGGCTAGGGTTGGAAATAGGGTTAAGATTAGGCTTGTGGTTAGGGTTAAGGATAGGGTTAGGGTTGTGTTGGGGTTACAGTTGTGGGTAGGGTTGGGATTAGGGTTAGGATTAGGGTTGGATTTAGGGTTACGGGTGTGTTGGGGTTAGGGTTGTGGTTAGGGGAGTGTTGGGGTTAGGGTTGTGATTAGGGTTATGGCTACAGTTGGGATTAGGGTTAGGGGTGTGTTGGGGTTAGTGTTGAAGTTAGAATTGAGGGGTTTCCACTGTTTAGGCACATCAGGGGTCTCCAAACACAACATGGCGCCACCAATGATTCCAGCCAATCTTGCGTTCAAAAAGTCAAATGGTGCGCCCTCCCTTCCAAGCCCCGACGTGCGCCCAAACAGTGGTTTACCCCCACATATGGGATACCAGCGTACTCAGGACAAACTGGGCAACACATTATTGGGGTCCAATTTCTCCTGTTACCCTTGCAAAAATAAAAAATTACTTGCTAAAACATAATTTTGAGGAAAGAACAATTATTTTTTATTTTCACGGCTCTACGTCATAAACTTATGTGAAACACTTGGGGGTTGAAAGTGCTCACCACACAAATAGATAAGATCCTTTTGGGGTCTAGTTTCCAAAATGGGGTCACTTGTGGGGTGTTTCTACTGTTTAGGCACATCAGGGGCTCTGCAAATGCAACGTGACGCCTGCAGACCATTCCATCAAAGTCTGCATTTCAAATGTCACTACTTCCCTTCCGAGCCCTGACGTGCGCCCAAACAGTGGTTTACCCCCACATATGGGGTACTAGCGTACTCACAACAAACTGGGCAACAAATATTGGGGTCCAATTTCTCCTGTTACCCTTGTGAAAATAAACAATTGCTTGCTAAAACATCTTTTTTGAGGAAAGAAAAATGATTTTTTATTTTCACGGCTCTGCGTTGTAAACTTCTGTGAAGCACTTGGGGGTTGAACGTGCTCACCACACATCGAGATAAGTTCCTTGGGGGGTCTAGTTTCCAAAATGGGGTCACTTGTGGGGGGTTTCTACTGTTTAGGCACATCAGGGGCTCTGCAAACATAACATGATTCCCGCAGACCATTCCATCAAAGTCTGCATTCCAAATCGTCACTACTTCCCTTCCGAGCCCCGCCATGTGCCCAAACAGTGGTTTACCCCCACATATGGGGTATCAGCGTACTCAGGAGAAACTGGACAACTTTTGGGGTCAAATTTTTCCTGTTACCCTTGGGAAAATTAAAAAATTCTGGGCTAAAAAAATATTTTTGAGGAAAGAAAACACATTTTTTATTTTCACGTCTCTGCATTATAAACTTCTGTGAAGCACTTGGGGGTTCAAAGTGCTCACCACACATCTCGATAAGTTCCCTTGGGGGTCTAGTTTCCAAAGTGGGGTCAATAGTGGGGAGTTCCTACTGTTTAGGCACATCAGGGGCTCTGCAAACGCAACGTGACGCCCGCAGAGCATTCCATTAAAGTCTGCATTTCAAAACGTCACTACTTCCCTTCCGCTCCCCGACGTGTGCCAAAACAGTGGTTAACCCCCACATATGGGGTATCAGCGTACTCAGGAGCAACTGCACAACAACTTTTGGGGTCCAATTTCTCCTGTTACCCTTGGGAAAATAAAAAATTGTGGGTTAAAAAATCATTTTTGAGGAAAGAAAAATAATTTTTTATTTTCATGGCTTTGCGTTATAAACTTCTGTGAAGCACTTGGGGGTTCAAAGTGCTCACCACACATCTAGATTAGTTCCTTGGGAGGTCTAGTTTCCAAAATGGGGTCACTTGTGTGGGAGCTCCAATGTTTAGGCACACAGGGGCTCTCCAAACGCGACATGGTGTCCGCTAATGATTGGAGCTAATTTTCCATTCAAAAAGCCAAATGGCGTGCCTTCCCTTCCGAGCCCTGCCGTGCGCCCAAACAGTGGTTTACCCCCACATATGGGGTATCATTGTACTCAGGACAAACTGGACAACAACATTTGGGGTCCAATTTCTCCTATTATCCTTGGGAAAATAAAAAACTCCGGGCTAAAAATAATTTTTGAGGAAAGAAAAATATTTTTTTATTTTCATGGCTCTGCGTTATAAACTTCTGTGAAGCACCTGGGGGTTTTAAGTGCTCACTAATCACTATACATCTAGATTAGTTCCTTGGGGGGTCTAGTTTCCAAAATGGGGTCACTTGTAGGGGAGCTCCAATGTTTAGGCACACAGGGGCTCTCCGAACGCAACATGGTGCCCACTAACGATTGGAGCTAATTTTCCATTGAAAAAGTCAAATGGCGCGCCTTCCCTTCCAAGCCTTGCCGTGCACCCAAACAGTGGTTTACCCCCACATATGAGGTATCGGCGTACTCAGGAGAAATTTCCCAACAAATTTTAGGATCCATTTTATCCTGTTGCCCATGTGAAAATGAAAAAATTGAGGCTAAAAAAATTTTTTTGTGAAAAAAAAGTACTTTTTCATTTTTTACGGATCAATTTGTGAAGCACCTGAGAGTTTAAAGTGCTCACTATGCATCTAGATAAGTTTCTTGGGGGGTCTAGTTTCCAAAATGGGGTCACATATGGGGGAGCTTCAATGTTTAGGCACACAGGGTCTCTCCAAACGCGACATGGTGTCCGCTAATGATGGAGATAATTTTTCATTCAAAAAGTCAAATGGCGCGCCTTCCCTTCCGAGCCTTGTCGTGCACCCAAACAGTGGTTTACCCCCACATATGAGGTATCGGCGTAGTCAGGAGAAATTGCCCAACAAATTTTAGTATCCATTTTATCCTGTTGCCCATGTGAAAATGAAAAAATTGAGGCTAAAAAATTTTTTTGTGAAAAAAAAGTACTTTTTCATTTTTACGGATCAATTTGTGAAGCACCTGGGGGATTAAAGTGCTCACTATGCATCTAGATAAGTTCCTTGGGGCGTCTAGTTTCCAAAATGGGGTCACTTGTGGGGGAGCTCCAATGTTTAGGCACACGGGGGCTCTCCAAACGCGACATGGTGTCCGCTAAAGATTGGAGCCAATTTTTCATTGAAAAAGTCAAATGGCGCTCCTTCGCTTCCGAGCCCTGCCGTGCCCACAAACAGTGGTTAACCCCCACATATGAGGTATCAACTTACTCAGGACAAATTGGACAACAACTTTTTTGGTCCAGTTTCTCCTTTTACCCTTGGGAAAATAAAAAAATTGTTGCTAAAAGATCATTTTTGTGACTAAAAAGTTAAATGTTCACTTTTTCCTTCCATGTTGCTTCTGCTGTTGTGAATGGTGTCACTTTTGGGTATTTTCAGCCATATAGAACCCTCAAACTGACTTCAAATGTGAGGTGGTCCCTAAAAAAAATGGTTTTGTAAATTTTGTTGTAAAAATGAGAAATCACTGGTCAAATTTTAACCCTTATAACTTCCTAGCAAAAAAAAAATTTCTTTCCAAAATTGTGCTGATGTAAAGTAGACATGTGGGAAATGTTATTTATTAACTATTTTGTGTCACATAACTCTCTGGTTTAACAGAATAAAAATTCAAAATGTGAAAATTGCAAAATTTTCAAAATTTTCGCCAAATTTCCGTTTTTTTCACAAATAAACTCAGAAATTATCGACCTAAGTTTACCACTAACATGAAGCCCAATATGTCACAAAAAAACAATCTCAGAACCGCAAGGATCCGTTGAAGCGTTCCTGAGTTATTACCTCATAAAGTGACACTGGTCAGAATTGCAGAAAATGGCAAGGTCATTAAGGCCAAAATAGGCTGGGTCATGAAGGGGTTAATCTGTGAACTGCATTACTTATTATTTATAATTTTATATGATATGTGCATAAGTCATCTAATTATGTAGCTGGAATACATCAATATAGTAACAGTATTTGGCTGAAAAACTGCTGTATTTTGCATTAATGTTATTATTGTATTGGTATTGGCATCAGTTCATTTGGCCCGAACGGTTACTTACTCCCTTTATTATTATTTTTATATATAATGTTCTCTGATATTACTTACTTTACTAGCGGGGAGTCCTCCATCTTTTCCTAACTGTACAATTCTTTGTTATTTTATTTTATCAGTGGTTCTACATTTGTGTCTATTTAACTCTATAATATGCAAATTGCTTCTTCTGAGAAAAAGAGGACTTAACTCTATAGCGCCACCTGTTGGAAGTAGCGATCCTACAAGTCACAATCAACGCTTTAACGAGTCGTGCAATATGACTTAGGATAAAAGCCAAATCAGTATCTCAACTCTATAGTGCTACCTCTTACCCATGCATTTTATACCGCTTCTGTGCCTACTTAAATAGTCACTGCTCACAAATAAACATGAAGCTTTGCATGACAAGGTGGGGATGGAGGATACGTAGCACAGTATGTAGCCAGCCCAGCCTCTTCTCATCTCCTCAGCAGAGATTGAGTAAAGGCCCCGTCTCACTAAGCGATTTACCAACGATCACGACCAGCGATACGACCTGGCCGTGATCGTTGGTAAGTCGCTGTGTGGTCGCTGGGGAGCTGTCACACAGACCGCTCTCCCCAGCGACCAACGATCAGGGGAACAACTTCGGCATCGTTGAAACTGTCTTCAACGATGCCGAAGTCCCCCTGCAGCACCCGGGTAACCAGGGTAAACATCGGGTTACTAAGCGCAGGGCCGCGCTTAGTAACCCGATGTTTACCCTGGTTACCAAAAAAAACAAACAGTACATACTCGCCTTTCGGTGTCCAGGTCCCTTGCCGTCTGCTTCCTGCTCTGACTGAGCCGCCGTACAGTGAGAGCAGAGCGCAGCAGTGACGTCACTGCTGTGCTCTCACTTCTCACTGTACGGCCGGCAGTCAGTGAGAGCAGGAAGCAGACGGCAAGGGACCTGACGGACATCAGAAGGCGAGTATCTAGTTTGTTTTTTTTTTACATTTACGCTGGTAACCAGGGTAAACATCGGGTTACTAAGCGCGGCCCTGCGCTTAGTAACCCGATGTTTACCCTGGTTACCAGTGAAGACATCGCTGGATCGGTGTCACACACACCGATTCAGCGATGTCAGCGGGACCTCAACGACCGAAAAAAGGTCCAGGCCATTCCGACACGACCAGCGATCTCGCAGCAGGGGCCTGATCGCTGGTACGTGTCACACATAGCGAGATCGCTATGGAGGTCGCTGTTGCGTCACAAAACTTGTGACTCAGCAGCGATCTCGCTAGCGATCTCGCTATGTGAGACGGGGCCTTTACAATGAGGAGGTGAATGCTGAGGAGGAATATGAGCCAGTGGCTAGCACAACAGAGGCTAGTAGCCACACAACCTTCAACCCATCTCTCCTGCGCAGATGTGCTGAGGATGAGAATGAGGAAGAAGAGAGGGAGGAGGAGATGGAGAATCGTTATCATGGTGGAGACAGGGAAGTATTGTCTGTAGGGACCTTGTCACATATGGCAGAGTTTATATACCACTGCCTTTCCTGTGACTCTTCCGTTACATTCATTTTGTCCCAAAAAAGAGTATTGGTTGTTCACCCTGCTGTACCCACACTACAAGGAAAACTTTGCATCTCTTCTTCCTGAGGTGGAGAAGTCTTCTGAAATGGTGTTATACCAGAAGACCATTACGGAAAATATGTTAAAAAATTCTCATCAGACAACACTGCATCTAGTCTCTTAGACAAATTAACTTTAGCAGAGCCTGTTGCCTTTTCACTGAATCAGTGCTGCAGAGCTTCCAGCTTTCTGCTAATATGGATGACGTGTTCTGAGATAGCAAATTGGAGATAGAAGACTAGCAGGAGGGGTGCAGGAACTGGTGTTGGTGGTGGAGAAAACCATGATCGAAGTAAGGTCAGCAATCCTCGGCGTTGGTAGCATATGTGCCTTGCAAGGGTGACCCCGGCTTCCATAATGTTCACCCTGAGTGCCGTCAGAGAAATGTAGGGTCTCTTGCCACAAGCGCTTGTACACGTCGGTCATTAAAGGGGTTTTCCCATGAACAATAGTTATTTTTAATCAATAGATCTTGAAATAATCAATTCCAGAACTGGATGTGTTTAAATAAAATGGGCCTGTTTGAGATAACCTTATAAATGTGCTCCTGCTACGTACTGTGTAATGGTTGTCTGACCATTCATGAACATGATCTGATCATACCATAGCTCCTGGGTTGAAGAGGAAGCAAAATAATACACTATTACAGCACAGGATAGCAAATGCTTTTTTATTTGATGTAAAATATTGTTGAGAACAGGCAGGTACAGCTGGGAGAAAAGTATTAAGTCAACGACCAATTGTGCAAGTTCTCCCACTTAAAATGATGAGAGAGGCCAGTAATTGACATCATGGGTAGACCACAACTATGAGAGTTAAAATGAGAAAACAAATCCAGAAGTTTACCTTGTATGATTTGGCAAGATTTATTTTGCAAATTATGGTGGAAAATAAGTATTTGGTCACCAAAAAACATGCAAGATTTCTGGCTCTCACAGACCTGTAACTTCTTCTTTAAGAGACTCCTCTGTCCTCCACTCATTACCTGTAGTAATGGCACCTGTTTGAACTTGTTATCAGTATAAAAGACACCTGTCCACAACCTCAAACAGTCACACTCCTGACTCCACTATGGTGAAGACCAAAGAGCTGTCGAAGGACACCAGAAACAAAATTTTAGCCCTGCACAGGCTGGGAAGACGGAATCTGCAATAAGCAAGCAGCTTGATGTGATGAAATCAACTGTGGGAGCAATAGTAATAAAATGAAAGACATGCAAGACCACTGATAATATCCTTCGATCTGGGGCTCAACGCAAGATCTCACCCCGTGGGATCAAAATGATCACAAGAACAGTGAGCAAAAATCCCAGAACCACACAGGGGGACATAGTGAATGACCTGCATAAAGTTGGGACCACCGTCAGGGATCCTGCAGTGCCAGATGTGTCCCCCTCCTTAAGCCAGTACATGTCAGGGCCCTTTTGAAGTTTGCAGAGAGCATTTGGATTATCCAGAAGAGTATTGGGAGAATGTCATATGGTCTGATGAAACCAAAGTAGAACTGTTTGGTAGAAACAAAACTTGTCGTGTTTGGAGGAGACTGAATGCTGAGTTGCATCCAAATAACACCATACCTACTGTGAAGCATGGGGGTGGCAACGTCATGTTTTGGGGCTGTTTCTCTGCAAAGGAACCAGAACGACTTATCCGTGTACATGAAAGAATGAATGGGGCCATATATCGTGAGATTTGGAGTGCAAACCTCCTTCCATCAGCTAGGGCATTGAAGATGAAGCATGGATGGGTCTTTCAGCATGATAATGATCCAAAGCACATCGACAGGGCAACGAAGGAGTGGATTCGTAAGAAGCATATGAAAGTCCTAGAGTGGCCTAGCCAGTCTCCAGATCACAACCCCATAGAAAACCTTTGGAGGGAGTTGAAAGTCCGTGTTGCCCAGTGACAGGCCCCAAAACATCACTAGAGGAGATCTGCATAGAGGAATGTGCCAAAATACCACCAACAGTGTGTGCTAACCTTGTAAAGACTTACAGAAAATGTTTGACCTCTGTCATTGCCAAAAAAGGATATATAACTAAATATTGAGATGAACTTTTGTTAATGACCAAATACTTTTTTTCCACCATAACTTGCAAAATAAATGTTGCCAAATCAGACAAGGTGATTTTCTGTATTTGTTTTCTCATTTTGACTCTCATAGTTGTGGTCTACCTATGATGTCAATTACAGGCCTCTCTCATCTTTTTAAGTGGGCGAACTTGCACATTTGATGGCTTAATAAATCCTTTTTTCCCCCATCATAGGTAAAGTTCCCGATTTCTGCAAGATGAATGAGGTAGGCAATTTCTTCTTCTAGTTTGTGGTAATATGACCCACTGGGCAACCAGTAAATGTCTCAATGGATCCCAGAGCTGTGAGCAGGCCCTGCCTTACAACTCTTACAGGACCTGTGCACATTAGTTAAAGCAGTGACTTGAGTTGAGAAACTTGCACCTGATCATTCAATGTCACTGTTTTCTGGTGGCAGAGGGGTCTGTTGTGAATTCCGTTCTGGAGCTCCCTCCTGTGGTTGCTAATGGTATTTTTGTGAGTTCTGCCCTTGGGCTCCCTCTGGTGGTTTCGAGTGGAACTGCTGCTCCGTTAGGTAGCTGTAGCAGCTGCCATCACTGATCGCCTTGCCTGGGTTTGTTATTTAAACCTGCTCTGTGCTTTAGTTCATGACAGCTGTCAATGTCTTAGGTTGGATTTGGTTCTCTACTTGGATTTCTCATATGGCCTGTCCTTGTCAGCAAAAGATAAGTTCTGCTAGTTCTTGTTCGTCCATTTGCTTTGGACATTATTGCTTTGCAAATATGTTTCTTTTTGTCCAGCTTGTCACTATGTCATATTCAGGCTAGCTGGAAGCTCTGGGAAGCAGATTTGCCCCTCCACACCGTAAGTCGGTGTGGAGTTCATTTTTTGTAAGCTCTGCGTGGATTTTTGTAGTTTTTAATACTGACTGCACAGTATCCTTTTCTCTCTGTCTATCAAGTTTAGTATTGGCCTCCTTTGCTGAAAACTGATTTCATTTCTGTGTATGTCATTTCCCTCTCCCCTCACAGCCAATATTTGTGGGGGGCTATCTTTCCTTTTGGGGTTTTCTCTGAGGCAAGATAGCTTTCTATTTCCTTCTTTAGGGGTAGTTAATTCTTAGGCTGTGAAGAGGTGTCTAGGGAGAGTCAGGAACATCCCACAGCTATTACTAGTGTTGTTGTTGGGATTAGGGATTGCGGTCAGTAGAGATACCACCTCCTCAGAGCTCGTCCCATGTTGTGTTTTAGCCACCAGGTCATATCGGTGTGGCCTCTTAACCACCAGGTCATAACAGTACAGCTGGCCCACAATGTGTTAAATGCATCTCAAAAGAGGGAAAAGAAAGCTCTGAGTCATTTTTTTTTCCTTTGTTGCTTGTTGTGTCTTTTTTTTCCCCTTAATCTCTGGGTGGTTCAGGATTTTGGTGCGGATATGGAGGTTCAGGGTCTGTCCTTGCGCGTGGATCAACTTGCTGCAAGGGTACAGAGTATCCAAGATTATGTTGTCCAGACTCCGGTATTAGAGCCTAGAATTCCTATTCCTGATTTATTTTCTGGGGATAGATCTAAATTTTTGAATTTTAAAAATAATTGCAGATTGTTTTTTGCTCTGAGACCCCGTTCCTCTGGTGACCCCATTCAGCAGGTGAAGATTGTTATTTCTTTGCTGCGTGGCGACCCGCAGGACTGGGCATTCTCCCTTGAGCCAGGAAATCCTGCATTGCTCAATATTGACGCATTTTTTCAAGCGCTCGGATTGCTGTATGACGAGCCTAATTCTGTGGATCAGGCTGAAAAAACTTTGCTGGCTCTGTGTCAGGGTCAGGAAGCAGCAGAAGTATACTGCCAGAAATTTAGAAAGTGGTCTGTGCTCACAAAATGGAATGAGTATGCCCTGGCAGCGATATTCAGAAAGGGTCTTTCTGAAGCCCTTAAAGATGTTATGGTGGGGTTTCCCACGCCTGCTGGTCTGAATGAGTCAATGTCTTTGGCCATTCAAATTGATCGGCGCCTGCGCGAGCGCAAGGTTGTGCACCATATTGCAGTGTCCTCTGAGCAGAGTCCTGAGCCTATGCAATGTGATTTTGACTAGAGCAGAAAGGCAGAAATTCAGACGTCAGAATGGCCTGTGTTTTTACTGTGGTGATTCTGCTCATGCTATTTCTGATTGCCCTAAGCGTACTAAGAGGGTCCCTAGGTCTGTTACCATTAGTACTGTACAGCCTAAATTTCTTTTGTCTATTACCCTGATTTGCTCATTGTTGTCCTTTTCTGTTATGACATTTGTGGATTCTGGCGCTGCCCTGAACTTAGTGGACTTAGAATTTGCCAAGCGCTTTGGTTTTTCCTTGGAGCCTTTGCGGAGCCCTATTCCCTTAAGGGGGATTGATGCTACGCCATTGGCCAAGAATAAACCCCAGTACTGGACACAGTTGACCATGTACATGGCTCCAGCACATCAGGAAAATATTCGCTTTTTGGTGTTGCATAATTTGCATGATGTTGTTGTGCTGGGTTTTCCATGGTTACAGGTACATAATCCAGTGCTGGATTGGAGATCTATGTCTGTAACTGGTTGGGGTTGTCAGGGGATACATAGTGATATTCCTTTGATGTCCATTTCCTCGTCCCCTTCTTCTGATGTTCCTGAGTTTTTGTCTGATTTCCAGGATATATTTGATGAGCCCAAGTCCAGTTCCCTGCCTCCTCATAGGGACTGCGATTGTGCCATTAATTTGATTCCTGGCTGTAAGTTCCCTAAGGGCCGACTTTTTAATCTGTCTGTGCCAGAGCATGCCGCTATGCGAAGTTATGTAAAGGAGTCTTTGGAGAAGGGGCATATTCGCCCGTCTTCGTCACCATTGGCAGCAGGATTTTTTTTTGTTGCCAAGAAGGATGGTTCCTTGAGACCCTGTATAGATTATTGCCTTCTCAATAAGATCACGGTCAAATTCCAGTACCCTTTACCTTTGCTTTCTGATTTGTTTGCTCGGATTAAAGGTGCCAGTTGGTTTACTAAAATCGACCTTCGAGGGGCGTATAATCTCGTGCGTATTAAACAAGGTGATGAATGGAAAACAGCATTTAATACGCCCGACGGCCATTTTGAATATCTTGTGATGCCATTCGGGCTCTCTAATGCTCCATCGGTATTTCAGTCCTTTATGCATGATATCTTCCGGAATTCTCTGGATAAATTCATGATTGTGTATTTGGATGATATTTTGTTTTTTTCCGATGATTGGGAGTCTCATGTGAAGCAGGTTAGGATGGTATTTCAGGTCCTTCGTGCTAATGCATTGTTTGTGAAAGGGTCTAAGTGCCTCTTTGGAGTTCAGAAAGTTTCTTTTTTGGGTTTCATTTTTTCTCCCTCGGCTATTGAAATGGACCCTGTTAAAGTCCAGGCCATTCATGATTGGACTCAACCCACATCTGTAAAGAGCCTTCAAAAATTGTTGGGCTTTGCTAATTTTTATCGCCGCTTTATTGCTAATTCTTCTAGTGTGGTGAAGCCTCTGACCGATTTGACGAAGAAAGGCGCTGATGTGATGAATTGGTCCTCTGCGGCTGTTGAGGCCTTTCAGGAGCTTAAACGCCGTTTTACTTCTGCCCCTGTGTTGCGTCAGCCAGATGTTTCTCTCCCTTTTCAGGTTGAGGTTGATGCTTCTGAGATTGGGGCAGGGGCCTATTGTCTCAGAGAAATTCTGATGGCTCTTTGATGAAACCATGTGCTTTCTTCTCCAGAAAGTTTTTGCCTGCTGAGCGTAATTATGATGTCGGCAATCGGGAGTTGTTGGCTATGAAGTGGGCATTGGCTTGAGGGAGCCAAGCATCGCGTGGTGGTCTTGACTGATCATAAAAATTTGATTTACCTCGAGTCTGCTAAGCGGTTGAATCCTAGACAAGCTCGGTGGTCTCTGTTTTTCTCTTGTTTTGATTTTGTGGTCTCGCATATTCAGGGATCTAAGAATGTGAAGGCTGATGCCCTTTCTAGGAGTTTTTTGCCTGATTCTCCGGGAGTTCTTGAGCCGGCTGGGATTCTCAAGGAGGGGGTGATTCTTTCTGCCATCTCCCCTGATTTGCGGAGGGTACTTCAGGAGTTTCAGGCTGATAAACCTGACCGCTGTCCTGTGGGGAAACTGTTTGTTCCTGATAGATGGACTAGCAGGGTAATTTCTGAGGTTCATTGTTCGGTGTTGGCTGGTCACCCTGGGATTTTCGGTACCAGAGATTTGGGGGCTAGGTCCTTTTGGAGGCCTTCCTTGTCGCGGGATGTGCGTTCGTTTGTGCAGTCCTGTGGGACCTGTGCTCGGGCTAAGCCTTGCTGTTCCCGTGCCAGTGGGTTGCTTTTGCCTTTGCCTATTCCTGAGAGGCCCTGGACGCATATTTCCATGGATTTTATTTCTGATCTTCCTGTTTCTCAGAAGATGTCTGTCATCTGGGTGGTTTTTGACCGGTTTTCTAAGATGGTCCATTTGGTACCGTTGCCTAAGTTGCCTTCCTCCTCTGATTTGGTTCCATTATTTTTTCAGCATGTGGTTTGTTTGCATGGTATTCCGAAGAATATTGTGTCTGAGAGAGGTTCCCAGTTCGTTTCTAGGTTTTGGCGGTCCTTTTGTGCTAGAATGGGCATTGATTTGTCTTTTTCTTCTGCATTCCATCCTCAGACAAATGGCCAAACGGAGCGAACCAATCAGACCTTGGAAACCTATTTGAGATGCTTCGTGTCTGCTGATCAGGATGATTGGGTGACCTTTTTGCCGTTGGCCGAGTTTGCCCTTAATAATCGGGCTAGTTCTGCTACCTTGGTTTCGCCTTTTTTTTGTAACTTTGGTTTTCATCCTCGTTTTTCTTCAGGGCAGCTTGAGCCTCCTGACTGTCCTGGTGTGGATTCTGTGGTGGACAGGTTGCAGCAAATTTGAACTCATATGGGTGACAATTTGACGTTGTCTCAGGAAAAGGCTCAACGTTTTGCTAACCGTCGTCGGTGTGTTGGTCCCCGGCTTCATGTGGGGGATTTGGTCTGGTTGTCTTCTCATCATGTTCCTATGAAGGTTTCTTCCCCTAAGTTCAAGCCTCGCTTTATTGGGCCTTATAAGATTTCTGAAATTATCAATCCAGTGTCTTTTCGTTTGGCCCTTCCAGCTTCTTTTTCCATTCATAATGTGTTCCATAGATCCTTGTTGCGGAGATATGTGGTACCTATGGTTCCCTTCGTTGATCCTCCTCCTCCGGTGTTGGTTGAGGGAGAATTGGAATATGTGGTGGAGAAGATTTTGGATTCTCTTTTTCGAGACGGAAGCTTCAGTATCTGGTCAAGTGGAAGGGTTATGGCCAGGAGGATAATTCTTGGATTGTTGCCTCCGATGTTCATGCTGCCGATTTGGTTCGTGCTTTCCATTTAGCTCGTCCTGATTGGCCTGGGAGCTCTGGTGAGGGTTCGGTGACCCCTCCTCAAGGGGGGGGTACTGTTGTGAATTTCGTTCTGGAGCTCCCTCCTGTGGTTGCTAATGGTATTTTTGTGAGCTCTGCCCTTGGGCTCCCTCTGGTGGTTTCGAGTGGAACTGCTGCTCCGTTAGGTAGCTGTAGCAGCTGCCAACACTGATCGCCTTGCCTGGGTTTGTTATTTAAACCTGCTCTGTGCTTTAGTTCATGCCAGCTGTCAATGTCTTAGGTTGGATTTGGTTCTCTCCTTGGATTTCTCATATGGCCTGTCCTTGTCAGCAAAAGATAAGTTCTGCTAGTTCTTGTTCGTCCATTTGCTTTGGACATTATTGCTTTGCAAATATGTCTCTTTTTGTCCAGCTTGTCACTATGTCATATTCAAGCTAGCTGGAAGCTCTGGGAAGCAGATTTGCCCCTCCACACCGTGAGTCGGTGTGGAGTTCATTTTTTGTAAACTCTGCGTGGATTTTTGTAGTTTTTAATACTGACCGCACAGTATCCTTTTCTCTCTGTCTATCAAGTTTAGTATTGGCCTCCTTTGCTGAAAACTGATTTCATTTCTGTGTATGTCATTTCCCTCTCCCCTCACAGCCAATATTTGTGGGGGGCTATCTTTCCTTTTGGGGTTTTCTCTGAGGCAAGATAGCTTTCTATTTCCTTCTTTAGGGGTAGTTAATTCTTAGGCTGTGAAGAGGTGTCTAGGGAGAGTCAGGAACATCCCACAGCTATTACTAGTGTTGTTGTTAGGATTAGGGATTGCGGTCAGTAGAGATACCACCTCCTCAGAGCTCGTCCCATGTTGCGTTTTAGCCACCAGGTCATATCGGTGTGGCCTCTTAACCACCAGGTCATAACAGGGGTCGTAACGACAGCCAATTCGGGCCCCTTCAATACAGTGTTTGATATTAATGTCTAGAGCCCATTAATGGAATTCACAGTTAAAATCCCCTATACATCTTATAATGCACATCAAATGCAAGTGAATAGCGTCAATTATTCACCATTCAATTGCTATGGACAGATCCATACAGATTTTTGTCTCCACGTGGGAAACGTAAACACATTTGTGAGAATATCGAGCATACTGATTAGACCCAGTGAATGACAAGAAAACAACTAGTGATGAGCAAGCACTAAAATGCTGGGGTGCTTATTGCTTGGGTCAAGCAAATTGGAATACTCGGGTACTTGACCCGAGCAACAAGCCCAATGTAAGTCTATGGGAAACCCGAGTATTTTTACCGCGATCCCCCCCGGGGGTCCTTTTAAGGTCTAAAAGCATCTTAAAATGATGGAAACACTGCTCAAATGACATGGGAACATCATGGGGATCGCCCCTGGAAGCATTTCTGACTCCAAGGTCACAGCTGTAAGCAATGTTGTCAGTGTTTCTCGCCATTTTTACAGTTAAAAAAACATTAAAAAACGAAACCAAAATGGATTTAGCTGGGAAATAGGTTAAGGTACATCCTTTCCAGGGTAATGACTTGTATATAAGGCAAAATAATTAACCCCAGACCAAAATGTTCCTCCACCACTTGGTCTTTGTTCACACGCAGCGTTTTTGATGCGTTTGCTTTCAACCAATACAAATGCATTCACTGGGAAATGTCATTTTAACATTTATCAACCCTAGCTGGCCATGTGGTGTGTGACACATAAGGAGACACATCTTGTTTCATTTATGAAAAAGGTACTCAGTCTTAACCCCTTCACCCCGAAGCCTGTTTTCACCTAACTGACACGGCCAATTTTTACAATTCTGACCACTGTCACTTTATGAGGTCATAACTCTGAAACGCTTCAACGGATCTTGGTGATTCTGAGATTGTTTTCTCGTGACATATTGTACTTTATGATAGTGGTAAAACTTCTTCGATATGACTTGCATTTATTTGTGAAAAAAACAGAAATTTGTCGAAAATTATGAAAATTTCGCAATTTTCAAATTTTTCGTTTTTATGCCCTTAAATTAGAGAGTTATATCACATAATATAGTTAATAAACAACATTTCCCACATGTCTGCTTCACATCAGCACAATTTTGGAAACATATTTTTTTTGTTAGGGAGTTATAAGGGTTAAAAGTTGAAAAGCGATTTCTCATTTTTGCAACAAAATTTGCAAAACCATTTTTTTTACGGACCACCTCACACTTGAAGTGACTTTGAGGGGTCTATATGACAGAAAATGCCCAAAAGTGACACCATTCTAAAAACTGCACCCCTCAAGGTACTCAAAACCACATTAAAAAAGTTTATTAACCCTTCAGGTGCTTCACAGGAATTTTTGGAATGTTTAAAAAAAATTGAACATTTAACTTTTTTTTCACCAAATTTTTACTTCAGATCCAATTTGTTTTATTTTACCAAGGGTAGCAGGAGAAATTGGACCCCAAAAGTTGTGCAATTTGTCCTGAGTACGCTGATACCCCATATGTGGGGGTAAACCACTGTTTGGGCGCATGGCAGAGCTCGGAAGGGAAGGAGCGCCATTTGACTTTTCAATGCAAAATTGGCTGGAATTGAGATCGGAACCCATGTCGTGTTTGGAGAGCTCCTGACGTGCCTAAACAGTGGAAACCCCCACAAGTGACACCATTTTGGAAAGAAGACCCCCTAAGGAACTTATCTAGATGTGTGGTGAGCACTTTGAACCTCCAAGTGCTTCACATAAGTTTATAATGTAGAGCCGTAAAAAAAAATTAATATTAATTTTCACAAAAAATGATCTTTTTGCCCCAAATTTTTTATTTTCCCAAGGGTAGCAGGATAAATTGGACCCCAAAAGTTGTTGTGCAATTTGTCCTGAGTATGCTGATACCCCATATGTGGGGGTAAACCACTGTTTGGGCGCATGGCAGAGCTCGGAAGGGAAGGAGCGCCATTTGACTTTTCAATGCAAAATTGGCTGGAATTGAGATCGGAACCCATGTCGTGTTTGGAGAGCCCCTGACGTGCCTAAACAGTGGAAACCCCCACAAGTGACACCATTTTGGAAAGAAGACCCCCTAAGGAACTTATCTAGATGTGTGGTGAGCACTTTGAACCTCCAAGTGCTTCACAGAAGTTTATAATGTAGAGCCGTAAAAAAAAATTAATATTAATTTTCACAAAAAATGATCTTTTTGCCCCAAATTTTTTATTTTCCCAAGGGTAGCAGGATAAATTGGACCCCAAAAGTTGTTGTGCAATTTGTCCTGAGTACGCTGATACTTCATATATGGGGATAAACCACTGTTTGGGCGCATGGCAGAGCTCGGAAGGGAAGGAGCGCCATTTGACTTTTCAATGCAAAATTGGCTGGAATTGAGATCGGAACCCATGTCGTGTTTGGAGAGCCCCTGACGTGCCTAAACAGTGGAAACCCCCACAAGTGACACCATTTTGGAAAGAAGACCCCCTAAGGAACTTATCTAGATGTGTGGTGAGCACTTTTAACCCCCAATTGTTTCACTAAAGTTTAGAATGTAGCGTTATGTAAATTAAAAAATAATTTTTTCTTTCCACTAAATGATGTTTTAGCCCGCAATTTTTTTTCCCCAAGGGTAACAGGAGAAATTGGACCACAAAAGTTATTGTCCAATTTGTCCTGAGTACGCTGATACCCCATACATTGGGGGGAACCACTGTTTGGGCGCACGGCAGAGCTCGGAAGGGAAGGAGCGCCGTTTGAAATGCAGACTTAGATGGATTGGTCTGCAGGTGTCATGTTGCATTTGCAGAGCCCCTGATGTACCTAAGCAGTAGAAACCCGCCACAAGTGACCCCATATTGGAAACTAGACCCCCCACGGAACTTATCTAGATGTGTTGTGAGTAGGGTTGAGCGACTTTCATTTTTTTAAGATCGAGTAGGGTTTTGGGAAACCCGATTTTGTCCAGAGTCGAGTCGAGTGCAGTCGGCCGATTATCGCTAAAAGTCGGGGATCGACCGAAACACGAAACCCAATGCAAGTCAATGGGGAAGCATAGTCGGCAGTGAGTGGAGGCCAGGAAAACACCTACAGTGCCCATTTTAATGCCAAAAACATCCATTCTTGTTTCTGAAGCTTGCCAATCTTAATTAACTGTATAATAATAGTTGGGCATAGGGAATTGGGGGAAAGTTGTGGGGGGAGTAGGGCTGGCTCAAGTTTTTCGTGGGCCCAGGAAATGCGGACTACGTCACGGCGGTGTTGCAGGGAAAGGTAAGTATTTAAACATTGCAAGTGCTGTGATCCTGAGCAAGCAGGGGGGGGCCCACTCGTTCGCATTGGCACTGGCACAGGGCCCCTCAAAGTACGGCGGTGTGTTTGCATGGCGGGGGCGCCTCCCACCAGCAGCGACACTTTTGCGTACTCTGAGGGGCCCTGTGCCAGTGACGTCGCCAACGAGTATGCCCCCCCACCTGATGAAGGAACCTGCACTTTCATCTGCACCTTCCTCTTTGTCCCTGTGTAAGGTGGTATAACATGCGGGAAGGGGAACCTTACTTTCAGCAGGGTCAGATTCTGGCTGTGTAGAGTACAAGGGGAATGTAGTGGTCTAGGTCAATGTACCAGCAGACTCATTTAGCAGTGGCTGGGCAATGGGCAGGATGAGGAGGAAACAGATATAGGGCCAAAGAATAAAGTAGGCTAAATGCAGTTCAAAATTGGTAACAGGACTAAACAGGCGGCATTGCTTTGTTCAGTGGAGTAGCAAACCCAAGAGCAGCAGACACTGTTTCAAGGGCCTAACCACACTAGTAGGCCAAATGCAGTTTAATATCTGATAGTATAGGGCGAAAGCCAGAATGTGGAAGCTCAGCTTTGTTCAGTTGAGGACAACACCAGGGAGGGGCAGACACCTTTAGTAGGCCGGAAAAGCCTATTGCATTTTTTAAAATGGTAATTTGGAGCAGAAGGTTGAAGCTCAGCTTTATTTAGTTGAGGACAACACCAGGCAGGGGCACACAGACAGACACCTTTAGTAGGCCGGAAAAGCCTATTGCATTTTTTAAAATGGTAATTTGGAGCAGAAGGTTGAAGCTCAGCTTTATTTAGTTGAGGACAACACCAGGCAGGGGCACACAGACAGACACCTTTAGTAGGCCGGAAAAGCCTATTGCATTTTTTAAAATGGTAATTTGGAGCAGAAGGTTGAAGCTCAGCTTTATTTAGTTGAGGACAACACCAGGCAGGGGCACACAGACAGACACCTTTAGTAGGCCGGAAAAGCCTATTGCATTTTTTAAAATGGTAATTTGGAGCAGAAGGTTGAAGCTCAGCTTTATTTAGTTGAGGGCAACACCAGGGAGGGGCAGAAGCCGTTAGTAGGCCCTAACCACCATTTTTTTTTTTAAAAACCACTTAATGAGAGCCGGAAGGTTGAAGCTCAGCTTTATTTAGTTGAGGGCAACACCAGGCAGGGGCACACAGACAGACACCTTTAGTAGGCCGGAAAAGCCTATTGCATTTTTTAAAATGGTAATTTGGAGCAGAAGTTTGAAGCTCAGCTTTATTTAGTTGAGGACAACACCAGGCAGGGGCACACAGACAGACACCTTTAGTAGGCCGGAAAAGCCTATTGCATTTTTTAAAATGGTAATTTGGAGCAGAAGGTTGAAGCTCAGCTTTATTTAGTTGAGGGCAACACCAGGCAGGGGCACACAGACAGACACCTTTAGTAGGCCGGAAAAGCCTATTGCATTTTTTAAAATGGTAATTTGGAGCAGAAGGTTGAAGCTCAGCTTTATTTAGTTGAGGACAACACCAGGCAGGGGCACACAGACAGACACCTTTAGTAGGCCGGAAAAGCCTATTGCATTTTTTAAAATGGTAATTTGGAGCAGAAGGTTGAAGCTCAGCTTTATTTAGTTGAGGGCAACACCAGGGAGGGGCAGAAGCCGTTAGTAGGCCCTAACCACCATTTTTTTTTTTAAAAACCACTTAATGAGAGCCGGAAGGTTGAAGCTCAGCTTTATTTAGTTGAGGGCAACACCAGGCAGGGGCACACAGACAGACACCTTTAGTAGGCCGGAAAAGCCTATTGCATTTTTTAAAATGGTAATTTGGAGCAGAAGGTTGAAGCTCAGCTTTATTTAGTTGAGGACAACACCAGGCAGGGGCACACAGACAGACACCTTTAGTAGGCCGGAAAAGCCTATTGCATTTTTTAAAATGGTAATTTGGAGCAGAAGGTTGAAGCTCAGCTTTATTTAGTTGAGGGCAACACCAGGCAGGGGCACACAGACAGACACCTTTAGTAGGCCGGAAAAGCCTATTGCATTTTTTAAAATGGTAATTTGGAGCAGAAGGTTGAAGCTCAGCTTTATTTAGTTGAGGGCAACACCAGGGAGGGGCAGAAGCCGTTAGTAGGCCCTAACCACCATTTTTTTTTTTAAAAACCACTTAATGAGAGCCGGAAGGTTGAAGCTCAGCTTTATTTAGTTGAGGGCAACACCAGGCAGGGGCACACAGACAGACACCTTTAGTAGGCCGGAAAAGCCTATTGCATTTTTTAAAATGGTAATTTGGAGCAGAAGGTTGAAGCTCAGCTTTATTTAGTTGACGACAACACCAGGCAGGGGCACACAGACAGACACCTTTAGTAGGCCGGAAAAGCCTATTGCATTTTTTAAAATGGTAATTTGGAGCAGAAGGTTGAAGCTCAGCTTTATTTAGTTGAGGACAACACCAGGCAGGGGCACACAGACAGACACCTTTAGTAGGCCGGAAAAGCCTATTGCATTTTTTAAAATGGTAATTTGGAGCAGAAGGTTGAAGCTCAGCTTTATTTAGTTGAGGGCAACACCAGGCAGGGGCACACAGACAGACACCTTTAGTAGGCCGGAAAAGCCTATTGCATTTTTTAAAATGGTAATTTGGAGCAGAAGGTTGAAGCTCAGCTTTATTTAGTTGAGGACAACACCAGGCAGGGGCACACAGACAGACACCTTTAGTAGGCCGGAAAAGCCTATTGCATTTTTTAAAATGGTAATTTGGAGCAGAAGGTTGAAGCTCAGCTTTATTTAGTTGAGGGCAACACCAGGGAGGGGCAGAAGCCGTTAGTAGGCCCTAACCACCATTTTTTTTTTTTAAAACCACTTAATGAGAGCCGGAAGGTTGAAGCTCAGCTTTATTTAGTTGAGGGCAACACCAGGCAGGGGCACACAGACAGACACCTTTAGTAGGCCGGAAAAGCCTATTGCATTTTTTAAAATGGTAATTTGGAGCAGAAGGTTGAAGCTCAGCTTTATTTAGATGAGGGCAACACCAGGGAGGGGCAGAAGCCGTTAGTAGGCCCTAACCACCATTTTTTTTTTTAAAAAAACACTTAATGAGAGCCGGAAGGTTGAAGCTCAGCTTTATTTAGTTGAGGGCAACACCAGGCAGGGGCACACAGACAGACACCTTTAGTAGGCCGGAAAAGCCTATTGCATTTTTTAAAATGGTAATTTGGAGCAGAAGGTTGAAGCTCAGCTTTATTTAGTTGAGGGCAACACCAGGCAGGGGCACACAGACAGACACCTTTAGTAGGCCGGAAAAGCCTATTGCATTTTTTAAAATGGTAATTTGGAGCAGAAGGTTGAAGCTCAGCTTTATTTAGTTGAGGGCAACACCAGGGAGGGGCAGAAGCCGTTAGTAGGCCCTAACCACCATTTTTTTTTTTAAAAACCACTTAATGAGAGCCGGAAGGTTGAAGCTCAGCTTTATTTAGTTGAGGGCAACACCAGGCAGGGGCACACAGACAGACACCTTTAGTAGGCCGAAAAAGCCTATTGCATTTTTTAAAATGGTAATTTGGAGCAGAAGGTTGAAGCTCAGCTTTATTTAGTTGAGGACAACACCAGGCAGGGGCACACAGACAGACACCTTTAGTAGGCCGGGAAAGCCTATTGCATTTTTTAAAATGGTAATTTGGAGCAGAAGGTTGAAGCTCAGCTTTATTTAGTTGAGGGCAACACCAGGGAGGGGCAGAAGCCGTTAGTAGGCCCTAACCACCATTTTTTTTTTAAAAAACCACTTAATGAGAGCCGGAAGGTTGAAGCTCAGCTTTATTTAGTTGAGGGCAACACCAGGGAGGGGCAGAAGCCGTTAGTAGGCCCTAACCAAAGTTGAAGGCCAAATGCAGTTTAATTTCTTATACTATAGGCCGAAAGCCAGAAGGTGGAAGCTCCAATTTAGACAGTGGAGGACAATTTGAATTAGGGACTGCAGACAGACTTAGTAGGCTGTCCCCTGTGGACCATGCATCCACCACATTAACCCATTGCGCCGTAATGGACACGTAATCTTCCGTGGCCATGCCTACAGGTCCATGCGTCTGTTGTCAGGTGCACCTTTGTACTCACAGATTGCCAGAGTGCATGGACAATGCGGTCTTCTACATGCTGGTGGAGGGTTGGGATGGCTTTTCTCGCAAAAGAAGTGTCGACTGGTTAGCTTGTAGCGTGGTACAGCGTAGTCCATCATGGCCTTATTAATAGTAAATAAAATATATAACTAGGCTCTATGAACTTTTAAATAGGTTCCAGGGGTACACGGGCAGCATTGGTGTGGTCAGTGGAGGAGTATTGCAAGTAGGGGCTGCAGACAGGCTATCAAAGGCCTAAAATACCAAACAGTAGGCACTCATGGCAGTTTTACATCGGTTACATGGATACACAGGCAGGCACTCCAGGCAGCATTGTGGTCAGTGGAGGAGTATTGCAAGTAGGGGCCGCAGACAGGCTATCAAAGGCCTAAAATAACAAACAGTAGGCAGTCATGGCAGTTTTACATCGGTTATATGGATACACAGGCAGGCACTCCAGGCAGCATTGTGGTCAGTGGAGGAGTATTGCAAGTAGGAGCCGCAGACAGGCTATCAAAGGCCTAAAATAACAAACAGTAGGCAGTCATGGCAGTTTTACATCGGTTACATGGATACACAGGCAGGCACTCCAGGCAGCATTGTGGTCAGTGGAGGAGTATTGCAAGTAGGGGCCGCAGACAGGCTATCAAAGGCCTAAAATAACAAACAGTAGGCAGTCATGGCAGTTTTACATCGGTTACATGGATACACAGGCAGGCACTCCAGGCAGCATTGTGGTCAGTGGAGGAGTATTGCAAGTAGGGGCCGCAGACAGGCTATCAAAGGCCTAAAATAACAAACAGTAGGCAGTCATGGCAGTTTTACATCGGTTACATGGATACACAGGCAGGCACTCCAGGCAGCATTGTGGTCAGTGGAGGAGTATTGCAAGTAGGGGCCGCAGACAGGCTATCAAAGGCCTAAAATAACAAACAGTAGGCAGTCATGGCAGTTTTACATCGGTTACATGGATACACAGGCAGGCACTCCAGGCAGCATTGTGGTCAGTGGAGGAGTATTGCAAGTAGGGGCCGCAGACAGGCTATCAAAGGCCTAAAATAACAAACAGTAGGCAGTCATGGCAGTTTTACATCGGTTACATGGATACACAGGCAGCTAGGTGGTGAGTGGAGGAGTATTTAAAGTAAGGACCGCAGACAGGCTATCAAAGGCCTAACATAACAAACAATAGGCTCATGGCAGTTTTACAGCGGTTACATGGATACACGGGCAGGCAGCTTGGTGGTGAGTGGAGGAGTATTTAAAGTAGGGACCGCAGACAGGCTATCAAAGGCCTAACATAACAAACAATAGGCTCATGGCAGTTTTACAGCGGTTACATGGATACACGGGCAGGCAGCTTGGTGGTGAGTGGAGGAGTATTTAAAGTAGGGACCGCAGACAGGCTTCAAAGGCCTAACATAAGAAAATGGGCTGGCTGTAGGCACTTTATAATTGGTTCCAGGGGTACACGGGCAGCAGTGGTCTGGCCAGTGGAGGACTAGTGGAAGGAGGGACCGCAGACAGGCTTCAAAGGCCTAACATAACAAACAATAGGCTCATGGCAGTTTTACAGCGGTTACATGGATACACGGGCAGGCAGCTTGGTGGTGAGTGGAGGAGTATTTAAAGTAGGGACCGCAGACAGGCTATCAAAGGCCTAACATAACAAACAATAGGCTCATGGCAGTTTTACAGCGGTTACATGGATACACGGGCAGCTTGGTGGTGAGTGGAGGAGTAGTGCAAGGAGTGTCTGTCCCAGTACTCCCAAAATATAAATAGATGTTAATGTCTCGCAAAACAACCAAAACAAAAAAAAAGGTGGCATACTTAGGTACAGGGGTGGGCTCATCTGCTGAGTTTCTGACATAGTAATTTGGCAGTAACTATTTAATGGTGCCAATATAGGACACAGACACAGACTACTTTAAGTTGCATCATAGATGTCTACAAATTTGTATTGTCAGTGCCAGACATTGAATGATGTCAGCGAATAGACTAAAGATTGGTGGAGCTGTGCGACATAATTTTGCACGTGGTAGAGCACATTTTGAGCTGGGGTAGGGGGGAACTCTCTTGAGGCCGGCGGGACCGCCCCAGGGCCCCTCATGTTACAACGGTGTGTCTGACGTTGGGTGCGCACCACCACCGCCAGAGACACTACATTGTACTATGAGGGACCCAGTAGCAATGCCGTCAACCAAAAGCGAGCACACCCACCTCTTCAGACAAACAGCAGTCTCACGGGTGCTTGCGCCAAGTCGCGATACCACGGCCCCGTGTGGGGAGTTTTGCCATTTAGGGAGGTGTAAACATGTCGTATGCTGTACAATCAGCTGCAGCAAATTAGACATTAGAAAAGTAATTCACAGGCAAGAGCTTTTCATAGGAAAGCTAGGTGTCGGCCGGGCAAGGTGGGGCAAAAGATTTCGAAATCCAGTTGTGGTTCATTTTAATGAATGTTAGATCGTCAACATTTTGGGTAGCCAGACGAGTCCTTTTTTCGGTTAATATTGAACCTGCAGCACTGAATACTCTTTCTGATAGGACACTTGCTGCCTGGCAAGCAAGCTCCTGCAATGCATATTCTGCCAATTCTGGCCAGGTGTCTAATTTGGAGGCCCAGTAATCAAATGGGAATGACGGTTGAGGGAGAAGATCGATAAGGGATGAAAAATAGTTAGTAACCATACTGGACAAATGTTGTCTCCTGTCACTTTCAATTGATGCAGCAGTACCTGTCCTGTCTGCGGTCATAGCAAAATCACTCCACAACCTGGTCAGAAAACCCCTCTGTCCAACGCCACTTCTGATGTGTGCACCCCTAACACTCCTAGTCTGCTGCCCCCTGGAGCTCGTGTGAGAACGATCACGTGCGCTGTGTGCTGGGAATGCCTGAAGCAAACGGTCAACAAGAGTTGATTGTTTGGTTGCTAATATTAGTTCCAAGTTCTCATGTGGCATAATATTTTGCAATTTGCCTTTATAGCGTGGATCAAGGAGGCAGGCCAACCAGTAATCGTCATCGTTCATCATTTTCGTAATGCGTGTGTCCCTTTTTAGGATACGTAAGGCATAATCCGCCATGTGGGCCAAAGTTCCAGTTGTCAAATCTCCGGTTGTGATTGGTTGAGGGGCAGTTGCAGGCAAATCTACGTCACTTGTGTCCCTCAAAAAACCAGAACCCGGCCGTGACACGCAACCAATTTCCTGTGCCCCCGGGAAAGGTTCGGCATTAAAAATATACTCATCCCCATCATCCTCCTCGTCCTCCACCTCCTCTTCGCCCGCTACCTCGTCCTGTACACTGCCCTGACCAGACAATGGCTGACTGTCATCAAGGCTTTCCTCTTCCTCTGGTGCAGACGCCTGCTCCTTTATGTGCGTCAAACTTTGCATCAGCAGACGCATTAGGGGGATGCTCATGCTTATTACGGCGTTGTCTGCACTAACCAGCCGTGTGCATTCCTCAAAACACTGAAGGACTTGACACATGTCTTGTATCTTAGACCACTGCACAGCTGACAACTCCATGTCTGCCATCCTACTGCCTGCCCGTGTATCCTCCCACAAATAAATAACAGCACGCCTCTGTTCGCACAGTCTCTGAAGCATGTGCAGTGTTGAGTTCCACCTTGTTGCAACGTCTATGATTAGGCGATGCTGGGGAAGGTTCAAAGACCGCTGATAGGTCTGCATACGGCTGGCGTGTACAGGCGAACGTCGGATATGTGAGCAAAGTGCACGCACTTTGAGGAGCAGGTCGGAGAACCCAGGATAAGTTTTCAATAAGCACTGCACCACCAGGTTTAAGGTGTGAGCCAGGCAAGGAATGTGTTTCAGTTGGGAAAGGGAGATGGCAGCCATGAAATTCCTTCCGTTATCACTCACTACCTTGCCTGCCTCAAGATCTACTGTGCCCAGCCACGACTGCGTTTCTTGTTGCAAGAACTCGGACAGAACTTCCGCGGTGTGTCTGTTGTCGCCCAAGCACTTCATAGCCAATACAGCCTGCTGACGCTTGGCAGTAGCTGGCCCATAATGGGACAACTGGTGTGCAACAGTGTCATCTGCCGATGGAGTGGTTGGCAGACTGCGTTCTGTGGAAGAGCTGTAGCTTCTGCAGGAGGACGAGGAGGAGGAGGAGGAGGGGGTGCGAACGCCTACAGCCAACTGTTTCCTAGACCGTGGGCTAGGCACAACTGTCCCTAAATTGATGTCGCCTGTGGACCCTGCATCCACCACATTCACCCAGTGTGCCGTGATGGACACATAACGTCCCTGGCCATGCCTACTGGTCCATGCATCTGTAGTCAGGTGCACCTTTGTACTCACAGATTGCCTGAGTGCATGGACGATGCGCTGTTTAACATGCTGGTGCAGGGCTGGGATGGCTTTTCTGGAAAAAAAGTGTCGACTGGGTAGCTCGTATCGTGGTTCAGCGTACTCCATCAGGGCTTTGAAAGCTTCGCTTTCAACTAACCGGTAGGGCATCATCTCTAACGAGATTAGTCTAGCTATGTGGGCGTTAAAACACTGTGTACGCGGATGCGAGGATAAGTACTTCCTTTTTCTAACCAGAGTCTCATGTAGGGTGAGCTGGACTGGAGAGCTGGAGATCGTGGAACTTTCGGGTGTGCCGGTGTACATGGCAGACTGAGAGATGGTTGGAGACGGTATTGTTTCCGCCGGTGCCCTAGATGCAATATTTCCTCCTACAAAACTGGTGATTCCCTGACCCTGACTGCTTTTGGCTGGCAAAGAAACCTGCACAGATACTGCCGGTGGTGCGGAAAATGGTGGCCTTACAGTGACGGAAGGGATGTTGCGTTGCTGACTAGCTTCATTGGCCGAGGGTGCTACAACCTTGAGGGACGTTTGGTAGTTAGTCCAGGCTTGAAAATGCATGGTGGTTAAGTGTCTATGCATGCAACTAGTATTTAGACTTTTCAGATTCTGACCTCTGCTTAAGCTAGTTGAACATTTTTGACAGATGACTTTGCGCTGATCAGTTGGATGTTGTTTAAAAAAATGCCAGACTGCACTCTTCCTAGACTCGGATCCCTTTTCAGGGATTGCAGACTGAGCTTTAACCGGATGGCAACGCTGTGCTCCAACAGGTTTTGGCTTTGACACGCGTTTTGGGCCAGATACGGGCCCGGCAGATGGAACCTGTTGCGATGTTGATGCCTGCTGCGGCCCCTCCTCCACCTCCGCTTCTGAACTACTGCCGCCTGCACCCTGTTCCCCCAATGGCTGCCAATCGGGGTCAATAACTGGGTCATCTATTACCTCCTCTTCGAGCTCGTGTGCAACTTCGTCTGTGTCACTGTGTCGGTCGGTGGTATAGCGTTCGTGGCGGGGCAACATAGTCTCATCAGGGTCTGATTGTGGATCTGTACCCTGAGAGGGCAATGTGGTGGTCTGAGTCAAAGGAGCAGCATAGTACTCTGGCTGTGGCTGTGCATCAGTGCACTCCATGTCAGAATATACTTGTAATGGGCATGGCCTGTTAAATGTTTCACTTTCTAAGCCAGGGACGGTATGTGTAAAGAGCTCCATGGAGTGACCCGTTGTGTCGCCTGCTGCATCCTTCTCTCTTGTTGTAGTTTTTGCTGAGGAGGACAAGGAAGCGACTTGTCCCTGACCGTGAACATCCACAAGCGACGCGCTGCTTTTACATTTACCAGTTTCGGAAGAGGAGGCAAAAGAGCTAGAGGCTGAGTCTGCAATGTAAGCCAAAACTTGCTGTTGCTGCTCCGCCTTTAAAAGCGGTTTTCCTACTCCCAGAAAAGAGAGCGTTCGAGGCCTTGTGTAGCCTGACGACGAAACTGGCTCCACAGCTCCAGACTTAGGTGGAATATTTTTATCCCCACGACCACCAGATGCTCCACTACCACTACCATCATTACCAGCTGACAATGAACGCCCACGACGACCTCTTGCACCAGACTTCCTCATTGTTTTAAAATCTTAACCAAAGTAACTTTATTTGTTGCTGTCAAACAACTTACACGGTGAGCTATAACTTCAGTATGATTTCAATATCCCTTAACAGGTTGGTGAGACCACAAGGAAAATCAGGCACAATGTTACACACTCTGTTTTCTGTGGCACAAAATCACAGAGATGACACACACGCAGGACTGTCACTCAAGCACTAATGTCAATATTAATCTCCCACCTAATTTATTTTTTTTTTTTTCTCAGGGAGACTTTAGAAACCAAATAATATTAAAAAAAAAAAAAAAAAAAAGGCTTTCTATGGCCCACAATTAGAGAGAGAGAGGTGGCACACCCAGGAGTCAAGACTGGCACACAAGCTGAAAGGGCAATATTACTCTCCCACTGTTTTTTTATGTATTTTTTTTTTCAGGGAGACTTTAGAAACCAAATAATATTAAAAAAAAAAAAAAAAAAAGGCTTTCTATGGCCCACAATTAGAGAGAGAGAGGTGGCACACCCAGGAGTCAAGACTGGCACACAAGCTGAAAGGGCAATATTACTCTCCCACTGTTTTGTTATGTTTTTTTTTTTTTTTTCAGGGAGACTTTAGAAACCAAATAATATTAAAAAAAAAAATAAATAAATAGGCTTTCTATAGCCCACTGAATGAGAGATAGCACACACAGCAGTGGCACACAAGCCCTGACTGAGGCCAATATTTTTCTCCCACTGATTGATGTAGTGTTTTTGTGTTGAGGTAGAATTTAGAACACAAATCACGGAAAAAATAAATAGGCTTTCTATGGCCCACTGAATGAGAGAGAGGTGGCACACCCAGGAGTCAAGACTGGCACACAAGCTGAAAGGGCAATATTACTCTCCCACTGTTTTTTTAGGTTTTTTTTTTTTTCAGGGAGACTTTAGAAACCAAATAATATAAAAAAAAAAATAAAAAATAAATAGGCTTTCTATAGCCTACTGAATGAGAGATAGCACACACAGCAGTGGCACACAAGCCCTGACTGAGGCCAATATTTTTCTCCCACTGATTGATGTAGTGTTTTTGTGTTGAGGTAGAATTTAGAACACAAATCACGGAAAAAATAAATAGGCTTTCTATGGCCCACTCAGTGAGAGATGGCACACACAGGGATGGCACTGTAGCAGAAATGCCAATCTTAATCTCCCACAAAAAAAACAAAAAAAAAACAGGGACTGTCCTACAATTACTATCTCCCTGCAGTAATCTAAGCCAGGTATGGCAGGCAGCAATAGGAGTGGACTGATGCACAAATTAAATAAAAAGTGTGGACAAACAAAAAAGATAGCTGTGCAGAAAGGAAGGAACAAGAGGATATGTGCTTTGAAAAAAGCAGTTGGTTTCCACAGTGGCGTACACACAGCAATACAGCTATCACGGAGCCTTCTAGGGCAGCCCAATGAGCTACAGCGCTGAGGGGAAAAAAAAAAAAAAATAGCTTCCACAGTCCCTGCACACCGAAGGTGGTGTTGGACAGTGGAAATCGCTGCAGCACAAGCGGTTTGGTGGTTAGTGGACCCTGCCTAACGCTCTCCCTGCTTCTGACGAAGCGGCAGCAACCTGTCCCTAAGCTCAGATCAGCAGCAGTAAGATGGCGGTCGGCGGGAACGCCCCTTTATAGCCCCTGTGACGCCGCAGACAGCAAGCCAATCACTGCAATGCCCTTCTCTAAGATGGTGGGGACCAGGATCTATGTCATCACGCTGCCCACACTCTGCGTTCACCTTCATTGGCTGAGAAATGGCGCTTTTCGCGTCATTGAAACGCGACTTTGGCGCGAAAGTCGCGTACCGCATGGCCGACAAGCACAGGGGTCGGATCGGGTTTCATGAGACGCCGACTTAGCCAAAAGTCGGCGACTTTTGAAAATGATCGACCCGTTTCGCTCAACCCTAGTTGTGAGAACTTTGAACCAACAAGTGTTTCACTACAGTTTATCACGCAGAGCCGTGAAAATAAAAAATATTTTTTTTCCAAGAAAATTATATTTTAGCCCCCACGTTTTTATTTTCCCAAGGGTAACAGGAGAAATTGGACAACAAAAGTTGTTGTCCAATTTGTCCTGAGTACGCTGATACCCCATATGTGGGGGGGAACCACTGTTTGTGCGCACGGCAGAGCTCGGAAGGGAAGGAGCGCCGTTTGAAATGCAGACTTAGATGGATTGGTCTGCAGGTGTCTTGTTGCATTTGCAGAGCCCATGATGTACCTAAACAGTAGAAACCCCCTACAAGTGACCCCATATTGGAAACTAGACCCCCCACGGAACTTATCTAGATGTGTTGTGAGAACTTTGAACCCCCAAGTGTTTCACTACAGTTTATAGCGCAAAGCCGCGAAAATAAAAAATATATTTTTTTCCACGAAAATTATATTTTAGCCCCCATGTTTTTATTTTCCCAAGGGTAAGGCTGGTTTCACACTTGCGTTTTTATCTAAATGCTTTTTTAAAAAAAACGCATGTGTGAAAAAACGCATGCGTTTTTATATAAAAACACAAGAAAACGAGAAAAAAACAAAAAACCCTAACCCTACCCCTAACCCTAACCTGAAATACGTGGCACTGAAATACGTCGCACTGAAATACGTTTATATACGTATATACGTATATAAGTGCCACGATATTTCAGTGGCCACGTATATAAGTGCCACGTATATAAGTGCCACGTATATAAGTGCCACGTATATAAGTGCCACGTATATAAGTGCCACGTATTTCACGTAAATGCCACGATATTTCAGTGCCACGTATTTCACTGAAATATCGTGGCACTTAAATACGTGGCACTGAAATATCGTGGCACTGAAAGACGTGGCACTGAAATATCGTGGCACTGAAATATCGTGGCACTGAAAGACGTGGCACTGAAATATCGTGGCACTGAAATATCGTGGCACTGAAATATCGTGGCACTGAAATACGTGGCACTGAAATACGTGGCACTATGACTGTCAGAAAATGTTCATTAAACGGTTAGGGGTGAGTTTAGGGGTAGGGTTAGGGTTTGGATCCCTTTATCACCTTGATGGTGGTGGGTGACTTTTCAGTGTGTGTTCTGGTTTTTTTCTATAAAAACGCATGCGTTTTTAACGAAAACAAACGCGTTGAGATCGGACGCCATGTCGCGTTTGGAGAGCCCCTGATGTGCCTAAACAGTGAAAACGCCCCAATTCTAACTGAAACCCCAACCCTAACCCCAGCCCTAACCCTAGCCCTAACCCCAACCCTAACCCTAGCCCTAACCCTAGTCCTAACCCTAGCGCTACTTTCACACTAGCGTTTTTTTGCATACGTCGCAATGCGTCGTTTTGGCGAAAAATCGCATCCTGCAAAGTCATCTGCAGGATGCGTTTTTTCCCCATAGACTAACATTAGCGACATATTGACACACGTCGCAAGCGTCGTGCGACGGTTGCGTCGTGTTGTGGCGGACCGCCGGCAGCAACAAACGTTACATGTAACTTTTTTTGTGCCGACGGTCCACCATTTCCGACCGCGCATGCGCGGCTGGAACTCCGCCCCCACCTCCCCGCACCTCACAATGGGGCAGCGGATGCGTGGAAAAACAGCATCCGCTGCCCCCGTTGTGCAGCGCTTGCACAGTATGCGTCGGTATGTCGGGCCGACACAGCGCGACGGCCCCGTACTGACGCTAGTGTGAAAGTAGCCTAACGGGAAAATGGAAATAAATATATTTTTTTAAATTGTATTATTTTTCCCTAACTAAGGGGGTGATGAAGGGGGGTTTGATTTACTTTTACAGCGGGTTATTTAGCGGATTTTTATGATTGGCAGCCGTCACACACTAAAAGACGCTTTTTATTGCAAAAAATAGTTTTTGCATCACCACATTTTGAGAGCTATAATTTTTCCAGATTTTGGTCCACAGAGTCATGTGATATCTTGTTTTTTGCGGGACGAGTTGACGTTTTTATTGGTACCATTTTCGGGTACATGACATTTTTTGATCGCTTTTTATTCCGATTTTTGTGAGGCGGAATGAACAAAAATCAGCAATTCCTGAAATTCTTTTAGGGGGGGCGTTTATACCGTTCCGCGTTTGGTAAAAAGGATAAAGCAGTTTTATTCTACGGGTCAGTACGATTACAGCGATACCTAATTTATGTAATTTTTTTTATGTTTTGGCGCTTTTACACAATAAAAACTATTTTATATAAAAAAATAATTGTTTTTGCATCGCTTTACTCTGAGAGCTATAACTTTTTTATTTTTCTGCTGATGATGCTGTATGGCAGCTTTTTTTTTGCGGGACAAGATGACGTTTTCAGCGGTACCATGGTTATTTATATCCTTCTTTTTGATCGCGTGTTATTCCACTTTTTGTTTGGCGGTATGAGAATAAAGCGTTGTTTTTTGCCTCGGTTTTTTTTTTTTTTTTTTACGGTGTTCACTGAAGGGGTTAACTAGTGATATAGTTTTATAGGTGGGGTCGTTACGGACGCGGCGATACCAAATATGTGTACTTTTATTGTGTGATTTTTTTTTTATTTAGATAAAGAAATGTATTTATGGGAATTTTTTTTTTTTTTTTCTTTATTTAGGATTTTTTTTTTATTTTTTTTTTTACACATGTGGAAAAATCTTTTTCTTACTTTTTTACTTTGTCCCAGGAGGGGACATTACAGATCGGTGATCAGACCGTGTGCACAGCACTCGGTCTGATCACCGATGTGACAGGCACGTTCCACAGGCTTGCCGGCGCCTGCTATGAGGATTCTCAGCAGACGCCGGCAAGCAGGGTCATCTCATGACCCGGAAGGAGTCCCGCGGCCATCTTGGATCCGGGGACTCCTTCCAGGTCACCGGAGCAGCGCGATCTCATCGCGTTGCTCCGGTGGGAGAGCGCAGGGAGCCCCCGTCCCTGCGCGATCCCCCTCTATGCCGCTGTCACTATTGACAGCGGCATCAGAGGGGTTAAATGCCCGCGATCGGCGATAGCGCCGATCGTGGGCATTGTTGCGGGGTGTCAGCTGTCATATACAGCTGACACCCGCACCCGATCACCGCGGCGCTCAGCGTGAGACCGCGGTGATCGGGGCGCCGTACTAGTACTGCGGCTGTCAGTAATGCAGTGCCGGCAGCGCAGTACTAGTACGGCGCATGTCGGGAAGGGGTTAAAGTCACAAACCTATTTTTACAGGGGCACTATTATTATTATTATTATTTATTTATATAGCACCATTGATTCCATGGTGCTGCACATGAGAAGGGGTTACATACAAGTTACAGATATCACAAACAGTAAACAAACTAAGAATGACAGACTGATAGAGGGGCGAGAACCCTGCCCTTGTGGGCTTACATTCTACAGGATTATGGGGAAGGAGACAATAGGTTGAGGGCTGCTGCAGCTCCGGCGTTGGTGAGGCGGTAGCTTCAGTAGTGATGAGGAGGCAGCGGGGTCAGTGCAGGCTGTAGGCTTTCCTGAAGAGATGGGTTTTCAGGTTCCGTCTGAAGGATCCGAATGTGGTTGATAGTCGGACATGTTTGGGCAAAGAATTCCAGAGGATGGGGGATATTCGTGAGAAGTCTTGGAGGCGAATGGATGAGGAGCGAATAAGTGTGGAGGAGAGAAGGATTTCTTGGGAGGACTGGAGATTATGTGAGGGAAGATTTCGGGAGATTATTTCAGGGATATATGGAGGAGACAGGTTATGGATGGATTTGTAGGTCAGTATTAGTAATTTGAACTGGATACGCTGAGGGAATGGGAGCCAGTGAAGAGATTTGCAGAGGGGGGAAGCAGAGGAGTAGCGAGGAGAGAGATGAATTAGTCGGGCAGCAGAGTTAAGGATGGACTGGAGAGCTGCAAGGGTGTTAGCAGGGAGGCCGCAGAAAAGGATGTTGCAGTATTTAAGGCGGGAGATGATGAGGGCATGCGCGATCATTTTAGTAGATTGACGGTTGAGGAAAGGACGGATTCTGGAGATGTGTTTGAGATGGAGGCGACAGGAGGTGGAAAGAGCTTGGATGTGCGGTTTGAAGGACAGGGCAGAGTCGAAGGTTACTCCGAGGCAGCGGACTTCCGGTACGGGGAAAGCATGATGTCATTGATTAAGATAGATAGGTCAGGTAAGGAAGATATATGGGATGGAGGAAAGATGATGAGTTCAGATTTGTCCACATTGAGTTTGAGAAAGCGAGAGGAGAAGAAGGAGGATATGGCTGATAGACACTCTGGGATTCTGGACAGCAGAGCGGTGACGTCTGGGCCAGAGAGGTAGATCTGAGTGTCATCAGCATAGAGGTGGTACTGGAATCCATGGGACTTTATGAGTTGTCCCAAGCCAAGTGTATAGATTAAGAGTAGGGGTCCTAGAATGGAGCCTTGGGGGACTCCAACAGCGAGAGGATGGGATGAGGAGGTAGTGTGGGAGTAGGAGATGCTGAATGTGCAGTTGGAAAGGCACGAGGAGATCCAGGATAGGGTGAGGTCTTTGATGCCAAAAAAGGAGAGGATCTGTAGTAGGAGGCAGTGGACAACTGTGTCCAAAGCAGAGGACAGGTCTAGAAAGAGAGTACAGAGTCTTGTCCATTAGCTTTGGCGGTAAGTAGGTCGTTAGTGATTTTGGTCAGGGCTGTCTCAGTTGAGTGATGGGGCGGAAACCAGATTGTAGATTGTCAAAGAGCAAGTTAGATGAGAGGTGGGAGGAAAGTTCAGAGTGGACATGCTGCTCCAGAAGTTTGGAAGCGAATGGGAGCAGTGATATTGGGCGATAGCTGGACATAGCAGTTGGATCGAGGGTTGGCTTTTTAAGGATAGGCGTGATTGTGGCATGTTTGAAAGCAGAAGGGAAGGTGCCAGAAGATAGTGATAGGTTGAAGAGGTGGGTTAGGGATGGGATAAGTGTGGTGGTGAGGTTGGGGAGGAGGTGGGATGGGATGGGGTCGAGTGCACAGGTGGTGAGGTGTGATTTGGAGAGGAGACAATTAAGCCCCCCTTCGGTGATGTTGGATAGGGAGGTTATGGGGCATCAGGTGGCATTAATATTCTTAAAGGGTCATTATTAAACAGTGGGTCTCCTATGCTGTTACTGCCTATGAAGTAAGTGGCTGGGCTGCCAACAATTACAATGCACCCCAATAACCCTTTCATGAGAGGTACAGGAGGGTTTCCTGAAAAAATGTTGCATTGAATGCAAGGCCTGCGCTGCTATCAAGTTATATGCACCCCAATAAGCCTTTGAACCCAGGCACTGGATGGCCACAGGAAAACCCACTTCACATTCTTCAGTTGGTCTTGCCATACTGTTTTCTTATGTATTACCTGTAAGGCCTGCCCTGCTATCAAGTCATATGCACCCCAATAAGCCTTTGAACCCAGGTACTGGATGGCCACAGGAAAACCCACTTCACATTCTTCAGTTGGTCTTGCCATACTGTTTTCTTATGTATTACCTGTAAGGCCTGCCCTGCTATCAAGTCATATGCACCCCAATTAGCCTTTGAACCCAGGTACTGGATGGCCACAGGAAAACCCACTTCACATTCTTCAGTTGGTCCTGCAAAACTGTTTTCTTATGTATTGCCTGCAAGGCCTGCCCTGCTATCAAGTCATATGCACCCCAATAAGCCTTTGAACCCAGGTACTGGATGGAAACAGGAAAACCCACCTCACATTCTTCAGTTGGTCCTGCCATACTGTTTCCTTATGCATTGAATGCAAGGGCCGCCTTGACCCAAATTTGCTTGCACCCCAATCACCCCTTGGAAGAAACATGGAGGAGGGCCTCATAAAAAAATGTCCCATTACAAAGTAGAGGGTCTCCTTGACTCATAATGCCCATTCACTAAGCGCATGGGCTGACAAATATTTCCCCATGAGGGTTAAATTTAAAAAAAATTTACTATGGGGATCATAGACACCCTTGCCAAAAAATTGACTGTCTGTAGCAGCATGGAATACCTCAACCCTGGTGATATAGTGGTGGAAAATGATGAGAGGTGGAGGAAGGCCTCATTAAAAACTAGGCCCAATTAAAAGGAGTGGGTCTCCTAGATATGTAATGTTCATACACTAAGTGTATGGGCTGACAAACAATTCCCCATGGGGGGTAAATTTTTAAAAAATATACTATGGGCATCATAGACACCCTTGCCAAAAAATTGACTGCCTATAGCAGTACAGAACACTTTCAGCGTGGTGATCTAGTGGTGGAGAATGAAGAGACATTGCTGAAGGCCTCATTAAAAACTAGGCCGAATGTAAAGGAGTGTGTCTCCTAGACTTGTAATGCCCATACACGCAGTGCATGGGCTGACAAACATTTCCCCAAGGGGGATACATTATTTGAAAATATAGTATGGGCATCATAGAAATCCTTGCCAAAAAATCAACTGCCTGTAGCAGCACAGAAGATGTTAAGCCTGGTGATCTAGTGGTGGAGAATGAGAAAACATAAAATAAATCATAATGAAATCAAACAAATAAATAAAAACTGTGAATCCACTGATGAAAGTAAATTAAAAAAGGGAAAGGCGAACACAGGTTCATAGATTTGAAGCCAGAATGTGTCCAACGAGATGTTTGTCTCTAGCAACAGCTCAGAGACAGGGCTGTAAATAAAAATATAATATAAAAGTCTTTTAATAATTTTCTATTGTAGAGGTATACACTACCTCATTAGAGGACTGTCCAGAGATAGGAAAAATGGAAAATATAAGAATAAATGGGAATAATAGACGTACATCTCATTTTTATGACATTTCCCCCTGTGGGAGTAAGATTTGTTTTGGTTTTCAATTAGTAAGGGGCATCATAAAAACACAAAAAAATTTGTGACTTTGGCATCGCGGAATCCGTTCACCCTGGTGTTCTACTGGTTGTGGATGATGAGGATAAGGAAGAGGTTAACAACAAACAGACCAAATCTGGAAGTGTAGACCCATGTGTGGTTGTGAAAAGGTGCACGAGAATACACCTCCCCGAAAAAGAGAATGTATTAGAGGTTATGTTTCACTGTTTTTACTTGGGGGTGTACAGAAGTCTTTCCCGATCCAGCCCTTGTTCATTTTTATAAAAGTCAGCCTGTCAGCATTTTCAGTTGACAGGCGGATGCGCTTATTTGTTATAATTCCACTAGCGGCACAAAAAACCCGCTCTGACAGAAAGCTAGCAGCAGGGCAGGCCAGGACCTCCAAGGTGTAGAGAGCCAGTTCATGCCACGTGTTCAGCTTGGATACCCAATAATTAAAAGGCACAGAGGAATCCCGGAGGACGTTTGTATGATCTGCAAATTACTCCCTCAGTATCTTCCCAAACATTGCATTTCTTGTGACAGCACCCCCTTGCCTCTGTGCAGGCACGATGGGAGGGTCTGAGAAAACTGTCCCAGAACTTTTCCATTGTTCCCCTGCCTGAGCTGGATTGTGCTTCTGTCTCTCTTGCTTGAACTTCTTGGTTGTACACCAAACTCTGACGTCTGCTGCCAGTGTTCTTACATGGGAATTTTCTAAGTAATTCCGCTACAAGGGCCCTCTGGTTCTGCAACATTTTAGTACACCACTCTGCCTCTGGTAGAAGAGATTGAAAGATCTCCTTGTAAAGTGGGTCTAGAAGTGTCACCAACCAGTAATGAGTGCCACCAAAAAATGTTATAATGCGAGGGTCACATGAAGTCAGCCATGCGTGCCAGACTGCTAGCAGTCCTCACCAACAGGACGACTGACCATGCTGTCCTCATCCTCCTCCTCCTTATCCTCAGGCCATCCCTGCTGAACAGACGGTATGACAGCTGTGCTTGTAGTACCATCTATAGTGCATGAAAGTAGATCCTGTTCTTTCCCCTCCTCCTCCTCCTCATTGCCTACCAACCCACGTTGGGAAGACATGAGGCTGGGCTGTGTAATCTGTTTGGTTCCTTGATCCATGTCCTCATGCTCTGCCTGCAATGCATCCTCTTTAATTGAGAGCAGAGAGGTTTCCAGAATGCTGAGAAGCATGATGGTGATGCTAATTATGGCGTCATTGCCGCTCACGATCTTGGTGTAGTCCTCAAAGTTTTGGAGGATGGTTCATATGTCTGACATTCATGTCCATTCCTGAGGTCTTATGTGTGGAGTCTGAACTGAATATCGATGGCTTTGTTGATATTGGTAGTAGGGTTGAGCGACCTTTACTTTTATAGGATCGGGTCGGGTTTCACGAAACCCGACTTTTTCAAAAGTCGGGTCGAGTGAAATCGGCCGATCCTATAAAAAAGTCGGGGTCGGGGTCGGCCGAAACTCGAAACCCAATGCAGTGCATTGGGTTTCCAATGGTTCCCAGGGTCTGAAGGAGCGGAAACTCTCCTTCAGGCCCTGGGATCCATATTTAAGTGTAAAATAAAGAATTAAAATAAAAAATATCGCTATACTTACCCTCTGACGGGCCCTGGTACTAACCGGGAACCTTCCTTCCTTAGAATCAGCCTTCCAGGACCTTGCGGTGACGTCGCGGCTTGTGATTGGTCGCGCGGCCGCCCATGTGACCGCTCGCGCGACCAATCACAAGCCGCGACGTCACCGTGACGTCACCGAAGGTCCTGGAAGGGCTGATTCTTAGGAAGGAAGGCTGCCGGAAAGAAGCAGGGCGTGTCCGAGGGTGAGTATATACCTAATAGGAATATACTCACCCTCGGCTTCGTTCTGGCAGCCTTCCTTCCTAAGAATCAGCCCTTCCAGGACCTTCGGTGACGTCACGGTGACGTCGCGGCTTGTGATTGGTCGCGCGAGCGGTCACATGGGCGGCCGCGCGACCAATCACAAGCCGCGACGTCACCGCGACATCACCGCAAGGTCCTGGAAGGCTGATTCTAAGGAAGGAAGGTTCCCGGTTAGTACCAGGGCCCGTCAGAGGGTAAGTATAGCGATATTTTTTATTTTAATTCTTTATTTTACACTTAAATCTGAATTCCGATACCAATTCCCGAGATCTTAAACATATCGGGAATCGGTATCGGAATTCCGATTCCAGATTCAGAAGATCGCCGACTTCATGGCTGACCCCACACAGGGGTCGGGTCGGGTTTCATGAAACCCGACTTTGCCAAAAGTCGGCGACTTCTGAAAATTGCCGACCCGTTTCGCTCAACCCTAATTGGTAGTCAACAACTGCCCTCTTCTGCTAGCAAATCCTTTCCAACATATGCAGCATAGAGTTCCAACGCGTGGGGACATCACACACCAGTCGGTGAGCCAGAAGCTGCAAACGCTGGTGAAGCATGGCAAGGGCGGCTGAAGCTGTAGCTCACTTTCTAAAGTGGGCAGACAGATGATGTACTTTCACTAGCAGATCCGGCAGCTCCAGGTAGCTTTTCAGAAAACATTGAACCACGAAGTTAAGCACATGGGCCAAGCAAGGTACGTGTGTGAGCTCACTTTGCCTCAGAACGGCCTCAGGTTCCGGCCATTGTCACACACGACCATGACCAGCTGTAGGTTCAGTGGTGTTAGCCACAAATATCTGACTGCTCTTTCAGCGCTGTCCACAACTCTTCTGCATTGTGTGGTTTGTCACCTATGTAGATTAGCTTCAGCACAGCTGCTTGGCTGAGGCAGTGCTGCAGTGCTTCCAGCTTCTGACAGATGTGTTGAATTCTGAGATGGAGGCTGAAGGAGGAGGAGGAGGTGCAGGAGCTGTAGACTGTAGGGGCAACCTTGGTTGACGTAGGGACCGCAATCCTCGGCGTGGGGAGAATGTGTTCCATCCCAAGGTCTGACTGGGTCCCTGCTTCCACTATGTTAACTCAGTGTGTCATCAGTGAGATGCACCATCCCTGGCCACAAGCACTTGTCCACATGTCCGTGGTTAGGTGGAATTTCCCAGTAACAGCATTGTTGAGGGCACGGTTAATGTTGTGGGACACATGCTGGTGTAATGCTGATACAGCACACAAGGAGAAATAGTGGCGACTGGGGACCGAGTACTTTGGGACTGCCGCCGTCTTCAGGTTGTGCCTAAAAGGCAACATTTCGAGGGCAAGCAGAAGAGAAATGTTAGAATTTAGAACTGTGACCTTTGGGGCGTTGGCTTGGTATTTCCGATAGCATTCCAATGACTGGGGTATAGACAACTGAATGCTGTGCTGGGACAAGGATGTGGGTGGGCTTGATGATGGTGCTGCTTGACTGTGGGCAACAGCAAGTGCAGGGCTAGTGGCATTTTACATGCACAGTGGACTGGGGATTGGCTTCTATGCAAAACAATGGAAGAAGCAGTGGTGTCACCTGCAGACAGCGTTCCTGGAACCTGGGGTTCGGCCCACAAAGTCAGGTACTTTGCTGTCATGTGCCTGACACGGGAAGATCTAAGAGTTGGAATGGCAATGGAGCGCCCCCAGATGCAGGGCAATGGGGCACTCGGTACCGGGTCCCTCTGTCTCGGTTCTGGGGATGTCACGGTGGCCCGACCCGGTCCGTGGCCCTGTTAAGGGGCGTCCAATTAAAGGAGTAGGTGAAAGTTTGTCAAGTGTTCGTGACGCCACCTGAGGTGTTCGGTCAGAGTGACCGACGCTGCTGGGGGTCCGCTGGGGTGATGGAATGGCAGCTAGATGGTATTCCTTCCCACAGGTGAAATATATCCCCAGGGCTTCCCTTGATGTGTAGATGGTGATGGTGTAGGTCGCAGTAAATGACGAGGACATAGGGCTGCAGTCTATTTACCTTTTACTGTAGACTTTGGTATCCACAATCCAGAGCACTGCTAACAGGGCTGGCTGAGACCGGCCGGTCCAAATGCACATCCAGAGTTCCCTTTGCAGGTGGAAATCAGTAGCCTTCCTACTTGCACCTGTGTGTTGTAGTTCTTCCCTGCTGAGCACCATGGGATAGTCCTCACAACTCTTGTCTCTGTTTCTAATGTTCTCTCTCTTTGTCCCCCAGATGATATGGCTAGGACGCACCCGTATGACGGGGTAGGCCTGGAGTTATTTTATAGGGACCCTAGAGACGCCCCTCTCCCACAATTGCCTCCGTTGTCTGCATAGGTGAAAAGGTGAGACAGCCAACCTAAAGTTAACTGCCCTGCCGTGGTTGGAGTAGTGCGTAGAGCCAGTATTCCCTCGGTGATCCGGCCACCGGCTACGCGCCTCAGAAGGATGTTGCCACGATCTTAGGGCACGACTCCTCCCGGTATTATCTCCTTTGTTGCTGTGATATCGTTTCTCACTTCTCCACAATATACTCCGCTTCTTGTCCTTTCTTGGGATGCCGCCGCAATGAGGTGCAGGCATGGCTCCGTAACGATCTGTCTCTTGCTAAGCCACTGTCAGGATCCCACCCCTGATAGGGACCCCCCTGGATCTTCCCAGCAACTCTCTCTCTCAATAGATGTCGCCTGGGCAAGACCCAGTCAGCTTCTCCCTAACTTCCTATCCAACCCCCAGTTTTACCAGATTGTGAGGAGTGGCCTAATACATAAAACCTTTTGCTCCCCCTGGTGGCCGGAGTGTGAAGTGTAATGTGTGACTGTGATACCTGGTCAGGTGAACTCCTTTAGGGCCATCAGACGTACCATCACTCCCCTTAGTGGCAGAGCGACAATACTGCACGACCAGGACTCTTGGGCGCTGCAGCAACATCCCTCATGTTGGTGTTACGGGGAATGGATGCAATCCTTCTGTCTGTGGCCACCACACTGCTTCTTCCTGCCTGTTGGGGTGATATGCCTCCTTCCCCATGTGTGCTGCTGTCCTCGCTCTGCATATACTCCTGCCAGATTGGGTCAGTCACTATATCATCCACCACCTCGTCTTCCACATTCGCACCCTGCTCCTCCTCCTGACTTTCTGGCAATTGTGTCTCATCAATGTCCACCTCTTGTGACACTTTCCCACCATCGCCTTCGTGTGACCGTGGCTGCTCAAAGCTTTGGGCATCACTACATGCGATCTCATCTGGCCGCACTTCAAGTTGACGGGCCGAGAGTCTGGTATCTTGAAAGGGAAGAGTGAAAGTGAACAGCTCTTTGGAGTGTCCAAGTGTGGGATCAATTGTCTCAGAACACTCGGCATGGTGGGAGGAAGGAGGATCAGGGTGAGGAATATCAGGTCCACACTCATGGCTACCCAGACCTTGTTGTGGTTGTGGTTGTGGTGGTGGCTAAGTGACTGGAAGCATTATCCGCTATCCAACCAACACCCGTTTCACACTGCTCTGGCTTCAATAGTGGTGTTCTGCGGTCCCCTAGAAACTTCTGAATCTGGAATCGGAATTCCGATACCGATTCCCGATATGTTTAAGATCTCGGGAATTGGTATCGGAATTCAGATTTAAGTGTAAAATAAAGAATTAAAATAAAAAATATCGCTATACTTACCCTCTGACGGGCCCTGGTACTAACCGGGAACCTTCCTTCCTTAGAATCAGCCTTCCAGGACCTTGCGGTGACGTCGCGGCTTGTGATTGGTCGCGCGGCCGCCCATGTGACCGCTCGCGCGACCAATCACAAGCCGCGACGTCACCGTGACGTCACCGAAGGTCCTGGAAGGGCTGATTCTTAGGAAGGAAGGCTGCCGGAAAGAAGCAGGGCGTGTCCGAGGGTGAGTATATACCTAATAGGAATATACTCACCCTCGGCTTCGTTCCGGCAGCCTTCCTTCCTAAGAATCAGCCCTTCCAGGACCTTCGGTGACGTCACGGTGACGTCGCGGCTTGTGATTGGTCGCGCGAGCGGTCACATGGGCGGCCGCGCGACCAATCACAAGCCGCGACGTCACCGCGACATCACCGCAAGGTCCTGGAAGGCTGATTCTAAGGAAGGAAGGTTCCCGGTTAGTACCAGGGCCCGTCAGAGGGTAAGTATAGCGATATTTTTTATTTTAATTCTTTATTTTACACTTAAATCTGAATTCCGATACCAATTCCCGAGATCTTAAACATATCGGGAATCGGTATCGGAATTCCGATTCCAGATTCAGAAGATCGCCGACTTCATGGCTGACCCCACACAGGGGTCGGGTCGGGTTTCATGAAACCCGACTTTGCCAAAAGTCGGCGACTTCTGAAAATTGCCGACCCGTTTCGCTCAACCCTAATTGGTAGTCAACAACTGCCCTCTTCTGCTAGCAAATCCTTTCCAACATATGCAGCATAGAGTTCCAACGCGTGGGGACATCACACACCAGTCGGTGAGCCAGAAGCTGCAAACGCTGGTGAAGCATGGCAAGGGCGGCTGAAGCTGTAGCTCACTTTCTAAAGTGGGCAGACAGATGATGTACTTTCACTAGCAGATCCGGCAGCTCCAGGTAGCTTTTCAGAAAACATTGAACCACGAAGTTAAGCACATGGGCCAAGCAAGGTACGTGTGTGAGCTCACTTTGCCTCAGAACGGCCTCAGGTTCCGGCCATTGTCACACACGACCATGACCAGCTGTAGGTTCAGTGGTGTTAGCCACAAATATCTGACTGCTCTTTCAGCGCTGTCCACAACTCTTCTGCATTGTGTGGTTTGTCACCTATGTAGATTAGCTTCAGCACAGCTGCTTGGCTGAGGCAGTGCTGCAGTGCTTCCAGCTTCTGACAGATGTGTTGAATTCTGAGATGGAGGCTGAAGGAGGAGGAGGAGGTGCAGGAGCTGTAGACTGTAGGGGCAACCTTGGTTGACGTAGGGACCGCAATCCTCGGCGTGGGGAGAATGTGTTCCATCCCAAGGTCTGACTGGGTCCCTGCTTCCACTATGTTAACTCAGTGTGTCATCAGTGAGATGCACCATCCCTGGCCACAAGCACTTGTCCACATGTCCGTGGTTAGGTGGAATTTCCCAGTAACAGCATTGTTGAGGGCACGGTTAATGTTGTGGGACACATGCTGGTGTAATGCTGATACAGCACACAAGGAGAAATAGTGGCGACTGGGGACCGAGTACTTTGGGACTGCCGCCGTCTTCAGGTTGTGCCTAAAAGGCAACATTTCGAGGGCAAGCAGAAGAGAAATGTTAGAATTTAGAACTGTGACCTTTGGGGCGTTGGCTTGGTATTTCCGATAGCATTCCAATGACTGGGGTATAGACAACTGAATGCTGTGCTGGGACAAGGATGTGGGTGGGCTTGATGATGGTGCTGCTTGACTGTGGGCAACAGCAAGTGCAGGGCTAGTGGCATTTTACATGCACAGTGGACTGGGGATTGGCTTCTATGCAAAACAATGGAAGAAGCAGTGGTGTCACCTGCAGACAGCGTTCCTGGAACCTGGGGTTCGGCCCACAAAGTCAGGTACTTTGCTGTCATGTGCCTGACACGGGAAGATCTAAGAGTTGGAATGGCAATGGAGCGCCCCCAGATGCAGGGCAATGGGGCACTCGGTACCGGGTCCCTCTGTCTCGGTTCTGGGGATGTCACGGTGGCCCGACCCGGTCCGTGGCCCTGTTAAGGGGCGTCCAATTAAAGGAGTAGGTGAAAGTTTGTCAAGTGTTCGTGACGCCACCTGAGGTGTTCGGTCAGAGTGACCGACGCTGCTGGGGGTCCGCTGGGGTGATGGAATGGCAGCTAGATGGTATTCCTTCCCACAGGTGAAATATATCCCCAGGGCTTCCCTTGATGTGTAGATGGTGATGGTGTAGGTCGCAGTAAATGACGAGGACATAGGGCTGCAGTCTATTTACCTTTTACTGTAGACTTTGGTATCCACAATCCAGAGCACTGCTAACAGGGCTGGCTGAGACCGGCCGGTCCAAATGCACATCCAGAGTTCCCTTTGCAGGTGGAAATCAGTAGCCTTCCTACTTGCACCTGTGTGTTGTAGTTCTTCCCTGCTGAGCACCATGGGATAGTCCTCACAACTCTTGTCTCTGTTTCTAATGTTCTCTCTCTTTGTCCCCCAGATGATATGGCTAGGACGCACCCGTATGACGGGGTAGGCCTGGAGTTATTTTATAGGGACCCTAGAGACGCCCCTCTCCCACAATTGCCTCCGTTGTCTGCATAGGTGAAAAGGTGAGACAGCCAACCTAAAGTTAACTGCCCTGCCGTGGTTGGAGTAGTGCGTAGAGCCAGTATTCCCTCGGTGATCCGGCCACCGGCTACGCGCCTCAGAAGGATGTTGCCACGATCTTAGGGCACGACTCCTCCCGGTATTATCTCCTTTGTTGCTGTGATATCGTTTCTCACTTCTCCACAATATACTCCGCTTCTTGTCCTTTCTTGGGATGCCGCCGCAATGAGGTGCAGGCATGGCTCCGTAACGATCTGTCTCTTGCTAAGCCACTGTCAGGATCCCACCCCTGATAGGGACCCCCCTGGATCTTCCCAGCAACTCTCTCTCTCAATAGATGTCGCCTGGGCAAGACCCAGTCAGCTTCTCCCTAACTTCCTATCCAACCCCCAGTTTTACCAGATTGTGAGGAGTGGCCTAATACATAAAACCTTTTGCTCCCCCTGGTGGCCGGAGTGTGAAGTGTAATGTGTGACTGTGATACCTGGTCAGGTGAACTCCTTTAGGGCCATCAGACGTACCATCACTCCCCTTAGTGGCAGAGCGACAATACTGCACGACCAGGACTCTTGGGCGCTGCAGCAACATCCCTCATGTTGGTGTTACGGGGAATGGATGCAATCCTTCTGTCTGTGGCCACCACACTGCTTCTTCCTGCCTGTTGGGGTGATATGCCTCCTTCCCCATGTGTGCTGCTGTCCTCGCTCTGCATATACTCCTGCCAGATTGGGTCAGTCACTATATCATCCACCACCTCGTCTTCCACATTCGCACCCTGCTCCTCCTCCTGACTTTCTGGCAATTGTGTCTCATCAATGTCCACCTCTTGTGACACTTTCCCACCATCGCCTTCGTGTGACCGTGGCTGCTCAAAGCTTTGGGCATCACTACATGCGATCTCATCTGGCCGCACTTCAAGTTGACGGGCCGAGAGTCTGGTATCTTGAAAGGGAAGAGTGAAAGTGAACAGCTCTTTGGAGTGTCCAAGTGTGGGATCAATTGTCTCAGAACACTCGGCATGGTGGGAGGAAGGAGGATCAGGGTGAGGAATATCAGGTCCACACTCATGGCTACCCAGACCTTGTTGTGGTTGTGGTTGTGGTGGTGGCTAAGTGACTGGAAGCATTATCCGCTATCCAACCAACACCCGTTTCACACTGCTCTGGCTTCAATAGTGGTGTTCTGCGGTCCCCTAGAAACTGGGACAGGAAGGTCAAGCAAGAAGATGTGGGTCTTTGTTGTGGCCTACTTTCAACTTGGACACGTCTTCATCCTCTGCGTGCGCCATCAGCATCACGTCCATTTCCCCGTCCCTTGCACCTTGCCTTGCCCATTTTAAATGGACTACTGCACTATTTCAAAAGCTCAACACAAATGTATGTATTTGGAGCCAAATTATATCTGATCAATATGCCTGCAAAGCTACGATTTTTCAAACACAGAAAAAAAAATTGAACAAGGCTAGCACCCAGAACTATGCTAGGTATGCCTGCGGAAATACGATTTTTCAAACACAGAAACACCAGGTCTCAGCCTGATATAACAGACTGTATTAATTTTTTTTTGCTTTTTGGTGAATTAAAAAAAACCCAAAACAATGAACAAGGCTAGCACACAGAACTATGTTACGTATGCCTGCAAAACTATGATTTTTAAAACAGAGATACACCAGGCCTCAGTCTGACGTAACAGACTGTATACATTTATTTTTTTTTTTTTGTGAATTAAAAAAAAAAACTATGAAAACTGCAGCTACATATATAGTAAAGAAGCAGCAGACAGTTATGGAGCTTTGGGAGGTATGCAGTGAGAGCTCTGTACACATACAGTGCCTGCAGGCCTTGCACTGATATGGATATGTGCACATAGACTCCACTGCCTACCTAGCGCTGAAATCTCAGGACCCCCGAATTTGCCCTAAAAAGGACTGTTGGTTTCTCAGGAGTTGTAGACTGAACAGTTGCAGACCTACACTAACTATTAGGGCTCATACTCACATGTGAGAAAGTTGGATGAGTCCATACCCGGCACTGCACCCGGCACTCAGGTGCGGAGCGTGCAGGTGCATATATTGCAATGTGGCCGCACGCTCTGATCTGAGTGCCGGGTATTGACGTGCAAGACTCATCTGAGTTTCTCACATGTGAGTATGAACCCTTAAACGCACGATTCTGACCCTATATCAGCAGCAGCTCTCCCTGCACTCGCTAAGTCTGGAGCTGAATGCTCTTGTAGACCTGATGACGCTGTGCGGCCAGCCAATCACTGTAATACCACAACAAAGATGGCTTCGGCATTACAGTGCATGGCTGTGAATCCCTGCACTGTCATTGGCACAATAAAGAGTGCCAGAATTGCAGGGCGGAGACCCGAGCTCCCGCCGAATAATCCTGGAAATCCTCCGTGCTCTCCGAGTACACCGAGCATAGTGATACTCGGGCAAGTAACGAGTAGTGGCGAGCACGTTCGCTCATCACTAAAAAACAAGTCCTCATAAGAACCTGTAGCACATCCACAATAGAAATTTAAGTGCCAATATCAGATTTCTGCGGCTGAGCCTCTTAACCCTTTCATTATCTGGCGATTTTTATTTTTTCCACATTGGTTTTGGGGGTATTTTATTTTGCATGTTCACTATATGGTAAAACTAACCTGGCAATATGATTCCCCTTTACGTGTGCTCAGATACCAAACATTATATATATCTTTTTGATTTTATTTAGGTAGAGGAAAAAAAAGTGGAAATTTGTAAAAATAATAATTTTGCTTTTAGCGCCATTTTCTGAGACCTGTAACATTTTCATGTTTTTGGATCATGGGGCTGTATGAGAGCTTATTTTTTTCTCTTTGAGCTGATGTTTCAGCAATACTATTATGGGGTATAATAACCCATAGCAATGCTATGTATTGCATTAATCACGATTTCCACAGGTCGTCATTCACTGGAGGCTCATAGTGACAGGCACTGGTGTCATCATCAGGCCCCTGACTGTCATGACAGCCCCTCAATCAGGTCACTGGCAGGCCCATGAGCGGGATGAACAACACGCTTCCCGCCGGTTCATGTTTAATGTCTTTGCCAGTGATTGGTATATTGACAGGCTAAGGCTGGTTTCACACTTGCGTTTTGATCTGCAGCGTTTTTACCCAAAAAAATGCATGCATTTTTTTCTATGCTTAACATTAAAAACGCATGCGTCTTTTTACATGCGTTTTGATGCGTTTTCGGCAACGCATGCGTTTTTTGACGCGTGCGTTTAGTTGCAGAAATGCAACCTGTAGTAATTTCTAGCGGCGTTTCTTTGCGGCAAAAAAACGCATTGCTGTCTATGTAAACGCATGCGTTTTTAAGCACATGCGTTTGCTTGCATTAAAAACACATGCGTTTTTATAGAAAAAAAACAAGAATACACACTGACAAGCCACCCCCCACCATCAAGATGATGAAGGGATCCAAACCCTAACCCTAACCCTGACAAGCCACCACCCACCATCAAGGTGATAAAGGGATCCAAACCCTAACCCTAACCCTGACAAGCCACCACCCACCATCAAGGTGATAAAGGGATCCAAACCCTAACCTTAACCCTAACCCTGACAAGCCACCACCCACCATTAAGGTGATAAAGGGATCCAAACCCTAACCCTAACCCTGACAAGCCACCACCCACCATCAAGGTGATAAAGGGATCCAAACCCTAACCCTAACCCTGACAAGCCACCACCCACCATCAAGGTGATAAAGGTGTTATGATCTGGTGGCCCAGGAGTAGCATTGGACGTACTCTGGAGAAGGTGGTATCTATACTGACCGTGGACCCTGAACTTAACACCGCAACTAGAAGTAGCCGTGGGATGTACATACTGATCCTAGACACCTCGACACAGCCGGAGGACTAATTAACCCTATAGATAGAAAAGGGAAAACTATCTCGCCTCAGAGAAAATTCCCAAAGGATAGGCAGCCCTGTTGTGAATTCCGCTCTTGGGCACCCTCCGGTGGTTGTAAGTGGCACTTTTGTGAGTTCTGCTCTTGGGCTCCCTCCGGTGGATTTAAGTGGAACTGCTGCTCCTTGGATTTAGCAGTCAGCAGCTGCTTCCACTGATCGTCTATTCTGGCTCGGCTATTTATCCTGGCTCTATCCTTCAGCCAGTGCCAGTCGTCAATGGTTCCTGCTTGAATTCACATCTCTCTTGGATTTCCCTGATATTCTGACCAGTTCAGCAAAGATAAGTCCTTGCTTTGTTCTTTTGCTTTCCACTTGTTGTGGACTTAATCGTTCAGCACATTCTATGTTTTTTCTAGTCCAGCTTGTCAGTATGGATTTATTCAGTTAAGCTGGAAGCTCTGGGAAGCAGATTTACCCTCTGCACCTTTAGTCAGGTGTGGAGATTTTTGTAAACTCTGTGGTGGATTTTTCTAATTTTTAATACTGACCGCACAGTATTCTGTCCTGTTCTATCTATCTAGCTAGATTGGCCTCCTTTGCTACATCCTAGTTTCATTCTGTGTATGTCATTTCCCTCTCCACTCACAGTCAATATTTGTGGGGGGCTGTCTATCCTTTGGGAATTTTCTCTGAGGCAAGATAGCTTTCCTGTTTCTATCTTTAGGGGTAGTTAGTCCTCCGGCTGTGACGAGGTGTCTAGGGAGTGACAGGAACATCCCACGGCTACTTCTAGTGTTGTGTTAAGCTCAGGAACTGCGGTCAGTACAGGTACCACCTCCTCCAGAGCACATCCCATGTTGCTCCTAAACCACCAGTTCATAACACAGCCCCCCACAAATATTGACTGTGAGAGGAGAGGAAAAAACATACACAGGCTGAAAACAGGATTTAGCAAAGGAGGCCAATCTAGCTAAATAGGAAAGATAGGACAGAGAACTATGCGGTCAGTATTAAAATACTAGGGAATATCCACCACAGAAAATACAAAAAACTCCACATCTAACTAAAGATATGGAGGGTATATCTGCCTCTCCAGAGATTCCAGCTTGACTGCATAAATCCTTACACAGATTAAGCTGGACAAGAAAAAACATGAAATGCACTGAACAATGAGGCCCACAACATGTGGGCTGCAAAACAAGCAGAACTTATCTTGGTGAAAAGACCAGGAAGCAGGAGAAACCATGAAGGGATGTGAATCCTCCAGAATACAATGGACAACTGGCACTGACTAAAGGGTGAGGCCAGGCTAAATAGCAAAGTCCAGAGTGGACACACCTGATAACTGCTGTGAAGGACAGACAGCAGCGCTACCACTTATAACCACTGGAGGGAGCCCAAGAACAGAATTCACAACATAAAGGGATCCAAACCCTAACCCTACCCCTAACACTAACACTATGACAGTCAATACTGTATGAGTTTATATTTTTAGTACACTATAGCAATACCGTATATCTTGGGGTGTCCACATTGAACAAAGCTTTTTATTAGAAGAATGTCCTGGTCACCAGGTCAACATAATAGCCAATTCCTATGAATCTCTAGGATCCCTAGGGTTAGGGTTAGGGGTAGGGTTAGGGTTAGGGGTAGGGTTAGGGTTTGGATCCCTTTATCACCTTGATGGTGGGTGGTGGCTTGTCAGGGTTAGGGTTAGGGTTAGGATCCCTTTATCACCTAGATGGTGGCGGGTGGCTTATCAGTGACCTGGTGACCAGGACATTCTTCTAATAAAAAGCTACCCCTACCCCTAACCCTAGGGATCCTAACCCTAACCCTATCCCTATCCCTAACCCTAACCCTAGCTATTTCTGTTTCTAGTGGGTTTTCTAGTTGATTTTGATGATTGGCAGCTGTCACACACTTCTCAGCATGCGTTTTAAAAACGCGAATGCAAGAAAAAACGCATGTAAATGCGTAAAAACGCCGCGGTTTTTTTCCACATGCAAAAACGCATGCGTCTAAAAAACGCACCGTTTACACGCGTTTACATGCGTTTTTTCACCACATGCATTTTTTTAAAAAAACGCTGCAGATCAAAACGCAAGTGTGAAACCAGCCTTACAGCTGTTGGTGAAGCACCGCTCCACCTGTGGCTGTTAGAGGCACTTGATGGCTGATTAAATCAGTCATCAAGTGCGGAGAAAGATAGGGGTTTGGCTTGGGCCCCTGTATCATTTTAGATCCTATAAAGATATCTGTTTTCTCCCCTTAACGCAGTAAGGCTACGTTCACATTTGCGTTGCGTCGGGCGCAGCCGCGGCGACGCATGCGTCATGCGCCCCTATATTTAACATGGGGGGCGCATGGACATGCGTTGTGTTGCGTTTTGTGACGCATGCGTTTTTTTGGCGCAAGCGTCAGGGCACAGAGGATGCTGCATGTTGCATTTTTTTGCATTAAAAAAATGAACGCATGCGTCACAAAACGCTGCGTTTTGCATGCATTTTGCATGCGTTGTGCATGCGTTGTGCGTTGCGTCGCCGACGCAGCACACAACAACGCAAATGTGAACGTAGCCTAAGGACCATTGGTATTTCAGTTTTTGAATTTCCATTTCTTGCTCCCCTTCTTGCTTCCCCAGAGCCATAACTTTTTTATTTTTCAGTCAAAATGGACATGTGAGGGCTTGTTTTTTGTAGAACAAGTTGTACTTTTGAAAGACACCATTGGTTTTCACATATCATGTACTGGAAAACTAAAAAAATTATCAAAATGCGGGGAAATTGCAAAAAAAGAACAATACCACAGTATTTTTTTACCATGTTCACTAAATGCTAAAACTGACCTGTCACTATGATTCTCCATTCATAGACACCAAACATGTCTATGTTATTTTTATTTAAATGGTGAAATAAAATCACAAATTTGATTGAAAAAAATAGCGCCATTTTCCGAGACTTTTAGGGTCTCCATTTTTTGTGAGCGTCTGCTGGGTAAGGGCTTATTTTCTGTGCTCTAAGCTGAATTTTAATTGATACTATTTTTGATGTAGATATGATCTTTTGATTGCCCGATATTGCATTTGATTGCAATGTTGCAACGATGAAAAAAAATGTAATTCTGGTGTTTGTAATATTTTTATCATTACATAGTTTAGTGATCGGGTTAATTGTTTTTTAATATTGATAGATGGGGTGATTCTGAAGGTGGTGATACTAAATATGGGTATATTTGATTATTTTATTGTTCTGTTTTGAATGGGGCAAATGGGGGGGTGATTTGAACTTTTCTATATATATATATTTTAATATTTTTAAAAACTTTTTTTTACTTTTTGCATGCTTCAATAGTCTCCATGAGACTAAATGACAAATATCACAATATTGTTGCTCAACAGGTCTACTATACTAATATATCATAAATCCCACTAGACAATGACCATATATTAACATCACATCACATCTACATGTAACCACCATTCTGTTACTGAATAAAATCAACTGTACCAAGACCAATATACCAATAATATCACAAACAAGGGATAAATACTCCCATGCTGTGACACAACCACATATAATCACCACATAGCTGAATAATATCACTATAGTGATCCTTATATCAAAAAAACACAGTACTATTCACTAATATATTCTCCATCCTGTAATATATCCTCCATCCTGGCCCCCAATACTGTAATAGTGTCCCCCATCCTGTTAAAATGTCCCCCATTCTGACCCCTCCTGTATTCTGCTCCATCCTGGCCTCATCCCGTAAAAGTGCACCGCTCAGCTCTCCTTCCTTCTCTCAACACTGATTGCAAATCTTACTGGGTTTTTAAAGGAACCTATTAGCAAACTTTAGAACTGTGAAGACTAGCTGAGGGACACATAAAACTGATACTGCTAAAATGATGTGTAAACTGTTGCTATATTTTTTACTTTTAAACTTATATTTCAATTTAAACAGGTGGGCTAAGGTGGAAACAAGTAATTTCTGTCAGATTAATACAGTGTGTGCAGAATTATTAGGCAAGTTGCATTTTAGAGGATTATTTTTATTGGAATATGCCGATGACCCACCTGCGCTTATGAGGAAAAAATATATTACTACATGCACTACAGCACCCCTGCTGTGAGGAGAAAACAGAGCCGATAGCGCTCTGATTAATGTATTAGGTCCAATGAGCAGACTGTGTCCAGGAACCGTGATTTCAGCGGGATGGCGGTCTAACCGCTAAAAGATGCCAATAATATGGCTCCCTGTAATGATTACATAGATAAACGTTCACTTACTAGTTGTGGAAGTGAAGATGGTTGAGGAAGTCGGTCAATGTCCAGGGATCTGGTCTGCTGCTGTGCCGGCCTGGATCGTAAGCCTGCAGGGAAATCCAGAACCGGCTGTGCCCAGACAAGTGGCTGGACGCTGGGCGTCTAGAAGGACAGGAACCGCTCACTCCTAGCGTGCCCCGGCCGGAAGCAACGCCGGCGCAGTAGTGGTATGTGCGGGGGGCGTGGCTGAAGTAGTGATGTCACAAGTTTGGGCGGGCGCGTGTCAGGGCAACCAACCAACGTGTTTCGAAGGAGGGACTCCTTCTTCGTCAGGGCTGAAGTTCCCTGAAAGACCCGTCCTTATATAGCCTACACCCCCTGGAATAAACCTGCCCCTACAACTTACTGATAGTGCCGATCGTGGGCTCCCTTAGAATGAAGATTGTACCGTCTAGTATGTTGAATATATATAGACGAATGTGTGCGTGGAGCTATAGGCACAACTGAGATATAGATATTGATCGATAATGTGGAGCATCCATGATTGGATTGCTTATATGATATGCATACATGGCCATGAGCTAACATAGGGACCTGGATGAGAGAGGGAGGGGGAAAGGGGAAGGGGGAAAGGAGGTGCAAAGTGCAAATGTGTAAGAGTTAAAAACATTATTGAGATAATACTTTATTTCCAATTTAGCTAAAACACATGTATATCAAAAGTCACGTAAATGTATACCTGGTTCAATACCGGGATACAAAATCAAACTTGGTTAAAACCAATAAAAGGATTAAATATTTTATTTATTAAAAATACACTAAAACTAACTAAGTCTGCATAGTGAATCGTGGTCACTTCAGATCCCCATGGGGTGCTGACTAAAAACTGTGTCACTGTTCCTGTAGTGTGATTAGATAAAACATCACGTGCTTGGCTAATATGGTGTATAAAGAACGTTAAAAAATCATTAAAAAGTCGTTAAAAAATAACCATATTATTGAAACGCGTATAGCTCTATTTCCTGGTTGAGCCCCTTAGGGGCCAGGCTGTCCAGTATGAAAATCCATTTGGATTCAATCCTGGACATTGTTTTTAGAAAATCACCTCCCCTGAGGTTTCGTTGGACTACCTGTATACCACAAAAAAGAACGTTAGTACAGGATCGATTATGCTTTTCTAAAAAGTGGCGAGATAGAGGATGCCCTTTAAAACCTTTCTGGATATTGTCCAGATGTTCCTTGATCCTAACCTTCAAGGGCCTTTTAGTTCGGCCAACATATATCTTCTTACACGGGCAAGTGAGTATGTAGATGACCCCAGCTGTTTCACAGGAGATCATATTCTTGATAGAGAAACTTTTAGTGCCACTTGAATCTAAAAATGTGGTTTGGGTACATCTTTTATGGGATGTGCGTATACAGCATGAACAATGTCCACATGGTGTAAATCCCATAGAACGATGATCCGCCGTTAATGTGAGTGTACCTTTTTTCGCCAGGATCGGTTTTGTTGTAGGTGCTACCTATACCCTTAGTATAGACAAATCTTGGGTTCTCGGATAAAAGATCCCCAATAGTTTTAGTGTATTTTTAATAAATAAAATATTTAATCCTTTTATTGGTTTTAACCAAGTTTGATTTTGTATCCCGGTATTGAACCAGGTATACATTTACGTGACTTTTGATATACATGTGTTTTAGCTAAATTGGAAATAAAGTATTATCTCAATAATGTTTTTAACTCTTACACATTTGCACTTTGCACCTCCTTTCCCCCTTCCCCTTTCCCCCTCCCTCTCTCATCCAGGTCCCTATGTTAGCTCATGGCCATGTATGCATATCATATAAGCAATCCAATCATGGATGCTCCACATTATCGATCAATATCTATATCTCAGTTGTGCCTATAGCTCCACGCACACATTCGTCTATATATATTCAACATACTAGACGGTACAATCTTCATTCTAAGGGAGCCCACGATCGGCACTATCAGTAAGTTGTAGGGGCAGGTTTATTCCAGGAGGCGTAGGCTATATAAGGACGGGTCTTTCAGGGAACTTCAGCCCTGACGAAGGAGTCCCTCCTTCGAAACGCGTTGATTGGTTGCCCTGACATGCGCCCGCCCAAACTTGTGACGTCACTACTTCAGCCACGCCCCCCGCACATACCACTACTGCTCCGGCGTTGCTTCCGGCCGGGGCACGCTAGGAGTGAGCGGTTCCTGTCCTTCTAGACGCCCAGCGTCCAGCCACTTGTCTGGGCACAGCCGGTTCTGGATTTCCCTGCAGGCTTACGGTCCAGCCCGGCACAACAGCAGACCAGATCCCTGGACATTGACCGACTTCCTCAACCATCTTCACTTCCACAACTAGTAAGTGAACGTTTATCTATGTAATCATTACAGGGAGCCATATTATTGGCATCTTTTAGCGGTTAGACCGCCATCCCGCTGAAATCACGGTTCCTGGACACAGTCTGCTCATTGGACCTAATACATTAATCAGAGCGCTATCGGCTCTGTTTTCTCCTCACAGCAGGCGGTGCTGTAGTGCATGTAGTAATATATTTTTTCCTCATAAGCGCAGGTGGGTCATCGGCATATTCCAGTGTATTCATTCTAGACAGGCTCCAGCACAATCCCTGTCACCCCACCAGCAGCTCCATTTCCCCTCTTTTTCTCTCTTCCCTCCCCTATTATTCCCACTGTGTAGCGCCAGTGTTTACCTTTTTCATTTTCGATTATTTTTATTATTGATCAACAGCTATGTTCTCAATCAACCCAAAAGACTCATAAATATCAAAGCTTAATATTTTTGGAAGTTGGAGTGGGGTTTTTTAGATTTGGCTATCTTAGGAGGATATATGTTTGTGCAGGTAACTATTACTGTGCAGTATTATTAGGCAACTTAATAAAAACCAAATATATTCCCATTTCACTTGTTTATTTTCACCAGGTAAACCAATATAACTGCAGAAAATTTAGAAATAAACATTTGACCTGCAAAAACAAACCCCCCCAAAATTAGAGACCAATATAGCCACCTTTCTTTATGACGACACTCAACAGCCTTCCATCCATAGATTCTGTCAGTTCCTCGATCAGTTTATGATCAACATTGCGTGCAGCAGCCACCACAGCCTCCCAGACACTGTTCCGAGAGGTGTACTGTTTTCCTTCCCTGTAGATCTCACATTTTATGAGGGACCACGGGTTCTCTATGGGGTTCAGATCAGGTGAACAAGGAGGCCATGTCATTATTTTTTCTTCTTTGAGACCTTTATTGGCCAGCCATGCTGTGGAGTAGTTGGTGGCGTGTGATGGAGCATTGTCCTGCATGAAAATCATGTTTTTCTTGAATGATAACGACTTCTTCCTGTACCACTGCTTGAAGAAGTTGTCTTCCAGAAACTGGCAGTAGGTCTGGGAGTTGAGCTTCACTCCATCCTCAACCCGAAAAGGTCCCACAAGTTCATCTTTGATGATACCAGCCCATATCAGTACCCCACCTCCACCTTGCTGGCATCTGAGTCGGAGTGGAGCTCTCTGCCCTTTACTGATCCAGCCTCTGGCCCATCCATCTGGCCCATCAAGAGTCACTCTCATTTCATCAGTCCTGAAAACCTTTGAATAGTCAGTCTTAAGATATTTCTTGGCCCAGTCTTGACGTTTTATCTTATGTTTCTTGTTCAAAGGTGGTCGTTTTTCAACCTTCCTTACCTTGGCCATGTCCGTGAGCATTGTACACCTTGTGCTTTTTGTTACTCCAGTAACGTTGCAGCTCTGAAATATGGCAAAACTAGTGGCAAATGGCATCTTGGCAGCTTCACGCTTGATTTTCCTCAATTCATGGGCAGTTATTTTGCTCCTTTTTTGCCCAACGCGCTCATTGCGACCCTGTTGGCTATTTGCCATGAAACGCTTGATTGTTCGGTGATGATCACACTTCAAAAGTTTGGCAATTTCAAGACTGCTGCATCCCTCTGCAAGACATCTCCCAATTTTGGACTTTTCAGAGCCCGTCAAATCTCTCTTCTGACCCATTTTGCCAAAGGAAAGGAAGTTGCCTAATAATTAAGCGCACCTTATATAGGGTTTTGATGTCATTAGACAACACCCCTCCTCATTACAGAGATGCACATCACCTGATTTACTTAATTGGTAGTTGGCTCTCAAGCCTGAACAGCTTGGAGTAGGACAACATGTATAAAAAGTATCATGTGATCAAAATACAACTTGCCTAATAATTCTGCACACAGTGTAGTAACACTTCTGTTTCTCACACTTTCTGGAGTGTGCTTTGTATTCAGTAAATAGGGTTCCAAGAAGTATAATTTCTCCTTGCGGAGAGTATGCCCTATGCCCTGAAGAAGAGAGCAAGATAGCTCTTGAAACGCGTAGGCTTCAATAAACCACCCTAAATCTACCTCGTGTGCGCGGTCTTCAGTTCGCCTAAGACTATTACCTCCAGCATCCTTTTGGATTCTTGTGGAGACCTGCTGCTACGATTATGCCTTCTTGGGAGTTGTGACCCAGTTTCACAACTTCAATAGGTGAGCACATTCCCTACAAAGGATTGTATGTGTGTTTTTTAAACAGTGTGACACATTGGGGGCGCCTTGTCTTTTTTCTCCTTGCGGAGAGTGACATGTTAAGCATGTCGACATGAGGAGACTTAAAGCCGCAATGCTCCTCTGGGAAATATGCAAATTGTCTCTTCAGGGAGGAAGACTAGTACTCTAGTAAATACTCGTTAGTAACCATGTAAACTATTATCTTTTTCAGGTTTTTGTGTATTACAGCAATCGGCAATGATTGGCAATAATATTCATTACAATGTAAGCACAGTAGTGGACAATGGACAAGTAATCAAATTTCAATGTAACGAAGAAATGACTCCAGAAAAGGGTCTGGAAGCGAAATGTACATTGGGAAATATACAATACCCAAAATGCACTGCTGCAAGTAAGTCTCTATAAATGCACTTATTTATTACATAAATCAGACTGTCTATACCTAGCTCTTCACTAACAGTATAGAGGGAAAAACCATAAGAAAACAAATCCCAAGAACTACTATAAACCCCAGACCCGACTTAGTAGATGCTGAAATTATCAGTGAATTATGAAACCATAGCTGTCTCTTCATCAGCATAATACATAATCTTAAAGAAAAAAACAGTATGGTTTCATAATGTGTTGGAAATTCTGACATAACTGGACTGTAAAAAAAAAGATATCGACTGCAGATCCAAAAATAATATGTCGATCTAATGCCGCCATGCTAACATTTAAAAAACTAAACATGAGGTTCTTAGTTTAACCCCTTCATGACCCAGCCTATTTTGGCCTTAATGACCTTGCCGTTTTTTGCAATTCTGACCAGTGTCCCTTTATGAGGTAATAACTCAGGAACGCTTCAACGGATCCTAGCGATTCTGAGACTGTTTTTTCGTGACATATTGGGCTTCATGTTAGTGGTAAATTTAGGTCGATAATTTCTGAGTTTATTTGTGAAAAAAATGGAAATTTGGCAAAAATTTTGAAAATTTTGCAATTTTCACATTTTGAATTTTTCTGTTAAACCAGAGAGTTATGTGACACAAAATAGTTAATAAATAACATTTCCCACATGTCTACTTTACATCAGCACAATTTTGGAAACAAATTTTTTTTTGCTAGGAAGTTATAAGGGTTAAAATTTGACCAGTGATTTCTCATTTTTACAACAAAATTTATAAAACCATTTTTTTTAGGGACCACCTCACATTTGAAGTCAGTTTCAGGGTTCTATATGGCTGAAAATACCCAAAAGTGACACCATTCTAAAAACTGCACCCCTCAAGGTGCTCAAAACCACATTCAAGAAGTTTATTAACCCTTCAGGTGTTTCACAGCAGCAGAAGCAACATGGAAGTAAAAAATGAACATTTAACTTTTTAGTCACAAAAATGATCTTTTAGTGAAATTTTTTTTATTTTCCCAAGGGTAAAAGGAGAAACTGAACAACGAACGTTGTTGTCCAATTTGTCCTGAGTACGCTGATACCTCATATGTGGGGGTAAACCACTGTTTGGGTGCACGGCAAGGCTCGGAAGGGGAGGCGTGCCATTTGACTTTTTGAATGGAAAATTAGCTCCAATCGTTAGCGGACACCATGTCGCGTTTGGAGAGCCCCTGTGTGCCTAAACATTGGAGCTCCCCTACAAGTGACCCCATTTTGGAAACTAGACCCACCAAGGAACTTATCTAGATGCATAGTGAGCACTTATAACCCCCAGGTGCTTCACAGAAGTTTATAACGCAGAGCCGTGAAAATAAAAAATAATTTTTCTTTCCTCAAAAATGTTTTTTAGCCCAGAATTTTTTATTTTCCCAAGGGTAATAGGAGAAATTGGACCCCAAATGTTGTCGTCCAGTTTGTCCTGAGTACGATGATACCCCATATGTGGGGGTAAACCACTGTTTGGGCGCACGGCAGGGCTCGGAAGGGAAGGCACGCCATTTGGCTTTTTGAATGGAAAATTAGCTCCAATCATTAGCGGACACCATGTCGCGTTTGGAGAGCCCCTGTGTGCCTAAACATTGGAGCTCCTGCACAAGTGACCCCATTTTGGAAACTAGACCTCCCAAGGAACTAATCTAGATGTGTGGTGAGCACTTTGAACCCCCAAGTGCTTCACAGAAGTTTATAACGCAGAGCCATGAAAATAAAAAATAATTTTTATTTTCTCAAAAATGATTTTTTAGCCCACAATTTTTTATTTTCCCAAGGGTAACAGGAGAAATTGGACCCCAAAAGTTGTTGTCCAGTTTCTCCTGAGTACGTTGATACCCCATATGTGGGGGTAAACCACAGACTTTGATGGAATGCTCTGCGGGCGTCAGGTTGCGTTTGCAGAGCCCCTGATGTGCCTAAACAGTAGGAACGCCCCACAAGTGACCCCATTTTGGAAACTAGACCCCCCAAGGAACTTATCTAGATGTGTGGTGAGCACATTCAACCCCCAAGTGCTTCACAGAAGTTTACAACGCAGAGCCTTGAAAATAAAAAATAATTTTTCTTTCCTCAAAAAAGATGTTTTAGCAAGCAATTTTTTATTTTCACAAGGGTAACAGGAGAAATTGGGCCCCAATAGTTGTTGCGCAGTTTGTTGTGAGTGTGCTGGTACCCCATATGTGGGGGTAAACCACTGTTTGGGTGCACGTCAGGGCTCTGAAGGGAAGTAGTGAAATTTGAAATGCTGACTTTGATGGAATGGTCTGCGGGCATCACGTTGCATTTGCAGAGTCCCTGATGTGCCTAAACAGTAGAAACACCCCACACGTGACCCCATTTTGGAAACTAGACCCCCAAAGGAACTTATCTAGATGTGTGGTGAGCACGTTCAACCCCCAAGTGCTTCACAGAAGTTTACAACGCAGAGCCTTGAAAATAAAAAATAATTTTTCTTTCCTCAAAAAAGATATTTTAGCAAGCAATTTTTTATTTTCACAAGGGTAACAGGAGAAATTGGGCCCCAATAGTTGTTGCCCAGTTTGTTGTGAGTGTGCTGGTACCCCATATGTGGGGGTAAACCACTGTTTGGGTGCACGTCAGGGCTCTGAAGGGAAGTAGTGAAATTTGAAATGCTGACTTTGATGGAATGGTCTGCGGGCATCACGTTGCATTTGCAGAGTCCCTGATGTGCCTAAACAGTAGAAACACCCCACACGTGACCCCATTTTGGAAACTAGACCCCCGAAGGAACTTATCTAGATGTGTGGTGAGCACTTTCAACCCCCAAGTGCTTCACAGAAGTTTATAACGCAGAGCTGTGAAAATAAAAAATAATTGTTGTTTCTTCAAAAATTATGTATTAGCAAGTCATTTTTTATTTTTGCAAGGGTAACAGGAGAAATTGGACCCCAACAGTTGTTGCCCAGTTTGTCCTGAGTATGCTGGTACCCCAAATGTGGGGGTAAACCACTGTTTGGGCGCACGTCGGGGCTTGGAAGGGAGGGAGCACCATTTGACTTTTTGAACGCAAGATTGGCTGGAATCAATGGTGGCGCCATGTTGCGTTTGGAGACCCCTGATGAGCCTAAACAGTGGAAACCCCTCAATTCTAACTTCAACGCTAACCGCAACACACCCCTAATCCTAATCCCAACTGTAGCCATAACCCTAATCACAACCCTAACCCCAACACACCCCTAACCACAACCCTAACCCCAACACACCCATAACCCTAATTCCAACCCTAACCCTAATCCTAATCCCAACCCTAACCCTAATCCCAACCCTAACCCTAATCCCAACCCTAACCACAACTGTAACCCCAACACACCCCTAACCCTATCCGTAACCCTAACCACAAGCCTAATCTTAACCCTATTTCCAATCCTAGCCCTAATTGCAACCCTAACTCTAAGGCTATGTGCCCACGTTGCAGATTTGTGTGAGATTTTTCCGCACGATTTTTGAAAAATCTGCAGGTAAAAGGCACTGCGTTTTATCTGCGGATTTACAGCGGATTTCCAGTCGTTTTTTTTGCGGATTTCACCTGCGCATTCCTATTGAGGAACAGGTGTAAAACGCTGTGGAATCCGCACAAAGAATTGACATGCTGCGGAAAATACAACGCAGCGTTTCTGCACTGAATTTTCCGCACCATGGGCACAGCGGATTTGGTTTTCCATAGGTGTACATGGTACTGTAAACCTGATGGAAAACTGCTACGAATTCGCAGCGGCCAATCCGCTGCGGATCCGCGGCCAATCCGCTGCGGATCCGCAGCCAAATCCGCACTGTGTGCACATGCCATAACCCTAACCCTAACCCTACCCCTAACCCTAACCCTACCCCTAACCCTAACCCTACCCCTAGTTCTAACCCTAGTTCTAACCCTAACCCTAGTGGAAAAAGAAAAAAAATATTTTCTTTATTTTATTATTGTCCCTACCTATGGGGGTGATAAAGGGGAGATTTATTTATTATTTTTTTTATTTTGATCGCTGTGATAGAACCTACCACAGCAATCAAAATGTACTCGTAACGAATCTGCCGGCCGGCAGATTCAGCGGGCGCACTGAGCATGCGCCCGCCATTTTGGAAGATGGCGGCGCCCATGGAGAAGACGGACTGACACCGGGAGCCTCGGTAAGTATAAGGGGGGGGGAGATCGGGTCACGGGGGGGCGTTGGAGCACGGGGGGGTGGCATAAGAGCAGGGGGGAGTGGACAGGAGGACGGGGGAGCGGAGCACAGGACGGAGGGGACTACGGGACAGATCGGTGGCTTGGGGGGGCGATCGGTGGGGTGGGGGGGGCTCACATCAGTGTTTCCAGCCATGGCCGATGATATTGCAGCATCGGCCATGGCTGGATTGTAATATTTCACCAGTTTTTTAGGTGAAATATTACAAATCGCTCTGATTGGCAGTTTAACTTTCAACAGCCAATCAGAGTGATCGTAGCCACGGGGGGGTGAAGCCACCCCCCCTGGGCTGAAGTACCACTCCCCCTGTCCCTGAAGATCTGGTGAAATTGGAGTTAACCCTTTCACCCGATCTGCAGGGACGCAATCATTCCATGACGCCACATAGGCGTCATGGGTCGGATTGGCACGGGTTTTCATGACGCCTACGTGGCGTCATGGGTCGGGAAGGGGTTAAGATTCTAAACAGACTCTTTAGAGCCCATTTCCACCTCTCAGTGGGTCCCTAACTTTGATGGCATTTCTGACATCAAATTAAGTTACTGAAACTTGACATCTGACCTACTGGAATTTTTCCTTGCAGTAGCTCCTCCGGAATACACTCTGATGCTGGGAAAAGAGAATGAATGCTGCATTAGCTAGCATATTATGTATAAGGTGTGTGATGCAGCGGTAGCACCATTTTCAGTGGAACAGCAGTGACTAGTGTTGAGCGATACCGTCCGATACTTGAAAGTATCGGTATCGGAAAGTATCGGCCGATACCGGCAAAGTATCGGATCTAATCTGATATCGATACCCGATACCAATACAAGTCAATGGGACACCAAGTATCGGACGGTATCCTGTATGGTTCCCAGGGTCTGAAGGAGAGGAAACTCTCCTTCAGGCCCTGGGATCCATATCAATGTGTAAAAGAAGGAATTAAAATAAAAAATAGGGATATACTCACCCTCCGACGCAGCCTGGACTTTACCGCCGTAACCGGGAGCCGTTGTACCTAAGAATGCGCGCTTGAAGGGCCTTAGATGAGGTCACTGCGCTCTGATTGGTCCGTAGCGGTCGCGTGACCGCTACGCGACCAATCACAAAGCAGTGACGTCACCTAAGGTCTTTCAAGCGCTTGAAATACCTTAGAAGACTTCACGGCTTTGTGATTGGTTGCGTAGCGGTCACGCGACCGCTACGCGACCAATCAGAAGCTGCGGACGTCTTCTTAGGTATTTCAAGCGCTTGAAAGACCTTAGGTGACGTCACTGCTTTGTGATTGGTCGCGTAGCGGTCACGCGACCGCTACGGACCAATCAGAGCGCAGTGACCTCATCTAAGGCCATTCAAGCGCGCATTCTTAGGTACAACAGCTCCCGCTTACGGCGGTAAAGTCCAGGCTGCGCCGGAGAGGTGAGTATATCCCTATTTTTTATTTTAATTCTTTCTTTTACACATTGATATTAATCCCGATACCGATTCCCGATACAACAAAAGTATCGGATCTCGGTATCGGAATTCCGATACCGGCAAGTATCGGCCGATACCCGATACTTGCGGTATCGGAATGCTCAACACTAGCAGTGACCCAAGCAAGTTCAAACAATGACCGCCAATACGCCTTTTAACTGACCTGAGATATAAGAGAATAACCTCCCAATACAGGTAACAATCCAGCAGCTGTCGGCTGTACACTATTGCTGACAACTTGCTGCATCAGCCACGATCAGTGTTGGCACCGTCCAAATCTGTTTGACCCCTTAGATGCTGCTTTCAATAGTGACTATATCATTATAAATGGTTAACAGACTGTGGGGGCTTCCTCCTAATCCCAATTGGTGCCCTCAGATCATAATTTTGTGGTCCTGATGTTTGCCATGGCAATTCATGACCAAATAGCCACCTAAGAGTCTGCCGGCTGTTGTAACCTGTTCAGAAGTTAGAGGCATTTAGGTAGTAAAAATGCACATTTTCATTTCTGTCATGTCACTTTGCATTAATTCCTGAAAAGCAACTGAATGGTTAATAAATTGAAAAAGACCACATTTTTGGTCGAAACTTTGCTGTACCATGGCTCAATAAATTTTCCATTTTTGATGATTACACCTGACTGGAGCGCTGTTCATCTATCTGAGACTGTTTGGACATCTGGGAGGGTTCCCTGGAAACGGAACGTGCGCCCCACTGAGTGAGTGCTGTCAGTCCCTCTTCTTTGTATTTAGCAGTTTTCAATATGTCAGGGGGTGCTGTTTTTAAAATGGTATCACTTTTGGGGGTTTCCAAATATATGGGACCCCTAAGGGCACTTCAAACATGGCTAAGTCCCTAAAAAAATACATTTTGTAAATTTCCTTGAAAAAATGAAAAATTACTGCTACATTTTTAAACCTCCCAAAATGCTAACAAAATAAAAGAACATTTTATAAATGGTGCTGATGTAAAGCAGACATGAGGGAAATGTTATTTATTAATGGTTTGCTGTGGTATGACTATCTGGTTTAAAGGGATAATCATTCAAAGTTTGAAAATTGCTAATTTTTTTACATTTTTCTCAAATTTCTGATATTTTTTATAACTACACACAAAACATATCGACCTAAATTTATCATTATCATCTATATATATAATTGTCTAAGGGTTTTTCCGTCTGTCTGTCTGTCTTTCTGTCTGTCTGTCCTGGAAATCCCGCGTCTCTGATTGGTCGAGCCCGCCAGGCCTCGACCAATCAGCGACGGGCACAGCATGGCGACGATGATGTCATAATGGAAATCCCGCGTCTCTGATTGGTCAAGGCCGCCAGGCCTCGACCAATCAGCGACGGGCACAGTATCGACGTAGATGTCATAATGGTTGCCATGGCGACGATGATGTCATAAAGGTTGCCTCGACCAATCAGCGACGGGCACAGTCTGCCGCAAATTCTGGAATCATCATTGTCCATATACTACGGGGACATGCATATTCTAGAATACCCGATGCGTTAGAATCGGGCCACAATCTAGTAAAGTATAATATGTCATGAAAAAACATTATCAAATTCACTGGGATTTGTTGAAGCTTTCCAGAGTTATTACCACATAAAGTGACACTGGTCAGGTTTCAAAAATTTAGCTCCGTCACTAAGGGGTTAATGTGTTACTTCACACAGTCCATTAGAAATACACAATACACAGCTTCTTCATCCAGACCATTGGAAATACACAGTACACGGCTTCTTCACACAGTCCATTAGAAATACACAGTACATGGCTTTAGTTTGCAGTTCCTAAACAGGCCATACTTCCCTTTGTCCAGTTTCCCTGGGCAACCGCACGCCGGTACCAAGTCTCTTAACTCACACCTTGCACTGCACGCTAGATCCTCTGGATTGCAGCCAGGTAAACATAAGACAGTCCAAGACGCAGGGTGTCAGTCTCTTTGGTTCCTCTTGCCCCTGTGTTGCTTCACACAGGGAGTGCTCTGTAGACAGCTGTTCTGTCTGCTTCCAAGAACAACACTGACACACCTCACACTCTACTACAGGGCTTTTTAAACAGTAACTGCTTCACCATTCTAATCATAGTTACTAGTGATGAGCAAGTATACTCGTTGCTCGGGTTTTCCCGAGCACGCTTGATGTTGTGAACTCTATTTCTGGGCTCCCTCTTGTGGTCACAAGTGGTACTGTGTGAGTGCTGTCTTTCTGCAGGTTTGTGACTGGCATCAGCTGTCTCGTTATCTGTGGGCTGGTTTTCTATTTAAGCTCACTTGGACTCTCAGTCTATGCCTGCTGTCAATGTATTCAGTGCTATTCTGATTCCTTCTGACTACCTTGTTCCCAGTCTCTTCAAGAGAAGCTAAGTTTCCGTTTTGTTCATTTTTTGATCATCAGTGTTCTATATGTTTCTTGTCCAGCTTGCTAATATGTGATTTCCCAGCTTGCTGGTAGCTCTGGGGGGCTGAGTTTCTCCCCCCACACCGTTAGTTGGTGTGGGGGTTCTTGATTTCTCAGCGTGGATATTTTGGTAGGGATTTTTACTGACCGCACAGTTCGCTATCTGTCTTCTGCTATCTAGTATTAGCGGGCCTCATTTGCTGAATCTGTTTTCATTCCTACATGTGTCTTTTCTCCTTATCTCACCATTATTATTTGTTGGGGGCTTCCTATATCTTTGGGGTTATTTCTCTTGAGGCAAGTGAGGTCTTGCTTTCTCTTTAGGGGTAGTCAGTTTCTCAGGCTGCGTTGAGACATCCAGGATTTTAGGCACGTTCACCGGCTACCTTTAGTGTGTTTGGATAGGATCAGGTTTTGCGGTCAGTCCAGTTACCACCTCCCTAGAGCTCGTGTCTATGTTTAGTTACTTAGCTAGTATTTCCTGTGATCCCCAGCCACTGGGATCATAACTGCTTGAGTGGTCCCCGAGCATTTGTAAGTGTTCGGAGATTTAGTTTTTATCACCGCAGCTGAATGATTTACAGCTACTAGCCAGCCTCCTCTAAAGCTTCTTTCACACTTCCATCTTTCTTTTTCCGTCACAATGCATCGTTTTGAGAAAATTGGATCCAGCAAATGGTGCTGCTGGATCCGTTTTTTTTTGTATGAGCGACGGACTGTGACGGATGGTCACACATTTCATCCGTCGTGCACTGGATCCTTCGTAAAATTGCTGTCCGTCGGGCGGAGACAACGCACAAAGGAATGTTTTTGTGTACGGCGGAAAATCACTCAGCGATGGATCCTGCGCTGTCCGTCGTTGGCTATAATGGAAGCCTATGCATCAAGGATCTGTCGCTGACTCTGAATAGCAGGAATCCAGCGACGGATCTTGTCTTTTCAAACTGAGCATGCGCGGAAGCATCACGATCGTTGGAAAGGCTGCGAGGACTGCCCGGGACACCGGAAGGTAAGAATATCACGATTTTCTATTTTTTTAATTATTTTTAACATGGGTTGTGATGTGTATGCGTTTTCGCAGCGAAAAATGGCGGCGAAGACGCATACTGTAATAAATATACTGGAAAACTCAGGAGTCTCTTTGCGTGGAACAAGACAATACAGAACACAGTTTGTAGGTTATAAAGTCTATATTGTAAATACACGGTGCTTCAAACAAGTGCAGAGAAAACTCAAGTCCATAACACTTAAACAACTTAACAAGTCTGTAGGAAATCTCAGGGAGAAATGCAATCAGCAGACAGTCTGTAGGGCACAGTCTTTACTTGAGAATGCTGGAAACAAATAAGTTCGTGTCTAGTCCATGCACGGATAAGCAAGTCCAAACAAAGTGTTAAATTATCCAGGAAGGTCTGGGTAGAAGTCTTAGATTAAGCAGAGCAGTCCAGGGCTTTGCAGCTAATTATATGAAGCAGAACCAGAGCAGCAACCAGCTTATGTGTTTAGCATTTGCAGGTGTAGGTCAGCGGCATAGAAAAAGCAACACAAGCAGTCTGGAGCAGGAGGTGCGCTGGCACAGATGGATGCAGCAGCATCTCAGAGAGCGAGAAGCAGAGTGTTCACACAGGTTTGCAGGAGCAGCCAGAAAGCCAGGAAGCCACCAGGAGCACATGAAACAAAAGACAACATCTTGGAAAATGGAAGGCATGCCCAAAAGGTAACCAAAAACCATTCAGAGTCCTGACATTACTCCCTCCTTAGAATCGGCCTCAGGATGATCCTGGACCTGGTTTTTCAGGGAATCTCTGATGGAAATGAGAAATTTTCTGATGGGCATTAATGTTTTCCACTGGTTCCCAAGAGTCTTCTTCAGGGGGATACCTCTGCCACCTTATCAGGTATTGGAGCTGATTCCTGCGAATCCTGGAATCAATAATTTCTTCCACCACAAATTGTTCTTGCCCATCAATCACCACAGGCTGCGGAGGTGGCACAATACGTCCCTAGAAGGTATTAGGAGATACAGGCTTTAGTAAAGATACATGGAAAACTGGGTGTACCTTCATAGTCCTAGGCAGCTTCAGACGGCAGGCCACAGAGCTCACAATATCGTTGATCTTGAAAGGGCAGATGAATTTCTGTCCAAGTTTTTGTGAAGGAACGTTTAACTTCAGATTTTTAGTGGATAACCACATGGAATCTCCTACCTTGAACATGGGTGCAGGTTTACGGAATCTATCAGCCGATCTCTTATAACGTTCTTGGGCCGTGGTCAGGGATTACTTCAGAACCTCCAGATTTTGCCTCATCACAGTCAGCCTTTCCTCAACTGCCGGAGCCGGAGAATTAATCGGAGACCTAGGTAAAATACACGGATGATAACCCAGATTGGCAAAGAAAGGTGTGAACTTAGTGGAGGCGCTCTGAGTATTGTTATATGAAAATTAGGCCAACAGCAGTAAATCCAACCAATCATCCTGGAGATGGTTGACATAGCATCGTAGATATTGTTCCAATGTCTGGTTGATACGCTGAGTCTGACCATTTGTCTGGGGATAAGCGAAAGAGAGACAGACATTAATTTTGAGTGCAGAGCAAAACCCCTTCCAGAATCTTGAAGTGAACTGTACACCATGGTCAGAGATGATCTAATCTAGGACCCCATGCAGCCGAAAGACATTCTGTATAACCAATGTCACTGTATTCTTAGCTGAGGGGAGGCCGGTGCGTGGAACAAAATGAGCGGCTTTAGTCAGGCGATCAACTACCACCATGATTGTATTCATGCCCCTTGATGTAGGCAGCTCCACAATAAAGTCCATTGAAATAGACCCCCATGGGCGGGACGGAATAGGTAATGGTTGCAGAAGACCCATAGGTGCCACACGAGGAGTCTTGTAGCGAGCACATACCTCGCAACAGTCCTTAGTATCCTTCAGGCAAGTTAGCCACCAGAAAAATCGGCTTAGGAACTCTTGTGTCTTCTGTACCACCCTGTGACCAGCCAACTTGGAGTCATGTACCAACTTAAGGATCTGCAGACGGACAGCCTCAGGGACGTAGATACGTCAATCTCTGAACCACATGCCAACCTTAAAGACAAGATTAATATCAACAGGTGGGTTGGCCAGAAATACATCACCGTCATAAGCTTCCCTGCACTTCTTCCACAAGTCCTGATCGTAGATAACTCTGGTGAAGTTGGCCTAAAAAAAAATGGTCTTGCATGGGGCTCCAGGTGCGGAATCCGCAGCATGGATTCGGGATAAAACATCAGCCTTCCCATTATGAGAACCTGGACGGTACAAGATAACAAAATTAAATTGGTTTAAAAATAAATTCCAATGAGCCTGACGAGAAGAAAGACATCTAGCGTATCTAAGGAACTCTAAATTGCGATGGTCAGTCAGCACTATAATCTGTTGTGCAGCTTCTTGTAGCTGATGTCTTAATTCCTTGAAAGCCGCAATAATAGCCAGCAGTTCCTTGTCTCCCACTTCGTAATTCTTCTCTGCTGAGGTTAGTCTACGGGAAAAGAAAGCACAAGGATGTAGCAGACCCTTCTCTCCAGTTCTTTGGGAGAGAATAGCCCCCAAAGCATTATCAGAAGCGTCCACCTCCACAATGAAAGAAAGTGTTGGATCTGGGTGTATCAACAGCGGTGCTGATGTGAAACAGATCTTAAGCCAATCAAAAGCTTCTTGAGCCTGTAATGACCACTTAAAGGGCTTTTCCTTCTTTGTCAAGGAAGTAATGGGACGGACAATATCAGAAAAATTTCGAATGAAGCGTCTGTAGAAATTTGCAAAACCAATAAAACGTTGGACCTCCTTAACGTTCTTGGGTACCGGCCAGTAAAGGATAGACTGAATGTTACCAGATTCCATGTTCAGGCCCTGGGGAGATATGACATAACCTACGAACTCTATCTCAGAACGATGGAACTCGCACTTCTCTGGCTTGATATACAGATGGTTTTCTTTCAGACGTCTTAAAACAGCTTTGACATGTTCTTCATGTTCCTGTAGAGTCAGAAAAGATTATTATATCGTACAAATAGATCACCACAAACTGGTCCAACAAATCTCTGAAAATGTCATTAGCAAGATATTGAAATGTTGCAAGGGCATTACAAAGCCTGAAGGGCATCACGAGATATTCAAAGTGTCCATACCGGCATCTGAACGCTGTCTTCCACTCATCCCCAGGACGAATACACACCAAATTATAAGCCCCACAAAGATCCAGTTTGGAGAACACCCTAGCATGGCGGACTCTTTCCAATAATTCAGGAATCAGAGGCAAAGGATAACTATTTCGTATGGTTACCTTATTGAGTTCCCGATAGTCAACACAGGGTCTCAGGGTCCCATCCTTCTTTTCTAGAAAAAATATAGGTGCCCGGGCTGGTGAGGAAGAAGGACGTATGAAGCCTTTAGCCAGATTCTCATCAATGTACTCTTTTAAGGCTTGAAACTCAGGCGCTGCCAAAGTGTATACGTTTTCAAAAGGAATAGCTGCCCCAGGAAGCAGCTTAGTGGGACAGTCATAATGCCTATGTGGAGGAAGCTGATCTGCATTCTTCTTATCACAGATGTCAGAGAATTCTTTATACGCTAAAGTGAATACCTGTACAGGTGGTTCGGTAGCCATGGACTCAGGGACAGCTTCAGTTAATGCTGAGCTGTTTCTTGTTGGAAAGATAATCTCCTTGGTCTCCCAGTTGATAGTCAGGTTCTGAGAACGCAACCAAGGGATACCTAGAATCACAGGAAAATGAGGAGAGGAAATTAACAGGAAAGAAAGTTGCTCCTGATGATTAGGCTTTAACAAAATCTCAAGGGGGACAGTCTCCTGATCCACAGGCCCAGAGATTAAAGGCGACCCATCCACTGTTTCCATGGTAATTGGAGAGGCTCTTTGCTGAATCTCAATACCATGTTCTTTGGCAAAGGTAATGTCCACAACATTGCCCCCTGCACCAGAGTCAATCATAGCTGCACTGGAAATCCACTGTCCTGCACACAAGATCTTAATAGGAAGTGAACAGTGAGAGTTATTTTCCTTCAGCTCTCTGGGAGGTGAAGTCATAGAAACAGAATGGAACACAGCATTTAGTGATATAACAATAAACCTATAGAGAGGGCACTCCAAGTAAATGCTCCGCCATCAAAATATATAATAAACCAAAGGAAAAATGGACACCAAAGCTAAAAATAATAATTTATTGAAAACCGTTAAAACAGTACAGAACTACACAGATGAAGTATATGATAAGAAAAAAATATATAATATATAGTAGAAAGGCAACACTAGTGCCGCATATGTATATACCCTGCTAGGAGACAGAGTGGCTCCTCTTTCCGCGTACGGCTACAGGGTGGGACTCTGTGTGTGCATACACCTTCTTCATTCTTGTAAGTATAATATGGCTCTCCTCATATATGTTTAGGTGATCTTCCCTGGTATATTTGCACATATGTGCTGCGATGCATATGGATACATAGGGCTCTCTTGCCACATTATACTTTGCATGAGGCACTTTACCTACTTTTTTACTTATGGGCACACTCATTGTCCCCCTGTACCTGCTTTCTATTTGTGAGCAACTATTGCATTATTGTCAGATATTTGGTTGGCTGTGTGTTACCATCAATATTTTATAGTATACTATTTACTTATTGCATATGTTGTTGTGGTACACCCCCCCCCCCCTGTCTTACTCTGTCTCCTAGCAGGGTATATACATATGCGGCACTAGTGTTGCCTTTCTACTATATATTATATATTTTTTTCTTATCATATACAGTACTTCATCTGTGTAGTTCTGTACTGTTTTAAAGGTTTTCAATAAATTATTATTTTTAGCTTTGGTGTCCATTTTTCCTTTGGTTTATCACAGCATTTAGTGGTAGGCTACATTCAGAGATATCAGATTCCTCATCACAGTTTTCATACTCCCCTACTGCTGCTAGCACCTTGTTAGGACGTCTGGGACACTTAGGAGAATTGATCAGAAAGTGGTCAGATTGGCTGCAATAGAAACATAAACTTTCCCGAAGGCAGTGCTCCCGGCGTTCATTGCTCTTACACTTCTGCACAGAATCAATCTGCATGGCATCTCCTCTACCTCCCGAGATGTTTTTCCTGCAGGCTCTTTGGAAGGAAGGGAAAAATTAGACATACGGTTAAATACAGCCAATTTCTCCTGCCTACGCTCAGTAAGGCGAATGTCAATGTGTACACAGTGCTGTATAAACGTTTCTAGCTCTTGTGGTGACTCAGAGCGAGCTAAGTCATTTTTTACAGTAATAGGCAGACCCCTCTTAAAAATAGGCAATTGTGCATAACTGTCCCAGTTGGTATATACCGCTAATCTCCTGAATTCTATGGCATATTCAATAACAGAACATTTACCCAGGCGTAAGGACAATAAAGCAGATTCAGCGGTTGCACGGCGATTAGGGTCATCAAATATTAATGCAATAGGGGCCAAGAAATCATCCAAATTATTTAACCGCGGGTCACGAGACTCAATCATAGGATTAGCCCAGGTGAGTGCTCTTGCGGTCAGCAACATTATTACACACAATACTTTAGATCGGTCATTAGGGAAGCGGTCAGCATGCACATCAAAATATAGCATACATTGATTTACAAAAAAACAAAATTTGTCACGATCGCCATTAAATCTGAATGGAAGCAACTTAGGTGGGCTAGCTGGTGGTGGTTGCCCAGAGGGTAAAGCCACTTGTGCCGCCATTTGCGTACTTAAGTTCTGGAAAGCCTCTCCATACTAGGACTCCACACCAGCAAGTTTGTTTTCCTGGGCCGTGATTCGGGTATTTAAGTCCTGTAAAGACTGTCCAAACACTTGCTCATTGCGTTCAATGCCTCCAAGTTCCTTTTGCAGACCTTCCACATTTCTGCAGGGATCTAATCACGGTGAACACCTGCTCCAATTTGCTTTCTGCAGACATTGTTCCAGCAGACTCCTTTTAGGCCTTGAGTATCCTGTAATAAATATACTGGAAAACTCAGGAGTCTCTTTGCGTGGAACAAGACAATACAGAACACAGTTTGTAGGTTAAAAAGACTATTTTGTAAACACACGGTGCTTCAAACAAGTGTAGAGAAAACTCAAGTCCATAACACTTAAACAACTTAACAAGTCTGTAGGAAATCTCAGGGAGAAATGCAATCAGCAGACAGTCTGTAGGGCACAGTCTTTACTTGAGAATGCTGGAAACAAATAAGTTTGTGTCTAGTCCATGCAAGTCTAAACAAAGTGTTAAATTATCTAGGAAGGCCTGGGTAGAAGTCTTAGATTAAGCAGAGCAGTCCAGAGCTTTGCAGCTAATTAAATGAAGCAGAACCAGACAAGCAACCAGCTTACATGTTTAGCAATTGCAGGTGTAGGACAGCGGCATAGAAGAAGCAACACGAGCAGTCTGGAGCAGGAGGTGCGCTGGCACAGATGGATGCAGCAGGATCTCAGAGAGCGAGGAGCAGAGTCTTCACACAGGTTTGCAGGAGTAGCCAGAAAGCCAGGAAGCCACCAGGAGCAAGAACACCAGCAGAATACTCAAGCACAGACTAGAGCATGGGGTGGAGTTATAAGGCAGGAAGACAAGGAGCACATGAAACAAAAGACACCATTTAGAAAAGGGCAGTCATGCCTAAAAGGTAACTGAAAACCATTCAGAGTCCTGACAAATACACAACGTGTGCACATAGCCTTCTAGGATGCACTGGAACCGTCAAAAAAACTGCTCCAGTGCATCCGTTTTTTACAATCAGCACAGGATCCATCTTTTCAACATTTTGACAGATTGTGACTGATTGTAAAAAACGGAATTGTGAAAGAGGCCTAACTGGTGTTGCTCCACAGATTCTGGAACAGTTTTTTCTTTTTTTTTTCTGTGCCCCTTTATTCTAATGTTACTAGGTTCACTTGGTGAGGTTGATTCTCTAAGCATCAGGTCTGAGTGGGCATACAAACCCAGGGCGCCGATGCAGTAAGCATTAAGGCATGTAGGCAACAAGTCCATATTTCCTGCTCAAAATTGTTTGGGCTTATACTGTGCTGCAGTCATGGCTCAGTAGGCCCCATTTGCTAATTTAAATTTTTAGGGCTAATAGTGATGTTCAGGCACACTGAGAAAATAAATACTAATTGTCGTAAGGTTGTGAAACAGTTGGTTAAATGAGTGGAAGGGTTCATACAACTTGAGTTAAAAAAAACAAGGTTGTGGTGGAAGGGGGAATAAACTTGGTGTTCGAATTGTGTACTTGGGTTAGGTGTTAATATTACTGAAACCGCTACTGAGGAAACACGGTTTCGTCCTATGCAAAGACAAATGACATCTTTTACTGGATTGACCACTTGACTCCATTTGCTTGGCAGCCGCACAGCCGTAGGCTTTGTAGGTGAGTGTCGGAAAGAGCATGTGCTCCAGAGGATGGCAAGACTGCATAAAGTGGCCTCTCCTCTTCTTCCTCCACCTTAACATCATACACAGCACAATGCTCCAATGTGGCACCCCAATCACCCTTGATTGCCCCACTGCACAAATTTCCGACTTCCCATCTGACTGTTGGGAACCACAGATGGGTCAGTCTGAAGAGCTGTTCACACATTCTTTTCCATGGGCATCAGCAGTCTGCTTCAAAGATTCACAGACTCAAGAGAATGAAAGCATCTGCACCTATGGCCAACATATTTTCCTTTTGGGCCGGAAGAAGTAGTATCTGAGCAGAACAAAGAACCTCGTCACCAGACGTTAACCCCTGAGGTTGGAGGTGATACTGATGAGACTCAGATACCAGAGGCTTACGCAGACTGTACTGTCATCATAGTGACACTGCTTTCCTCATGGGGAGAGTGATATTATGCTAGGAAGCGATGAAGGATATCTCTTTATCAGGTAATCACAAACATGCCACATGTTCACACTCCAGGCCACAAGGGGGAGCTGTTGATCCTATTTCTAGGTGACTCCCCTACATATATTGTGGTTTGGAGGGAAAAAGAGGGAGGTTCAGTCAGATAGAGCCAGGAAGCAGGCTGGAGCAGTCTGAGGAAGGAAGAACATATGAGGAGCCGTGCAGCCACGAGAGTGTGTAGGAGAGTGAAGCACAGGAGAATGATATCAGGGGAGACCAGCTGCGAATGAACTATCTCCCTCTGAAACGCAGATCACCAGTAGCCGGAACACCGAGGTTGTAAGTAAGGGACTCTAAGACTTACAGCAGAGACTGGCAGGACAGCTCAACTGCAAGTTACCTGTCTGCCCTAATGTCCTGCAGGCACAGTAAAACTTAGAGCCCGGGTGTCATGATCCAGTTCTGAGTTTGTGCTCTGCTGTCTTGTTTCTGGACTGGTAATGTGGGAGTTAATCCCCTCTGCCTCACTTTGAAGCTGGCTGAGCTATTTAAGTCCTCTGCAGCGTGTGGGCCAGTGTCAGCTATAGTTCATGCTGCACGGTTTGAGCACCTGACCTGTATACTTGTACTAGTGTTCCTTTTGCCTCTGTCTGCCTGTACCCATTTATGACTTGTTCTGACCTCTGGCTTGTACCCTGACTTCGTCTTATGTATCACGTTTTGGTTACCACGTTCCTGGTAGGGTCTGACTTCTTGTTTGTCCCAAACTATTCCTCTGACTCCCCCTGTGTACTGCACTGACCTCTCTGTGTATGACCTTGGCTTGTCTGACTTCCCTTTCATTACCTGTGACACCTGTGTTGTTGTTCAGTGTTGCTGCACTGTGTGTACAACCTCTTTTCCTTAACCAACACCCCCTGGTGGAGGTTGCACTACACTGCACTGCAGCAGCACATTACACCGGGTCATGATCGAGATCCTGTAAAAAGGTTCGAGTCACCTGTCATACCAGTTTGTGTCCTATCCTATATGGGGGAGAGAAGAAATGTGAGGACCTTATCAGAAGCAATAGGCAGTAAGGGACTACAACACCACCACGCTAGAGGAAGGCTTTTAACTCCACCTGGTAAAAGGGAACTCTGAATTCGCTTCCAAGCAGGCCGGACTCTGCCTGTCCTGTGATCTGGTACCCTGGACTGTGGCTGCCTGAAGTCTTCAGTAAACCAGGTAAAGAGACTGCAAACATGTGTCCTCATTCTTTACTGTACCATTCACCATCTTCCATCTCTACACCGGGAGCCCTGGGGATATACTTCACCTGTGGGAAGTTATACTATCTAGCTGCCATCACATCACCCCAGAGGACCTCTTAAAACAGCCTCAGTCCCCACTGACCAAATACCACAGGTAGCTCACAAACATAAACTTTATTCAATTTCCCTTTTTACATGGGCACCCAGGGCCACGGACCGGGTCGCCACCATGACTTCCCCCTGTGAACACGGGACCCGGTACCGGGTACCCCACCGCCCTGGTGGGCGACTCATTAGGGCATGAAGAGGAGAAGGGTGAGGAGTGTGAGAACAGAGACAATAATGATGAGGTTGTAGATCCCACTTGGTGTGAACCCAAAGGCAAACAGCTCAGTAGCTCAGCAGAGGAGGTGGATCAGGAGAAATACGATGAGGTAACATTGTGTGTTATGATCCGGTGACCTAGGAGCCGCATGAGACTTTCTCAGGAGTAGGTGGAACCTATACTGACCGCAAACCCTAAACTGACACCGCAACTAGAAGTAGCTGTGGGGTGTACCTAACAATCCTAGACACCTCGACACAGCCGGAGGACTAAATACCCCTATAGATGGAAATGGGAATCCTATCTTGCCTCAGAGCAGAACCCCAAAGGATAGGCAGCCCCCACAAATATTGACTGTGAGTATTAGAGGAAAGACACACGCAGGCAGAAAACAGGGTTTAGCAAAAGAGGCCACTCTGGCTAAAATAGAAAAGGATAGGACAGAATGCTAAGTGGTCAGTATTAAAACCCTGAAAATATCCACAGCAGATAATACAAAAATTCCACCATCTAACTAAAGACATGGAACGTATATCTGCATCTCCTGAGAATCCAACTTGACTGGAAAAATCCTGACACAGTCTAAGCTGGACAAGAAAAAACAATGAATAGCGCTGATCTGTAAAGCACACAGCATGTGTGCTGAAGAAACAAAAACCAGACACTTATCTTTGCTGATTTGGCAGCAGGGCAGGGGAACCAGACTGAGATCCAAAACATCCTAGAACAATGGACAACTGGCAAGGACTAATGAATCCTGCAACCTTAAATATCCCAGTCAGCACTGCAATCAGCAGGGAAGCCTGCCCAGGATTGCAACCCAGGGACAACTGTATTACCACCAACAACCACCGGAGGGAACCCAAGAGCAGAATTCACAACAATTGTGGCTTGCTGCACAGACCGGAGTGATTCAACCACGACAAGCAATGCATCCTCAGCCACAACTGTTGCTATGGCCAGCTCCGGTCATGAGTCTGCAGTTAACAGGGAGGGACATTAACGTTTTTTTAACCTGGCCCTTTTTGAGATCTCAAAGAATGACCAAACTCACATTATCTGCCAACTTTTCATAAAATGATTCAGTAGAGGCAAAAATTGCTATAATTTGCATTCTACATGCATGAACCTGCACATGCGTGATCAACATGCCTTAGTCTTGGAATCACACTGTACTAAAATGCAGACTAGCAGGCCTCACCAGCCACCAGCCATTCAATCAACCTCATCTGCAGCTTCTTTCTCCTCTGTCACCATGTCAAGTGTTCTCCGGCCACAGAACCTTCACTTGTTTACCTCCTACAGTCGGGGTGAGAGATAGACCATCAGCTGTTATGGTCCACGATGACATCTTTGCCTGCACCTCACTCACAGTCCAGCAGTTTTTCCTGTTCTCTGTACTCCACCCTCTCTCAGCACAGAACACAGCCCTTCATCCCGCAGTTGTGATCATATTAAACATGCGAAAGCTAAGAGCTTGAACTCCACCATTTCTAATCAGTTGGCCATGGAGAGCTACCTTTCCACCTAGTGGATAAAGATGGTTTCTGAAAGTTGATGGCCATCACAGTCCATCAGTACCAGTTGCCAAGTCATCATTACTTCTCTAAGAAAGCTGTGACTGTGCCACACCAGCATTTTACAAACAACATCATCTGCTCCCTGAAAACAATTGTCTGCTAGCTTTCATTTCACCACTGACACCTGGACGAGCAAACATGGGCAGGGCTGTTACTTCACGTTGACTGGGCACTGGGTGACTCTGGTGGCTGTGGGACAGGCATTCAAGGGGCTGCTCAATAAGTCTTGAAATCCCCAAGGCTTGCAGGACAAACCTCTATATATAACACTTCCTTCATTGCTTCTGGCTTCTCCACCTCCTCCATGGACTCCACCTGCGCCCTCAACCTCTCCCTTAATGAGACTCGCATTTCAACAGTGCAGAGGGAATCCTCCCCACTGCGCAGCCAGGGCTCACCGCAATCAGGCAATGTTTAAATTAATATGCCTTGGAGATCGCAATCATACAGCTATATGTGGACAGCTATCCAGGCCATGTTAGAGCAATAGCTATCTCCACTAAACATGGAGCCAGGGAAGGCCATGTGAGATATTGGTGCGAACATGGTGGCAGCCCCAAGCCAGGGAAACCTCACACACATGCCTTGCATTGCTCATGTCCTCAACCTAGTGGTACAGCAATTTCTCTGCCACTATCCCGGGTTGGATGTGATGCGCTTGCTGCAGATAACATGGTCACTGTATGCTCACTTCCATTGATCTCACCCATGAGGTCATCAACTAGCATCGGTTAACTGTTTGATTTGCTATGTGCTGACACAATGGAATTCCACTCTGCACTTGCTGCAGTGACTGTGGCAGCAGTGGCGAGCCTTGGTACAGTATGTTCTTTTGCATAGCCTGGGCCAACGCAGTATGGACTTGGTGCAAATCACGCTTGCAAAATGGGCAAAGATGAAGGACCTCTGCACCCTTCTGTGCAGTTTTGAAATAGCTACTAAAGTGGTTAGCACTAATGATGTCATCATCAACATCACTATTCTGATCATCTACATGCTGGAGTACACATTGAATAGTCTGCTGGGGGAGGTGGTGGCCCCATAGGGAGAGGTGGAAGCAGATGAGGATGTGAAAGGGATAACAATATCTCTAAGTTCCGGACTGTCATCACACAGACGGGTGCCATGGGAGGGTGGATTACAGTGATCGAGGTAGGCTAGTGGTACCAAACAAACTGTTACTGAAGGTACAGGAGCCAAGGAACAAATGGATTAGGAAGAGGTGATGGATAGTGTTGAGCGATACCGTCCGATACTTGAAAGTATCGGTATCGGAAAGTATCGGCCGATACCGGCAAAATATCGGATCCAATCCGATACCGATACCCGATACCAATACAAGTCAATGGGACTCAGGTATCGGACGGTATTCCTGATGGTTCCCAGGGTCTGAAGGAGAGGAAACTCTCCTTCAGGCCCTGGGAACCATATAAATGTGTAAAATAAAGAATTAAAATAAAAAATATCGCTATACTCACCTGTCCGACGCAGCCGGGACCTCGGCGATTGTAAGCGGCAGCGTTGTTTCTTTAAAATTCGCGCTTTTACTTGCTTACGTGAATTCCCGGCTTCTGATTGGTCAGGGCGGCCATGTTGCCGGGACTCGGACCAATCACAGCAAGCCGTGACGAAATTACGTCACGGCTTGCTGTGATTGGTCCGCGTCCCGGCAATATGGCGCCGTGACCAATCACAAGCCGTGACGTCACGGGAGGCTGGACACGCGCGCTTTTCAAAATAAGCGCGTGTCCAGCCTCCCGTGACGTCACGGCTTGTGATTGGTTAATGGCGGCCATGTTCCTGGGACGCGGACCAATCACAGCAAGCCGTGACGTAATTTCGTCACGGCTTGCTGTGATTGGTCCGCATCCCGGCAATATGGCGCCGTGACCAATCACAAGCCGTGACGTCACGGGAGGCTGGACACGCGCGCTTTTCAAAATAAGCGCGTGTCCAGCCTCCCGTGACGTCACGGCTTGTGATTGGTTAATGGCGGCCATGTTCCTGGGACGCGGACCAATCACAGCAAGCCGTGACGTAATTTCGTCACGGCTTGCTGTGATTGGTCCGCATCCCGGCAATATGGCGCCGTGACGTCACGGGAGGCTGGACACGCGCGCTTTTCAAAATAAGCGCGTGTCCAGCCTCCCGTGACGTCACGGCTTGTGATTGGTTAATGGCGGCCATGTTGCCGGGACGCGGACCAATCACAGCAAGCCGTGACGTAATTTCGTCACGGCTTGCTGTGATTGGTCCGAGTCCCGGCAACATGGCCGCCCTGACCAATCAGAAGCCGGGAATTCACGTAAGCAAGTAAAAGCGCGAATTTTAAAGAAACAACGCTGCCGCTTACAATCGCCGAGGTCCCGGCTGCGTCGGACAGGTGAGTATAGCGATTTTTTTTATTTTAATTCTTTCTTTTACACCTTTTTACATTAATGTTGTTTCGATACCGATATCCGATATTACAAAAATATCGGATCTCGGTATCGGAAATTCCGATACAGCAAGTATCGGCCGATACCCGATACTTGCAGCATCGGAATGCTCAACACTAGTGATGGACAAGAAACAGTCAAGAGATGAAGAGGATAATAAAGCAAGGAAGCAAGAGCTTGAGTGCTACCCCACCACCAACACAGCATGGACCTAATGCAAAATTCTTATTTAATATACTCATTTTAATAAATAATTCCAAGAAAGTAGTAAAAAAGTTCATACAACAAGTAATAGCAAGGCAGGTGACACCTAGAAACCACGTTAGGCACGATTAAGGTACAATCATAACAATAAACACATCCCCTTTTAATTTCTATTAGAGTACTTGTATGGAGTAGTATAATTTAACCAGATGTAGAAACATATATGTAAATAAATAACTAAATAAATAGATAAGAGGCCCCTAAGTAGCAGCCAGTGCATATAGTCAATACAACATATTTTAGAGGGCCATAATGTACTCAATATTATCTTACAAAAGGAAAAAGTACCATTACAAGTAAAACACCCTCAGAACATACAGGCGTATGTGTAAAATACAGAAACGGGGGAGGGAGATGGAAACATAAGTAGATAAATAGTACCAACTTACTGCCAAGATGTGGAAAAAGGGCCCCGACGCGCGTTTCGCTTTCAGTGCTTCTTTGGGGGGAGAGTGTGCAAAACAGTCATCAAAGCAAAAGGTGGCTACCTTGAAGAACCTAGAATAATAGACATAATTTCAGTTGTTTCACACTTTTTTGTTAAGTATATAATTCCACATGTGTTAATTCATAGTTTTGATGCCTTCAGTGTGAATGTACAATTTTCATAGTCATGAAAATACAGAAAAATCTTTAAATGAGAAGGTGTGTCCAAACTTTTGGTCTGTACTGTAGTTTTCTTTGAAACAATTGTACCTGCTGATTCTTTGTTTTTCTGTAGCTTTTCACAAGTGGTCCTTGACTCTTGAACAACTCTTCTGATAATTTTTTTCACACCTCTGTCTGAAATCTTGCGGGGAATATCTGGTTGTGGCCGGTTGATGGTGAAATAGTGTTCTTTCCACTTCTGGATTGTGACCCCCAACATTGTTCACTGGAATCTTAGTAGTTTAGAAATTGTTCTGTAAACATTGCCATCAGTATGATTTGCAGCAGTAAGGTTGTGAAGGTCTTGAGAAAGCTCACTGGTTTTACACATGATGAGATATTTCTTGTGTGGCACCTTGGTAATGAGACACCTTTTTGTATGCTGTCAGTTGAAACAGCTCATATTACTTTTCACTAAGTGGCAAGATTGCTTTACAATTACTGATAGATTTTATCTGGTGTCATGACTTTCCATTGATTTTTGCACCTTTCTTTCTTCATGAGTACAATACCTATCACTATGTAATTTCTCATTATTACACATAACTCTGGGGTATGATGGGTTAAGTTAAGAAGCTTATAATGATCCACACAATGTCCTCCATCACACTCCTGCACAGGCCTCTTTTTCTTTGCCCTGCTATTGTCGTGCGCATGTGCAGTGCTCTTTGTCCTTTCCTGCACGTACACATTTCAGTACTTTGCTCTGCCTTTGGCAGGGCAGAGAGAAGTACGCCTGTACAGGATCACAATGGAGGACATTATGTGGATGATGTAAGATGCATCATCCACACAAAGAAAGGAAGAGGACGGCAATCATAAAAAGATAAGAGGTGCTGGATCAAGACCAGTGACACCCATGGGACCGTACGATGTTGTAGGTGATTATAATATATATATATATATATATATATATATATATATATATATATATATTTTTTTTTTTTTTTTGCACAGAGTTGAGGAATGCTGTATATGAAGGTGCTGGCCACTTCTTTATATGGGAAAAACCTTGTGATAGCTTTCTTTAAAATGGGGTAATAAAAAAATTTCATTATTTGTTACTTTTTAGAAAGCTGCAAGGCTCCAGAAATACAAAATGGATTCCTTAAAACCCCTGAAGACAGTTATGACTCTGGCCATTATGCAGAATTTCAGTGCAATAAGGACCATGTAAAGAATAACCTTTTAAGTCCTAAGTGTGAAAATGGTAAATGGACTCATCATCCAGTCTGTTACAGTAAGTACAATGGACATGTAGAAATATCAAATGTGTTGTAAAAAAATAAAAACTAAAAAAAACCTGTCTCCTTGTGAACTCAGGTCCATGTGAAGTCTCCTCAGAGGACCTTTCTGGCAGCAACATTCAGCCAGTTTCAACTGATATTGGTAAAAGTTATAAACACGGAGAAGAATTACAGGTTTCCTGCAAGCAAGGATACAAACGACCAAATCAACCAAGCTTCTTCATTGAATGTAATGATGGGAAATTTAAGTATTCACGATGCTTCTCTGGAAGTAAGAATAATTTTTGTTTCTTGTTAATAACAATTAAGATATCACATATGACATTTTAACATATTTCATATTATTGCTACACTTTTTCTTCTATGTGACAAAAAATAATATTCTCCATGAAGCTATTATCAGTCTGACTTTTCTCACTACAACTGATATGTTCGTTATCACTGCAGAAGGTATCAACTACAAAATACTTCAACTCATCAAAGCTTTTATGCAAAAATAGTGGTGTAAAAGCTTAGAAAAGTCACAAAAGTTTGGAGTTTTCACTCCAGTTTCTCCCAGCTCAACTGAAGTGGGTGGAGCTCGGGTTGGACAGGGGCGCAGCGAGGGTGTGACTCCACAGCTAATCTAATTCATATCAAGTTGTGTTGTTCCCCACACCAGAAATCTTACTACAGTCACCAACCGGAGTAAGATTTCTGGAGTGGAGCATGGAAGCGTACGCTACAGGTCAGATGCTCCAGATTCATGAAGAGGTGTGTACCGCTTCATAAATCAGAAACATCTGACTTCACCACTGCTCATCAAGACCAGTGAGAAAATGACTAGTGATGAATCGGGGCCATATAGGTAAATTAATGGAGAGCTGCTTTCTATTTTAGCACATGCATGGGGTCTCAAACTTGTAACCACAACTATGAAGTTGCAAACTAGAATCAGAAATGTAAAACTGGGCAAACTCTGCACTGGACATATCTAGTTTGAGGTTATGTGCACACATTGCGGATTTTGCTGCGGATCCTTAGTGGTTTTGTTTTCCCTGAGTTTACAGTGCCATGTAAACCTATGGAAAACAAAATCCGCAGTGCACATACTGCAGAAAAAAACGCAAGGAAACGTAGCGTTGTTTATTCCGCAGCATGACAATTCTTTGTGCGGATTATGCAGTGGTTTACACCTGCTCCATAATAGGAATCCGCACAAAAAATGCATAAAATCTGCGGTAAATCCACAGGTAAAACGCAGTGCTTTTTACCTGCGGATTTCTCAAAACAGGTGCTGAAAAATCTGCAGAGGTTCCATCTATGTGTGCACATACCCTAAATAAATTGCTAACCATCTTCTTCTTAGCTTCATTAATTTGTTTTTAACATGCTCCTTGATTCTGATATTGGTTAAAATGGAAACTTTGATTTAAGGTACCGTCACATTAAGCGACGCTGCAGCGATATAGACAATGATGCCGATCGCTGCAGCGTCGCAGTTTCGTCGTTGTGTGGTCGCTGGAGAGCTGTCACACAGACAGCTCTCCAGCGACCAACGATGCCGAAGTCCCCGGGTAACCAGGGTAAACATCGGGTTACTAAGCGCAGGGCCGCGCTTAGTAACTCGATATTTACCCTGGTTACCAGTGTAAATGTAAAAAAAACAAACACTACATACTCACATTCCGGTGTCTGTCGCGTCCCCCAGCGTCCGCTTCCCTGCACTGTGTAAGCGCCGCCGGAAAGCAGAGCGGTGACGTCACCGCTGTGCTCTGCTTTACGGCCGGCCGGCGCTGACACAGGATGCAGGAGGAGTGCAGGGAAGCGGACGCCGGGAAACGCGACAGGCACCGGAATGTAAGTATGTAGTGTTTTTTTTTTTTTTACATTTACACTGGTAACCAGGGTAAATATCGGGTTACTAAGCGCGGCAATGCGCTTAGAAACCCGATGTTTACCCTGGTTACCAGTGAAGACATCGCTGCATCGGCGTCACACAAGCCGACTCAGCGATGTCAGCGGGAGATCCAGCGACGAAATAAAGTTCTGGCCTTCTAGATCCGACCAGCGATCTCACAGTAGGATCCTGATCGCTGCTCTGCTGCGTGTCAAACACAACGATATCGCTATCCAGGACGCTGCAACGTCACGGATCGCTATCGTTGTTAAGTTGTTCAGTGTGAAGGTACCTTTAGACTCTGATCACACAGCTGCAATGTGGAAAGCTGATAACTGATGAACATGATTAGGCAAAGTAATCATGTGAAGAGTTAAAAGACCTCTGACTAAAGGTACCGTCACATTTAGCGACGCTGCAGCGATCTAGACAACGATCCCGATCGCTGCAGCGTCGCTGTGTGGTCGCTGGAGAGCTGTCACACAGACAGCTCTCCAGCGACCAACTATGAGAAGTCCCCTGGTAACCAGGGTACCGGGGGACAGACACCGGAATGTAAGTATGTAGTGTTTGGGGTTTTTTACGTTTACACTGGTAACCAGGGTAAACATCGGGTTACTAAGCGCGGCCCTGCGCTTAGTAACCCGATGTTTACCCTGGTTACCAGTGAAGACATCGCTGAATCGGCGTCACACACGCCGACTCAGCGATGTCAGTGGGAGATCCAGCGACGAAATAAAGTTCTGGACTTTCTGCTCTGACCAACGATGGCACAGCAGGATCCTGATCGCTGCTGCGTGTCAAACTGAACGATATCGCTATCCAGGACGCTGCAACGTCACGGATCGCTAGCGATATCGTTCAGTGTGAAGGTACCTTAAGGCTGCCGTCACACTAGCAGTATTTGGTCAGTATTTTACATCAGTATTTGTAAGCCAAAACCAGGAGTGGGTGATAAATGCAGAAGTGGTGCATATGTTTCTATGATACTTTTCTTCTATTGTTCCAGTCCTGGTTTTGGCTTACAAATACTGATGTAAAATACTGACCAAATACTGCTAGTGTGACGGCAGCCTAAAAGGTGAAGGGAAAAATCTGAAGATGCAGTGTGTCAGGGTTGTACTGTATAAGTCGCCCAGAGGCTGATGCTCTTACTTTTATTTTTAACATCCTGAACACATTCATCATTTGAGAATTTTTTTTAAACAAACTCTTCCTTTTTGACTTGTGTTATGCACTTCTGGTTGTTTGCGATAAGATTATGAAAATGTTCCACGTGGTTCATGAATTTTGTGCAATGTTAAAAATGGCCATTTTTATCATTTATAGTGATGAGCGACACTAAAATTCTAGGGTGCTCGTTTCTGGAATCGAGCAAACCATAATGCTCGACCCAAGTGACGAGTATAATGGAATACAATGGGGAACGTGAGCATTTTTGCAACCCCTCCACACCCCCCCCCCCCCCCCCCCCGAGGTCTGGAGGGGTGTCAAAGTTGCTCGATGAAAGGAGGGCTGAAATGGCATAAGAACAGCATGGCGAAGACCCAACAAGTATCTCTGAATCCTAGTCGCTGCTGGGAAAAGTGTTGTCAGAGTATTGCGCAACTTTTACAAACTGACAATAAAATATACAAAACTGAAGATAAAATGGATTTTACTGGAAAAAAATGTTAAGAAAATTATTTTCAGGATAATTACTTGTATATAGGGCAAAATTAATAAGAGAAAAAATGATCCTCCACACCCTTGGGCTATGTTCACACATAGTGTTTTTGCATTATGTTCAATGGTAAAAAAAAACATTCACAAAGAAATGTAATTTTAACATTTTACTACATTACCTGGGCATGTAGTTGATACATGATCAAACACATTCTGTTTATGAAGGCGGGACTCTGAAAATGACAAAACTTTTTTCCACAAGGCCATCAGGTGACCCTCACTATTTATAGAGGGCCATCAGGAGGCCCTTACTATTGTTAAATGGCCAGCAGGCGTCTTATGCACAGATGAGACTTAAGGTACCTTCACACTAAACGATTTACCAACGATCACGACCAGCGATACGACCTGGCCGTGATCGTTGGTAAGTCGTTGTGTGGTCGCTGGGGAGCTGTCACACAGACAGCTCTCCAGCGACCAACGATGCCGAAGTCCCCGGGTAACCAGGGTAAACATCGGGTTACTAAGCGCAGGGCCACTCGTTTTTCTTTACTTAGCTGCTTTTTTCTTGCCATAATACAAATTCTGATGGTCCCAACCCCATTTATAAGGCAAGAAATCCCACTTATTGAACCTGACAGGGCACACCTGTGAAGTGAAGACTATTCCCGGTGACTACCTCTTGAAGCTCATCAAGAGAATGCCAAGAGTGTGCAAAGCAGTCATCAAAGCGAAAGGTGGCTACTTTGAAGAACCTAGAATATAAGACATATTTTCAGTTGTTTCACACTTTTTTTGTTAAGTATATAACTTCACATGTGTTAATTCATAGTTTTGATGCCTTCGGTGTGAATTTATAATTTCCATAGTCATGAAAATACAGAAAAATCTTTAAATGAGAAGGTGTGTCCAAACTTTTGGTCTGTACTGTACATATATACAGTATATACATATATATACATACACACACATATATATATATATATATATATATATATATACATACAGAGCAATATACATGAGGTATAGCAATGCTCTTGTACACAGTGACCATACATTTTATGTGTAGCAGTGTCACAGTGTATGAACACATTAATAATACACATTAAACATTCTTAAAGGGGTTAGGAAAAAGAAGGGAACACAACATATTTACATCCCCTACATTTCCCCCTTTCTTTAATGATGTTTGCCCTCAACCATGGCAACCTGTAATGTAAAACATTATAAAACATTAGAATAAGACTCTATATGAGTCATGTCCTTTATTTTATTCAAAGGGGAGATGACCCCCTTCCTTTAAACATGGCACTAAAGCACAGGGAACGTAATTTCACTGGAGAGTCCTGCTTCTCCAGCAGAATGAGCACAACGGGTGCAACAAAAAAAAAAGAGTCCATAGGCTCTAAATGTTTTTTTTTATCCGGCTCGCAGTCCTCCAGAACAAAGCATGCAAACAACAACAACCACAAGTCCTTGTGGCCTCCTTTGGTCACCTAACTCCCTTTTCACTGGAAAAACAACAGGGGGCTTCTCTTCTGCCCCAACAGGATGCGGAACAGTGCCTTTATTATACCGTGCAACAGTACCACAAATGTAACAGTTCAGTCTCTTCAACGGCAGGTCCCTTGTGCCACTCCAATAACATCATGTTCCCTTTCCGGGTTCCGTTTCAGGGGTGACTCTGCGGCAGCAGCAGTCACAGGTTGCCTCAGAGAGACAGAGGTGGCAAGAGCATCACGGGTACTCGACAGTGTCGAGCTCAAGTCCGCATGCTGTGCTATCTCTTCGGAGGTGCATAGGGCCACCGCCACTGCAAAATAGCCCCGAGGATAACGCTCTTTGAAAAAGGAGACTCAGTCCCCTTCTTCAGCAGCCTTCCAAATTTCACCGAGGCCGCATTTACATAGACCTTGTGATGGCTCCCAACCTCGCGTATGAAGCCGTAGTCTCGTCCCGTTTCCACATAGGTGAGCTTGCCATAAGTGCGGCGACCAGCCATAATGCCACCTCCTGGCTGGTGCAATTCAGCCCACACTTCCTTCTCTCCTCCCTTTTTCTGCTCCAAGACCCCAGCGATCCAGGCCTGTTGTTCGGGAGAAGGGAAGGGACCGTCTCCAAGGCGAGCAGAACCTGCGGCTCCCTGGAGCGTCTGGTGACACATGGTACACCTCCACTGTAGCACCCAGCGAGCTGTGGTGCAGCTCTGGACCTCCGACTCCCTGCGGATGGACAGTGACTGGACCCCGGGAGCAGATGACGTGGGAGAGGGCTCACTTTCTTGGGACGTCGGCCGAGGCTCACTCACCGCCTCGCATTGTTGCTGTCTTGCTCCGTCGATGGTGTCACTGCTGTCTTCTTCCACCGAGGTTGTGCGGTGTGGTCTTTCTGGACGTTGTTCCGGCACCGGCCTTGCTTCTGGTTCAGGCTACTTTGGAGTTGTTTCTAGTTCCGGTCCCCTCTGGGTTAACAACTTAAGTTCCAGGCAACGAGGTTCTGCCTCCTGGCACCGCAACGCTGGCTCTGCAAGAAGTTCCGGCTCCAGTGAACGTGAAGAGGACTGCTCCGCTTGTGATATCTCTTGTCTGCGGGATGATGTGGACTTTGCCGGCTGCTGACTCTGCGCTGAAGACCTCTCTGGGCGCTGGTAATTGGGGTGCTCTGCGATTTCTTCCTACTGTCCGGCAGGCCGGGATCTTATGTCCTCCTGAAGCCACATCTTTCCAATGCAGCCTAGGCTGCCACAGCTGCATACAAGATCCTCTTCTGGGCCCCACCCGTTCCATGGTTGAGTTGCTTCCAGTCGCTTCACTCATTTCTTTTCAAGTCACTTAAGTAGGCGTGGGGGTAGGTTTCTTTGGCACATCCTCCGGAGGTGTCGCTCAAAGGATTTTTGTGCTATTTCAGCTAAGACACACCCACGGAGGGTACAAGCAAAGCAATAGTCCTTCTTTTTGGCGCCACTCGCTGCAATCTGGGTTGCCATCTTGGTTTTATCAGTCCTTACTAAATTTCCAGTCACATCAAGATTTACCGCCATCTCCAGGGCATCTGTTCCTCCTGAAGTTGCGGCGCTAGTCACATGAAAAACACTTTCTTCATCACCATGCCGGCTTCACCACCATATGGGGCAGTGAGATCCTGCCAACTATACCAAGTGAAGGAAGGGCCAGGGGGTGCTAGAGTGATAGTCATGGCTGACAATAATCCTTGTATGGCTCCCTGGTCCATTCCCCAAAAAAGTTCTCATTTCTCCTCTGCATTACCTCTGTGCTGGCTTTCTGCCTCTAGCTGTGAGTAGAGACTGTGATACAGCGGTGCAGGACACTTATGGAACTAGTCAGAGGAGGACTAGAATGTGTAGTGACTGCAATATAAAGGATGCTGTAATGAACTGGTGTGAACTGAACACTAAAGTTATGTGCATTTAAGTTATGTGCCTGGAACATTTTCTGTGTGAAGATAACGCATTAAAGAGACTTTTATGTTTGAACTTTGTGGGTCACTGCTTCTTCACTGTTACCTCACATATGGTGCCTCACATATGGTGGAGAATGTGGACAATGTGAACTAAGGCATACACAAAGCGTGCTGTATGTCAATAATTAAGCCAGCAACGCTACATTTCAAGCCCATGGACAAGATGGAGGAAATATTAAGACAGTTGGCCATGTCTCACACACAGTTGCAGCGGCAACAGATGGAGCAATAGCAGCAGTCAAATGAATTGTTGATTCAGCAGATCGCGGCTATGCGAGAGGTAAATCCCTCAGCAACCATATAGTGGTCGGAAGCCCGGTACAAAATCCGGTCAGCGCTGAGGAAGATGGAATCTGAGGAGGACATGGAGGTTTTTCTCACCATCTTTGAACGCACCGCGGAGCAGGAGAGCTTGCCGGTGACTCAGTGGGCTGAGGTGGTGTCCAACTTACTGACGGGAGATGCCCAGGAAGCCTTCATAGACCTCAGTTGGGATGATACCCTGGACTATGGGAAGCTGAAAGGTAAGATCCTTGCCAGATTGGGGGTTAATACGTATGTGCGGGCCCAAGGGTGTTCCAGTGGTCTTTTTCTGAGACTAGCCCTGCCCGATCTCAGGCATATGACTTGCTGCAACTGGTAAAAAAAAGTATTCAGCCTGAGACATTAACTTAGTTCCAGATGGTAGAGAGGGTGGTGGTAGACCTCCTGGTGAGGGCCCTGCCAGCAGCCATACTGCTTTGGGGGGACAAGGGGACCTAGGTACTCTGGATGAGGTGGTGGGACTGGTAGAGCGGTATACAGCTACTCAGGAATTTATACGGGACATTGCTCCTTGTCGGGTGTCACATAAGGCTTCCCCAGCCCAGGAACCTGGTAAAACTAAAACGGCTCCTGGGTGCAGTTGTGCCACACCGATCAGATGTTGGCGGTGCCAAGGGCCAGGCCCTGTGGCTGCCAACTGCCCGCTGGGGTCTGAACCCATGGATTGCAGGTATGATCCCCTTATTTCTCTGTATGCTCAGCCAGTCGGTACATTAGTCTGTGACAGTGGTGCAGGACACCCATGGAACTAGTCAAAGGAGGACTAGCATGTGTAGTGACTGCAATATTAAGGATACTGTAATGAACTGCTGTGAACTGAACACTGAAATTATGTGCATTTAAGTTATATGCTTGGAACCTTTTCTGTGTGAAGATAACGCATTAAAGAGACTTTTATGTTTGAACTTTGTTGGTCACTGCCTCTTCACTACTACCGGTGCCTCACAGTATACAGAATAATATACTGTCCATGAGGTATAGCAATGCTCTTGTACATGGTGACAATACACTTTATGTGTAGCAGTGCCACCGTGTATCAACACATTAATAATACACATTATTAAATGGGTTGGGAAGAAGGGAACACAACATATTGACATCCCCTACATACAGATCTTTGTAAAAAACACAAATCTATCAATGAGTGTATGGGAAAAAATCAAGCTATGGACTATGGAAGAGATGCACATATGTGGCCAGAATGAACACTACTTTCCAGCAGATGATTCCTAGCACCTATCCCTACATGAAAGGCAGCTAATATTGTTATTAATAGGGAATAGAACAGATATTACCTTGATATTTTTCTTTTGTTAGGTTGCAGCAGCAAGACTATAATGCAATAAGCCCTGACTTGAAGCCTGTAATATGTTATCCCTACTGCGACAGCTCACTCTACATGACTAGCAGTTTAGAGCAGTATTATTAGAGAATAGAATCCATTTGAACTAGCTTTGAAAAAGGTTATCCGTTTAATGTAGCAGCATCATGGGCTATTATGTAATCAACTCTGCTGGTGAATATAGTGGAGTGCTTCGCATCTACTCAGTCTGATATGGAGGAGACCAGGATCTCCTCTACTTACTGTGCAAATTCTCCTGTCCAGCCTGTGAAATCCTGTCTGCAGTGTGAGATCGGCTTTTGTTATGACCATCTGACAGCCCTCAACAAGGCACTGGATCATATGCTAATACAACGTATTGGCTCTATTGGTTTCCTAAAATGTAACCTCAACTAGAAGGTGGAGCCTCAGAAAAGTATTTTTCCTAATTACTAAGTAGTGGTTCTCCTAGACTGGTAAAGAGTTTCCACTAAGTGCAAGGGATGCCAAAAATTAGAAGGAGGCACTCCAATACCCATTTGAAAAGACATAGTGGAGGGCCTCAGAAAACATTTTTTCCCAATATTAAGGAGTGGGTATCCTAGATTGGTAAAGTGCATGCACTAAGTGCATGTGCTGAAAAACATTTACCTCTGGAGGTATACATATTTATCAAAGAATGTCTGAGGTAATGTGAGGACAAAACATTTTATATTAGTCAACCAGTCATCTATTTTCAGCAAACCAGAAAGTATAGACTGTTATGTATATGTTGACTTTTGAATTTATGTGTTTCTTTTGGTTGGTAAAGAATACAAACTTTTGTTCATGTAAGCCTGAAATATTGACTTGCAAGTTGACAATTTTTTGTACCATATATTGCTCTTATCCTGAATAAGTACTGATACAGGCTCATAGAACAATGATGTTTGCTGATATGTTGATTATACATTGTCCAAGACAGGCAGTTTGTTGACTTTCAAAACAGGACAAAAACTATGCAATAGTTTACCATTCTTCCCCTTTACCTGTGAATACTGGGTGAAGGACAGCTATTAACTGTAAAAACAGGTTATAAGCATTTGTAACATCAGACAGGGATACTGGGTAAGACACTGCAAAAAATTTAAATGGAGGAATGAATTGGCACAATTTTGAGTGCACTGATATGTGATCTGTGTAACGGACAAACCCCAGTTTAAAATAGCTGGATTTTTAGTGCTGTAATGTGGAAAGGATCTGGCTGTATTCTGCAATGCAACATGCAAATGGAGCAGAAAAAAACAGAATTCTCTGGATTGCTTTTAAAGCAAATAATCAGAATTAAGATCCCCAAAAAATATTCCTGGCCCATAATTCCTGGGGCTATGTCTAAAAATATCTCTAATAGACAGCAGCAGACAGAACTGGAATGGACCCTCTTGCTATATGCATTGAAGTCTGCTATATACACTGCCTGCCTTGCACTGATATATATGCAGCTTTATTAGTCCTCAGAAGGACTGTTAGTTGAGATGGATATGTGTATTATATTTGGTATACCTACACTAAGTACGAAGCAAACTCTCCCTAGCTCAGCAGCATCTCTCCCTACACTGCCTGATTCCGGATCAGACTGTGACGAGCATGGCGGCACCAGGTCTGATATAGACCTGATGAAGCTTTGCGGCCAGGCAATCACTGTAATGCCACAGCCAACATGGCTGTGGCATTACAGTGTGTGGCAGACAATCCCTGCATGTTCATTGGCTCTCTAAAGAGCACCAAATATGAGGGGGGGGACCCGAGCTCCCGTCGAGCAACCCCGGAAATACTTGGCGATTTCTGAGCATCTCAAGCAGTGAGATGCTTGGGTGAGCACCGAGTAGTGGCGAGCATGCTCGCTCATCACTACTTGTCACTAAAGTTATCCTCTTATCTGTGGATTACCTTGCAAACATAGGTATAATCTGCAAATATTGAATTTCTTCTCTGTATGCCCCCTACAAGTCATTAATAAATACAGTAACAAGCAAAAGAGTAAGAATGCTTTGATCTTTTGGCTTTCAGACTCCATATGTCAACATCCACAACTGCTTCAAATGTGAGACTACCTTCATTTTATAGATAATCATCCTGGCTCTCTCATACATAAAATTTGACTTGCAAAAGAGGGGAGAAGCTATGTGGGTCATTAGATAGATCAGTTCATGAAATAGAAAGAGCCGACTCAGGTTCAAAATAAGTACTCAGAACAGTGCGCTATGCAGAGGAAGCTAAAGTATAGACTGCCATTATGTAATAAAAACAAAAGAACTTATAGGATAGTTATCGAGGTTTACAGTAAAGTTGATGTACATTACAATGATTATTATGTGGATCTCATATTTACCATTTGATTTCATAGAGACTTGCCGCATAGATCAAGATGATCTTGATGGAAACAACTTAGAATTGGACGAAGTTCATAATACTGATGTTTTCTATGAAATCGGGGAAACAATTATGTTTAAATGTAAGAATGGATTTAGTCATCGTGATCGTCAACCAACTGGAACATGTGCTGAAAAAGAACTGATCTATCCAAAATGTATAGGTAAAGTAAAGAAAAAAAATATTTCACCTTCCAATTGAAAAAAAATCAGTGGGACTACATGACTTCTGAAGGCTTAATTTTATTGTTAATCTCTCTGCAGTAGTTTACATGGGGAATCTGAAGCAGTAGATGCTGAATTGTAGCGCTAAAGGCTGCCTAGTTGTAAGAAATCATAATAGCATTAAAGGGAATCTGTTTCTAGATTTTCTCTTTTTCATCTGAAAGCAGCAGGATATAGTTGCAAAAACCCTGATTCCAATGATGTATCATTTACTTTACTGGTTGTTGCAGTTTTGATTAAAAACTATTTTACATGCTGCAGATCTAGCAGTTCTCTGAATGCTGAGCTCTGTATAACCCCGCCCATACAATTGATTGGCAGCTTTCTGTGTACATTGTGCAAAAGCAGAAATCAGCCAAGCACTGGTGGGTTATACGGAGCTCATGAATTTGGAGGACTACATGGCAGCAGGTTTACAAGTCCTCTAGTTATAATCTCCTGTGGATAATAGAGTGATTTTATCAAAACTACAGAAAGCATCCCAGTATGTGACACATTGCTGGAATCAGGGTTCTCTACATTATGCTGCTCTCAGATTTGGTAGCAAAAACATGGTGACAGATTTCCTTAAAGAGGTGTGAAATTAGACTGCATGTCTGACTTTTCCTGAATAAATTTATAAATGGCTCTGAAACAGTTTTCGGAGAAAAAAAATCATCTATACTTTTGTGTATGCCATTTTTGTGATAAAATTAGTCACCAAATCAAAAGTTTTCAAAAACTCCCAGGGTAACAGCTAGAACAAAAAAAATACACTGATCCACCTCACATAACCCCTTAGATGCTGTGATCAATCTTTAACAGGTTAATGTGACCTGTCATATGAGCTTAAGTTCACAGATCTCAATCCTGTTATGCACCTGTTAAATTTTCTGAATTGATGAAGTTCCCATTTCACAAGTTTTAAAGGTTTGTTCAGTTATAGAAAGTTATCACATATCTGTGGGGTGCGTAATAACTTTTTGCTCTTTGGGGGTCCAAAAGGATCAACAGAATGTGGAACTTTGATCCCCATTAAAAGCTAGAGTGGCAAGTCAGATATCTTACTGCCATTCCCTTCATTCTCCTTAGGGATGCCTGAAGGAGCTAAATGCAGTGACCAGCAGCCCCATAGCAGGTGAATGGAGTGGTGGTCAATCATGTGCACTGCTGTCCCATTCTATAATTGGAATTAAAGCTCCCTGTTCTGCCAAGAAGTGTGTGTCCCAGTGTTCCGACCCCTTCCAAGCAATAAGTTATTACCAATCCCTAGGATACATGATAACTTTTTTCACAGGACAACCCCTTCAAAAGTCTTTCTGGCAGATACCATAGTGGAGCGCCCATTAGGGCCGCGGGGTACTCGGGCCGGGTCCAATGGTTCTTAAAGGGGATGTCATGGCAGCAGTGACCCAGTCCGTGGCCCTGGGCGTCCAATAAAAGTGATGAAATGAAGGGGAAATAAAGTTTATAGGGGATTTGCTCGTGAAGCCACCTGTGGTGTTCGGCAATAAGAAGTTGGCCGACGCTGCAGTTCAGATCCACTGGGGCAGTTGGTGACGCAGCAGAGTTGTTACAGCTCTCCACGGGTAGAACTAGGCCCCGGGGCAGTTAAAGAATTAAAGTCAATGATGGTTAATGTTGTAGTGCAGGACAAGTGATGCAGGGAATAATTCTGAGGACACAGCACGGTGCAGTTTCCATAGTTTACTCACAGTTCTTATATGCAGTCCCCAGCTAGGTGCTGTGTCTTCCGGGTTTGTGATCCAGCCAGCTCTCAGGTAATTTGGAGTACACATTGCCAGGACCCCCTTCTTATGTTCCTTCCCTGGCCATCTCACTGCGCTGGCTCCCACTTCTCCTGCCCTGCGCCTTCACACACAGTGTCCCAAGCCAGCAGCCTCGGATCCTGTCGGGCGATGTCTTCCTGGTCCCCTTGATCCTATGTGGCTCCCTTTTCAGCGAATGTGTGTGGTTGTGGCTGTGGCACAAACAATTACCACAGTCTCCGGTTTGCTAGCTGAGTCCTCAGTTTCTCCACTAATCTAGGGCCAGTCCCCTACTGCGACTTGGTCCCTCCACCAAACTACGGTTGGCATGGATTCTGGCCCCATGGGTGAATTCCTCACTACACGTGCCCCTAGGACCCCTTCTTCCTCTCTAACTCTCTGGAACTTCTCTCTCTCTGTCCTCTGGTGCTGGGACGAGCTCCTCACTCCTCAAGTCCCCAGCTCCAACTCCCCCTGCCTCTCAATAACTGACTAACTTCTCCCTCTTGTTTCTATGACAACTCCTCACAACTGCCACTCTCTCCACCCACACCTTCTACCTAGTCCCTCCCTGGCCTGGAGAGGTCCAGTGTAGGGTGCTAGTGTGTGGGTACTGGGGAGTGCCCCCTCCTTACTCAAGAGCGGAGTACCACATCTCTGGCTGAGGTGCAGTACCTCTGTGGTGACTGGAACCTCAGGGGCACCACAATAGTATACTGTAACTCCAATGACCTTATGGACTCAATTCCTGATTGAGCTAGAGCCATTTTTTTCAGCATAAGGAGGCCTATTTTATATGTCTATAGGGTTTATATATAGTTTATGTTCCTCAATAATTTATATGACATCATAAATAGGTCAGTAACTCTGTTTGATTTCTCATTGTTCAGCAGAATCTTCAGTGTGACTACAGTAACAACAAGCAAGATGTTACATCGTCCGGGAAGAGACAACTATAGACAAACAGCCTTTTCTCTAATTGTATTGAGTTGAATAAAATAGTGGTCACTCATCGTGTATTGTTTTAGAGACTTCTGTGTAAGAAATAAAAGTATAAATAAATAAAACTGGCTTATATGTATATATATATATATATATATATATATATATATATATATATATATATATATATATATGTAATGGTAATTCACTTATCTGTAGTTTGTTGATCAGATTAATACACAGTAAACACTTATGTACATCCCCTCCCAATATGAAATTGTACATTATGTTGGTGACTGTCAGCATTTTCATAGTTCTGCTATTGTATCCACACAGTCAGCAAGGTGAGCTCATCTGTAACACACATCTGCTACTTCTGCAAAATCCGGGACCAGAAGCAACACAAAACTTCTCCCGATTACAGATGAGCAGAACTTTTGAAATTTGAATTTATCTGTTTTGATGAAGTTCCATCAAGAATTAGGTCTGCAGCAAATAAATTCACACGAACGCATAATTAAAAAGCATGTAATTGCCAGGAAAATATGCGTAGAACTTAGTGAGTTCACTGTAGGCTATTTTCCCACAATGAGCTTTTGGTGAGTTTTTGATGTTGCAAATTTTGCCACCATTCCTGCTCCTATTAAGTAAATTAGGTTATTTGTATTTGTATCACCTTTTTGTTGCTGCTGTTTTTTTGTCTGTTTTTCATATTCCATACTAATATAGCAGCTTTGTTTTTAATACTTCCTGGTAGGGTTGAGCGAAACGGGTCGGCAATTTTCAGAAGTCGCCGACTTTTGGCAAAGTCGGGTTTCATGAAACCCGACCCGACCCCTGTGTGGGGTCGGCCATGAAGTCGGCGATCTTCTGAATCTGGAATCGGAATTCCGATACCGATTCCCGATATGTTTAAGATATCGGGAATTGGTATCGGAATTCAGATTTAAGTGTAAAATAAAGAATTAAAATAAAAAATATCGCTATAGGAAGGAAGGCTGTCGGAAAGGAGCAGGGCGTGTCCGAGGGTGAGTATATACCTAATAGGAATATACTCACCCTCGGCTTCGTTCCGGCAACCTTCCTTCCTAAGAATCAGCCCTTCCAGGGCCTTCGGTGACGTCACGGTGACGTCGCGGCTTGTGATTGGTCGCGCGAGCGGTCACATGGGGGCCGCGCGACCAATCACAAGCCGCGACGTCACCGTGACGTCACCGCAGGTCTTGGAAGGCTGATTCTAAGGAAGGAAGGTTCCCGGTTAGTACCAGGGCCCGTCAGAGTGTAAGTATAGCGATATTTTTTATTTTAATTCTTTATTTTACACTTAAATATGGATCCCAGGGCCTGAAGGAGAGTTTCCGCTCCTTCAGACCCTGGGAACCATTGGAAACCCAATGCACTGCATTGGGTTTCGTGTTTCGGCCGACCCCGACCCGACTTTTTTATAGGATCGGCCGATTTCACTCGACCCGACTTTTGAAAAAGTCGGGATTCGTGAAACCCGACCCGATCCTATAAAAGTAAAGGTCGCTCAACCCTACTTCCTGGTATTTGGTTTTAACAAAACTTTATTGATACAGTCATGTATGGATTATATATGTTTTTAGTGCGTTTCCACGTCTGCAGATTTTCTACATCTAATGCACGTCTATGGAAAAATCTGCACAGAAAACTCAGCATACCGGCAGGAGAAATCAACATGTTTCTTTATTGCAACACGCACCGCACGTTAATTTAGGCTGAGCAAAAAATAAGCACACAGGGCATGAGATTTCAATAATTCCCATTAAACTTGCTGGGATTGTAAGACACTGCGTTTGTATTGCAGCAAAAATATGCAGCACAAATATGCAGCACAAAAAACTCAACAAAAACTCATTGTGGGCACACAGCTCTAGACCATTTGCACATGTTGCATATTTGGTCAGTATTTTTATATCTCACCTGTATCTCATCTGTACCTCAGTATTTGTCAGCCAAAATCTGGAGTGGAACAATCAGAGGAGAAGCATAATAGAAACAAGTTACCACTTCTGTATTTATCACCCACTGCTGGTTTTGGCTTACAAATACTGAGGTAAAAAACTCACCAAACACTGAACATGTGTATGTAGCCTTAATCTCGATTGAACGAGTTCAAGTCAAATTTCCTCACATCGGTGGTTTCAAATTAAATTGAACAAATTATGATAAAATTAGTGGTTTGCTATTAAAGAAAAAAAATATCCAGCACTATTTCACGCGTGCTGCTCTCTCAGTGAGGAGGCTAATAGCATCTAGCGTGGAAATAAAAGCTTCCCCATAATGTCCCTCTACAATCCGATCACATTGTGTACCACAGCCAAATAGGTGGGCTATCACAAGCATCATAAAATATATTGGATGGCCAAGGAAAGCAATTTTGTGACTGTACTGTGTAGGGATAACAGTGCTCAGATCACATGGGATAGGGATAGAAAAAGGCCTAATGTAATTCTTTTATACTACGTCAATGCCGATGTACAAGATTAAAAATGGAAGTGATAGCCTCAATCTGCGAAAAGAAATCCAAGATTCAAAGTAATATACAGAGAACTGATGAAAAAGTCTCATCACTAGTCATGAGCGAATATACTCATTGCTCGGGTTTTCCCCAGCACGCTCGGGTGATCTCCGAGTATTTGTTAGTGTTCGGAGAGTTTTCATCGCAGCAACTGCATGATTTACAGCTACTAGCCTGCTTGATTACATGTGGGGATTCCCTAGCAACCAGCCAACCCCCACATGTACTCAGCCTGGCAAATAGCTGAGGAGATGAAAATGTAATCTCTGAACACTAACAAATACTCGGAGGTCACCCGAGCAACGAGTATACTCGCTCATCACTACTCACTGTGTGGCTGTGAATTACCGTAATACATATGTGACATACTGCAGCAACAGCATCTTAATAGCTCTTTTCTTAATTTGTTTTCAAACAGTAAGAGCAAAGGTAGCATTATAACACTCATTGCAGATTTTGTAACTAAGGGCTCGCTCATATTGATGTATATTCTCTCATGCAAGAGAAAGAGGCCGACTATACTAATTACACTTGTCGCAAACTCAGCAAGAGTGCGATCCGATTCTCTCGCATAAGAAAATCGCATCAACTGTGTGGAGAAGATGGAGAGCTTAATACCTCCATCTTCTCTGTGAACGTACATCAGACTGCACTACGATGACATCCCAGCACAGTCTGGTGTTTCACCCACACCCATAGCCTGGTATGAGTGCGCATCAGAAACCTATTACAGCCAGAACAAAAAGGTGATAGGGAACTCGCTCTATACTGGTACTGGTTTATAGAAAAAGAAGGGTATAATAAAGTTTAAACAAATGTATTCACGAGAGATATAGCCATATAGAATATGTAATATAAATCTATTGTTATAATGCAAAACAATTTATAAAAGATTTTTTAAACATAAGCACAGTGAGCAAAGAAAGAAGGCGACAGAACAGCAGGAGGAGATGGGCATGTGAGCATTATAGGGTTATAGCAGGTAAGCAAAAAAGGCAAATGATAAATATACATAATATTAAAGAACCAGATATACCGCATATACAAAAACATTAGCCAAACTGACTAAATGTTTAAAAGAGTATTATCATGAGTAGAGTTGAGCGACTTTTACTTTTTTGGAATCGAGTCGGGTTTCGCGAAACCCGACTTTGTGAAAAGTCGGGTCGGGTGAAATCGGCCGATTACTGCGTAAAGTCGGGGTCCGACCGAAACACAAAACCCAATGCAAGTCAATGGGGAATCAAAGTCGGCAGAGAGTGGAGGACAGTAAAACACCTACAGTGCCCATTTTAATGCCAAAAACATCAATTCTTATTACTGAAGCTTGTCAATCTTAATTTACTTTATAATAATAGTTAGGCATTGAAAACTGGGGGTCATTTGGCTAAAGTTGTGGGGGGTAGGGCTGGCTCAAGTTTTTCGTGGGCCCCGGAAATGCGGAATATGTCACGGCAGTGGAGCAGGGAGAGGTAAGTATTTCAACTTTGCAAGTGCTGTGATTCTGAGCAAGCAGGGGGGGCACACTCGTTCGCATTGCCACTGGCATAGGGCCCCTCAAAGTATGGCGGTGTGTTTGACGGCGGTGGCGCCTCCCACGGCAGAGACACTTTTGCATACCATGAGTGGCCCTGTGCCAGTGATGTTGCCAACGAGTATGCCCCTTCCACCTGATGAAGGAACCTGCACTATCATTTGCACCTTCCTCTTTGTCCCCATGTAAGGTGGTGGAAGGGGAACCTGAGTTTCAGCAGGGTCAGATTCTGGCTCTGTAGAGTGCAAGGGGAATATAGTGGTCTGGGTCAATGTACCAGCAGACTCATCTAGCAGTGGCTGGGCAATGGGCAGGATGAGGAGGAAACACAAATCTAGGCCCAAATAATGAAGTGGGCTAAATACAGTTCAAAATTGGTAACAGGACTAACCAGGCGGCATTGATTTGTTCAGTGGAGGACAACTGTAATGAGAGGCTGACACAGTGAGTATGCCCAAATAAGTAAGTAGGCTAAAAGCAGTTCAAAATTGGTAACAGGAGAAAACAGGCGACATTGCTTTGTTCAGCGGAGGACAATTGTAAGGAGTGGCTGACACAGTGAGTAGGCCCTAATAATTAAGTAGGCTAAAAGCAGTTCAAAATTGGTAACAGGACTAAACTGGTGGTGTTGCTTGGTTCAGCAGAGGACAATTGTAAGGAGTGGCTGACACACTTAGTAGGCCCAAAAAAATAAGTAGGCTAAATGCAGTTCAAAATTGGTAACAGGAATAACCAGGCGGCATTGCTTGGTTCAGCAGAAGACAATTGTAAGGAGTGGCTGACACAGTGAGTAGGCCCAAATAAGTAAGTAGGCTAAAAGCAGTTCAAAATTGGTAATGGGACTAAACTGGCGGCGTTGCTTGGTTCAGCGGAGGACAATTGTAAGGAGTGGCTGACACAGTGAGTAGGCCCTAATAATAAAGTAGGCTAAATGTCTGCCAAAAATGTTTTCAGAAAGAACCAGGTGGCATAGCTGGGTACAGTAGTGGGCTCCTCTGCTCAGTAGCAGACAGTGGTAGTAGGCACAACATTTTAACTGGTCTAAATGGAGGCCAGGGCTCCTGTATATTTTAAATATCATCTATCATTTCAACAAATTTGTATTGGCAGTGCCATTGAAGGATTTAACAGCACAGACTACACAGTGGTGGAGCAGGGAGAGGTAAGTATTGCAAGTGGTAGCGCACTGTTCGAGCTTCAGGGGGAAACACTCTCTCATGGGCTGCGGTACTGGCACAGGGCCCCTCATATTACGACGGTGTGTCAGACGTTGGTTGTGCACCACCACCGTCAGAGACACTTCATTGTACTATGAGGGACCCTGTGCCAGTATCGTCGCCCAAGAGTGGGCACACCCACCTGTCCAGGCAAACGGCATTCACCGGGGTGCTTGCGCCAGGTGGTGACCACGGCCCTGTGGGGGGAGTCAGCCCATTTAGGGAGGTTTAAAAATGGCCTATGGTGGACATTCAGCAGCTGCAAATGGAGGTATTGGAGCAGTCAGTAAGAGGAGGCCAAAAGCAAGACATTTTTCAGGCAAGCTACGTGTCAGCAGGGGAAGGTGGGGCCAAATAATTGGAAATCCATGATTGCTTCATTTTAATGAAGGTTAGGTCATTGACATTTCGGGTAGCCAGACGTGTCCTTTTTTCGGTCAGTATTGAACCAGCCACACTGAAGACTCTTTCAGATAGCACACTAGCAGCAGGGCAAGCGAGCTCCTGTAATGCATATTCTGCCAATTCAGGCCAGGTGTCTATTTTAGATGCCCAGTAATCAAAGGGGAATGACCTGTGAGGGAGAACATTGATATGGATGGAAAAGTAGTTTGTAACCATACTGGACAAATGCTGTCTCCTGTCACTTCGAATCGATGCAGCAGTACCTGTCGTGTCAGTGGTCATTGCAAAATCACTCCACAACCTGGTCATAAAACCCCTCTGTCCAACGCCACTTCGGATTTGTGCACCTCTAACACCTCTGCCATGTTGCACACTACGCCTCGCATTAGAACCATCACCACCACTGTGTGCTGGGAATGCCTGATCCAAACGGTCTACAAGAATTGCTTGTTTGGTAGCCAATATTTGCTCAAGGTTCTCATGAGGCATAATATTTTGTAATTTTCCTTTATCGTGGATCCAGGAGGCAGGCCAACCAGTAATTGTTATCGGTCATCATTTTGATAATGTGGGGGTCCCTTTTTAGGATACGCAAGGCATACACAGCCATGTGGGCCAATGTTCCATTTGTCAATTCACTGCTTGTGCTGGGTTGAGGAGCACTTTCTTGCAAATCAACATCACTTGTGTCCTGCAAAAACCCTGTACCTGACCTTGCAACACCACCAGTTTCTATTGCCCCCTTAGAAGCATCCTCCCATAAATATTCATCCCCATCATCCTCCTCCTCCTCTTCTTCGTCCGCCACCTTGTCCAGGAGAGATCCCTGAGCAGACAATGGCTGACTGTCATCAAGGCTTCCCTCATCCTCGGCTGCAGACGTCTGCTCCTTAATGTGCGTCAAACTTTGCATCAGCACACGTATTAGTGGGATGCTCATGCTTATGATGGCGTCGTCTGCACTTACCAGCCGTGTGCATTCCTCAAAACACTGAAGGACTTGACCACTGCACACCAGACAACTCCATGTCTGCCATCCAACTGCCTGCCCGTGTATGTGTATCCTCCCACAAATAGATTACAGCATGCCTCTGTTCGCACAGCCTCTGAAGCATGTGCAGTGTGGAGTTCCACCTTGTTTCAACGTTGATTATTAGGCAGTGCTGGGGAAGATTCAGCAATCGCTGATGGTTCAGCATACGGCTGGAGTGTACGGGCGACCGGCGGATGTGCGAGCAAAGTCTTTGCACCTTGAGGAGCAGGGCTGGTAACCCGGGATAATTTTTCAGGAAGCACTACACCACCAAGTTCAAGGTGTAAGCCAGGCAAGGTATGTGTTTCAGTTGTCAAAGGGCTATGGCAGCCAGACAATTCCTTCCGTTATCACTGACTACCTTGCCTGCCTCTAGATGTACACTGCCCAGCCATGACTGAGTTTCTTGCTGCAAGTACTCAGCCAGAACTTCCGTGGTGTGTTTGTTGTCGCCCAATCACTTCATTTGCAACACAGCCTGCTGACGCTTACCACTAGCTGTTCGATAATGGGATACCTCGTGTGCAACGCTGGCAGCTGCCGATGGAGTGGTCATGCGACTGAGCTCTGTGGATGATGCGACTGCGCTCTGTGGATGAGCTTTGGCTTCTGGAGGAGGAGGGGGAGGAGGAGTAGGGGTGGCGAACCCCTACAGCTAACTGTTTCCTAGACCGTGGCTAGGCAGAACTGTCCCACTATGGCTGTCCCCTGTGGACCCTGCATCCACCACATTAACCCAGTGCGCCGTGATGGACACGTAACGTCCCTGGCCATGCCTACTGGTCAATGCATCTGTTGTGAAGTGCACCTTTCCACTGACTGATTGCCTCAGTGCATGGACAATGCGGTCTTTGACATGCTGGTGGAGGGCTGGGATGGCTGTTCTTGCAAAGACCTGCTGACAGGGTAGGTCATAGCGTGGTACTGCGTAGGCAATCAGGTCTTTGAAAGCTTTGCTTTCATCCAACCGGTAGGGCATCATCTCTAACGAGATTAGTCTAGCAATGAGGCAGTTCAAACCCTGTGTATGCAGATGAGAGGATGAGTACTTTCTTGTCCTAACGAGAGTCTCTTGTAGGGTGAGCAGGACTGGAGAGCTGCATATGGTGGAACAAGCAGTGGTGGTGGTGGACATGGCGGATTGAGAGAGGGTTGGTGATGGTATTCTTGATGTTGACCTACATACAGTGTTTCCTACCAAAAACCTTGTGATTCCCTGACTGCTTTGGGCCTGCGAAGATAGCTCCACATTTCCTTCTGATGGTGTCCTATCCGGTGGGCTTACAGTGAGGGAAGCAATGTACCGTTGCTGACTACCTTCATTCTGAGCAGGTGCAGCAATGGTACGGGACGTTTGGTAGTCAGTCCAGGCTTGCAAGTGCATGCTGGTTAAATGCCTACGCATGCACGTTGTATTTAAATTTTGGGGATTCTTCCCTCTGCTAAAGGTCTTTTAGCATTTCTTACAGATAACTTTGCACTGATCATTCGGATCTGGGTTAAAAAATTGCCACACTCCACTATTCCTGCTATGGAATACCTTTCCAGGCATTGCAAAAAGTCAGTTACATAAAGTCTGGGATTGCATTTAAATAAAACCTATTTGCATCTACGTTTGAGTGCCGGATATTTTTTCTTTTTCAGGCATTGCACGCTGTGCTACTTTCACCGGATGGCCACACTGTCCTAAAACTGATTTTTTGGTTGACAAACATTTTTGGCCTGAGACGGGCCAGCCAAATGAAAGCTGTTGCGATGTAGATGGCTGCTGCGGATCATCCTCATCCGCTTCTGAGCTACTGTCAGCGGCACCCTCTTCCCCCAATGGCTGCCAATCTGGGTCAACAACTAGGTCATCTATCACCTCCTCTTCAATGTCATGTGCACCTTTCTCTGTGTCACTGTGTAAGGTGCTATAACGTTCGGGACGGGGCACCGTAGTCTCATCAGGGTCAGTTTCTGGCTCAGTACACTGCGAGGGCAATGTAGTTATCTGAGTCAATGGAAAAGTATAATAATCTAGCTGTGGCTGTGCATCAGTGCACTCCATGTCCGATTCATCTTGTAATGGGCTGTTAACAATTTCCCTTTCTAACCCAGGCATGGTATGTGTAAAGAGCTCCATGGAGTAACCTGTTGTGTCACCCGACGCATCCTTCACTGTTGGTTTGGGTGAAGGACACAAGGAAGCGACTTTTTCCTGACCGGGAGCATCCACTGACGACTTGCTGCTTTTAAATTTGGAACTTTCTGAAGAGGAGGCGAAAGAGCTAGAGGCTGAGTCAGCAACGAAAGCCACAACTTTTTCCTGCTGCTCCGGCTTTATAAGCGGTTTTCCTACTCCCAGATAAGGGAGCCTGCAAGGCCTTGTGTAGCCAGACGATGACGCTAGCTCAACACCTCCAGCCTTAGCTGCTATTTTGCTTTTCCCACTACCACCAGATGCTCCACCACCATCATTACCAGCTGGCAACGACCGCCCACGGCCTCTTCCACCAGACTTCCTCATTTTTGGGAAAATCTAACCAAAATAACAACCGTTATATGCTACTGTAAAACAAGGTAGAAGGTGTATATAAACTTGTTGAGAATTTAATTCTCCCTTTTTTTGGGAGGGAGACTGCACCACAAATCAGGCCCAGTGTATAACACAACACAATGTAAGTGGCAGCAAGTGGCTGGCTGATACACGACAAATTAAGAGGACTGAGGTATATCCACTTTGTGAGAATTTGAATCTCACTTTTCTTGGGGGGATCTGAACCCAAACTCAGGCCCAGTGTATTTTACAAGGCAATGTGAGTGGCAGCAAGTGCCTGGCTGATACAAGACAAACTAAGAGGACTGAGTTTTATCCACTTTGTGAGAATTTGAATCTCACTTTTTTTTTGGACACAGAACCCAAACTCAGGCCCAGTGTATTTTACAACACAATGTGAGTGGCAGCAAGTGGCTGGCTGATATACGACAAACTAAGAGGACTGAGATATATCCACTTTGTGAGACTTTCAATCTCACTTTTTTGGGGGGAAGACTGAACCCAAACTCAGGCCCAGTGTATTTTACAACACAATGTAAGTGGCAGAACGTGGCTGGCTGATATACGACAAACTAACAGAACTGACGTATATCCACTTTGTGACAATTTGAATCTCCCTTTTTTTGGGGGGAGACAGCACCACAACTGAGGCCCAGTGTGTAACACAACACAATGTAAGTGGCAGCAAGTGGCTGGAAGATATCTGAAAAATCAAAGGACTATAGTACAATTTCAATCTCCCTACAATGATCTCAGGACAAGTATGGCAGCAACAAAAAGGACTGCTGCACACAAAAGTGTGGACAAATAAACAAGATAACTGCAGAAAGGAGCAACAGGATTTTTGCTTTTAAAAAAGCAGTTGGTTTGCACAACAGCGTGCAAACAGCAATGCAGCTATCAGGAAGCCTTATAAGGCAGCCTAATAAGCTACAGAGATATAGCCTCCACTGTCTCTGCAAAACAAAGGTGGTGTTGGACAGTGGAAATCTCTACAGCACAAGCGGTTTGGGGGATAATTCTCCCTCCCTATATCCCTGCTTCTGACGAAGCTGCAGCAACCTCTCCCTATGCTAAGATCGGCAGAAGTAAGATGGCGGTCGGCGTGCACGCCCCTTTATACCCCCTGTGACGCCGCAGAAAGCATGCCAATCACTGTCATGCCCTTCTCTAAGATGGTGGGGACCGAGACCTTTGTCATCACGCTGCCCACACTCTGCGTCCTCCTTCATTGGCTGAGAAATGGTGCTGAAAGCATCATATGAAACGTGACTGGCGCGAAGATCGCCAACCTCATGGCCGTTCCCACAGTGGGATCGGGTCGGGTTTCATGAAACCCGACTTTGCCGAAAGTCGGCGATTTTTGAATTTGTCCGAAGCATTTTGCTCAACCCTAATCATGAGAAGTGTACAGTACCTGTAGTCATCTTCTCCTGCTGGACTGGTGCAAGGTCCCAACACGTATTTTAGCACGGAGCCTTCATCAGGGATTGTGCATGATCAGAATATTGGAGCCACTTGCAGCATGCCGCGAATCAGCATGCAAAAATCATTGCATATCTGCACTGCCCGAGAATATAACATTGAAACAAGTGACACATACCTCTCAACCGTCCCGGATCCCGCGGGACTGTCCTGATTTTGACAGTCAGCCCCGTGATCCCGGGCAGGACATTAGTTGTCCCGTGCTACGCAAGGTTTGTTGCTGTGTTTTTTTTTTTTTTATAAAAGTTGGGTCACCTCCCCATAGCCATGAGCCATACATACAGGAAGGGGGTCAGTATACAGTATTAAGCATCATGTGGGATCATTTTACAGTATGGAGAACTGTGTGGCCAGTATACAGTATGGAGCATCATGTGTGGCCATTATACAGTATGGAGCATCATGTGTGGCCATTATACAGTATGGAGCATCATGTGCGGTCATTATACAGGATACAGCATCATGTGTGGTCATTATAAAGTATGGAGCATCATGTGCAGTCATTATACAGTATGGAACATCATGTGCGGTCATTATACAGTATGGAGCATCATGTACAGCCAAGATACAGTATGGAGCATCATGTGTGGTCATTATACAGTATGGAGCATCAAGTGCAGTCATTATACAGTATGTAGCATCATGTGCGGTCATTATACAGTATGGAGCATCATGTGGGGTCATTATACAGTATGGAGCATCATGTGCGGTCATTATACAGTATGGAGCATCATGTGGGGTCATTATACAGTATGGAGCATCATGTGCGGTCATTATACAGTATGGAGCATTATGTGGGGTCATTATACAGTATGGAGCATCATGTGTGGTCATTATACAGTATGGAGCATCACGTGCGGTCATTATACAGTATGGAGCATCATGTGTGTTCATTATACAGTATGGAGCATCATGTGTGGCCATTATACAGTATTGAGCATCATGTGTGGCCATTATACAGTATGGAGCATCATTTGCAGTCATTATACAGTATGGAGCATCATGTGTGGTCATTACACAGTAAGGAGCATCATGTACAGCCAATATACAGTATGGAGCATCATGTGCAGTCATTATACAGTATGGAGCATCATGTGCAGTCATTATACAGTATGGAGCATCATGTGCGGTCATTATACAGTATGGAGCATTATGTGGGGTCATTATACAGTATGGAGCATCATGTGCAGTCATTATACAGTATGGAGCATCATGTGCAGTCAGTCATTATACAGTATGGAGCATCATGTGCGGTCATTATACAGTATGGAGCATTATGTGGGGTCATTATACAGTATGGAGCATCATGTGCAGTCATTATACAGTATGGAGCATGATGTGCGGTCATTATACAGTATGGAGCATTATGTGGGGTTATTATACAGTATGGAGCATCATGTGCGGTCATTATACAGCATGGAGCATCATGTGTGTTCATTATACAGTATGGAGCATCATGTGTGCCCATTATGCAGTATAGAGCATCATGTGTGGCCATTATACAGTATGGGGCATCATGTGTGGTCATCATACAGTATGGAGCATCATGTGTGGCCATTATACAGTATGGAGCACTGTGTGGCCATATTTTTTTGTTTATAATTATTGTATATGAAACTGTGATCAGCAGTGCTAAATGGGTGTGGTTGAGACGTGGATATGGGTGTGACTAATTATGAATGGGTGTGGTCAGAGGCGTGGCCTAAAATTTGCCGCGGCACGCTTGGCGCGCCACAAACTTTATCCCTCTTTCACATCTTAAAAAGTTGGGAGGTATGAGTGACATCTAATAAAACATCACATAGCACAGAGTCATGTAATAAGGTAGTGCGAGTGAATCCAAAATCTGAATTTGAGCTGCTTCTGTTTGTAAATTAAAGTGTGATCCCAAATCCTGAAACTCAAATACAAGTGATTACTAGTGATGGGCGAGCACTAAAATGCTTGGGTGCTCGTTGCTCAGGTCGAGCAGATTGTAATACTCGGGTACTCGACCCGAGCAACGAGCCCAATGTAAGTCAATGGGAAAGCCAAGTATTTTTACCGTGATCCCCCCCGGGGGTCCTTTTAAGGTCTAAAAACATCTGAAAATGATGGAAACACTGCTCAAATGACACGGGGACATCATGGGGATCGCCCCTGGAAGCATTTCTGACTCCTAGGTCACAGCTGTAAGCAATATTGTCAGAGTTTCACGCCATTTTTACAGGTGCACCAAAAAACATACAAGAATAAGGCTAAATAATTAAAGGGACTCTGTCACCTGAATTTGGAGGGAACAATTTTCAGCCATAGAGGTGGGGTTTTCGGGTGTTTGATTCACCCTTTCCTTACCCGCTGGCTGCATGCTGGCTGCAATATTGGATTGAAGTTCATTCTCTGTCCTCCGTAGTACATGCCTGCACAAGGCAATCTTTTGCTATGTTCACACGCAGCATTTTTTCATGCGTTTTTCAACTTTAACATTGCTTTCACCAATACAATTGCATTCACTAGGAAATGTCAATGCAAGGCTGTGTGCACACGTTCAGGATTTTTCCCATTTTTTTGCGTTTTTTTCTGCTATAAAAACACGATAAAACCGCGAAAGAAACGCATACATTAAACATCCTATTATTGGAATGCAATCCGCAATTTTTGTGCACATGTTGCGTTTCTTTCCTCGGCGGAATCACATTCCGGAAAACAATGCAGCATGTTCATTTTTTGTGCGGAATCGCGGGGATTCCGCACACATAGGAATGCATTGATCTGCTTACTTTCCGCATGGGACTATGCCCACCATGCGGGAAGTAAGCGGATCATGTGTGGTTGGTACCCAGGGTGCAGGAGAGAAGACTCTCCTTCAGGCCCTGGGAACCATATAATTGTTAAAAAAAGAATTAAAATAAAAAATCATGATATTCTCACCATACGGCATCCCTCACAGCGTTCCCGCTCCTTGCGATGCTTCTGTTCCCAATAATGCATTGTGAAAATGACCTGTGATTACGTAGCGGTCTTGCAAGACCGCTACGTCATCTGAGGTCATTGCCGCAATGCATTATTGGGACCGGAGCATCGCGAGGAGCGGAAGACAGCCAGGGATGCTGGAAGGTGAGAATATCATGAGTTTTTATTATTTTTAAAGTTCTCTCTTTATACTATTGATGCTGCATAGGCAGCATCAATAGTAAAAAGTTGGTCACACTTGTCAAACACTATGTTTCACAAATGTGACCAATAGTGTTGAGCATTCCGATACCGCAAGTATCGGGTATCGGCCGATACTTGCGGGTATCGGAATTCCGATACCGAGATCCGATACTTTTGTGATATCGGGAATCGGTATCGGGATTAATATCAATGTGTAAAAGAAAGAATTAAAATAAAAAATAGGGATATACTCACCTCTCCGACGCAGCCTGCAGCTTACCGAGGGAACCGGCAGCCTTCTTTGCTTAAAATGTGCATGTTTACTGCCTTCCGTGACGTCACGGCTTGTGATTGGTCGCGTGCCGCCCATGTGACCGCGACGCGACCAATCACAACAAGCCGTGACGTAATTTTCAGGTCCTGATGCCTAATTCTAGGCATTCAGGATTTGAAAATTACGTCACGACTTGTGATTAGTCGCGTGCCGCCCATGTGACCGTGACGCGACCAATCACAAGCCGTGACGTAATTTTCAAATCCTGAATGCCTAGAATTAGGCATCAGGACCTGAAAATTACGTCACGGCTTGTTGTGATTGGTCGCGTCGCGGTCACATGGGCGGCACGCGACCAATCACAAGCCGTGACGTCACGGAAGGCAGTAAGCGCGCGCATTTTAAGCAAAGAAGGCTGCCGGTTCCCTCAGTAAGCTGCAGGCTGCGTCGGAGAGGTGAGTATATCAATATTTTTTATTTTAATTCTTTATTTTACACATTAATATGGATCCCAGGGCCTGAAGGAGAGTTTCCTCTCCTTCAGACCCTGGGAACCATCAGGGATACCGTCCGATACTTGAGTCCCATTGACTTGTATTGGTATCGGGTTTCGGTATCGGCGAGAGCCGATACTTTTCGGGTATCGGCCGATACTATCCGATACCGATACTTTCAAGTATCGGACGGTATCACTCAACACTATTCAGGACCTTTGTCCCGGCCGGTGACACACACTCCCTGGGCCTCCTTTCCGATGTTCACGAGCGGGGTAAGCCCATGATCAAGGTCTGCGATACAGCGATCAGCCATCAGGACCTTGTGTGACGTCAGCTGTCATGTGACCAGCGGGGATACTAGGCGTCATTAGGACCAATTGCTATGTGTTTCAGAGATTACGATATGCCTAAATCGAATTAATCTAATAAATTCCATCCCCACTTACTGATGAAGTTTTCAGGCAGTTAGGGGGACCAGGAAGTGTCCAGATAGATGCAAGGAGGGCACTAGGACCCAGCATGCCTCAGCCAATCCCAACGTGCACAGCCAGAAAGTAACTGCAGCTGCTGCCAGCCCAGCCAGGAAGAGTCTCCTCAGGGGAGACCACAATGGTTCACTGCACAGACAGAGGCTCTGCAGCCTGCTGCTGTGCAGAGTCTATCAGACAGGGGAGCTGGCATTGTGGGATGTATTTTTTAAAAGTTTAAAAACCACAAAATACTGTATACACCAAGGGTATCAGACCAAAAAGTGGAATGTATGGCTGAAAAGCCAAGATTTGAAGACCACAGATAGACCAGATGTGTGACAGAGATTACAGACTGTTTCAATATGTGGGATGTATTTTTTTGACATTTTAAAAAACACAAAATACTGTATACACAAAGGGTAGCAGACCAAAAAATGCAATGTATGCCTGCAAAGCAAGGATTTGGACACCACAGATACAGCATGCGTCTGACAGAGATAACAGAGTGATCAAAATGAGTTCTTGATTTTTTTTGGACCACCAAAATTGTGTCCATAAGTAGCCTATGACACTAAAATAAAACATTTGAAGTACTACAATTATACAAACATTTCACCATGGGGGGTACATTTCAAAAAAATATTTTATGGGCATCATAGACACCCTTTCCAAAAATTGGACTGGCTGTAGCAGCACAAAACCCGTTAACCCTGGAGATCTAGTGGTGGAGAATGAGGAGACATAAGATAAATCATGCTGAAATCAAAAAAATGAATAAAGGATGTGAATCCACCTATGAAAGTAAATAACAAAAGGGAGGGGCGAACACAGGTTCATAGATATGAAGCCAGAATGTGTCCAACGAGATATATTTGCCCCTACCAACAGCTCAGAGACAGGGATATAAATTAAAATATAATATAAGAGCATTTCAATATTTTTCTATTGTAGAGGTATACACCAGCTCTATAGAGGATGGTCCAGAGATATGAAAAATTGAAAATATATGAATCAATGGGTAGAATATACGTACATCTCATTTTTACGACATTTCCCCCAAAGGAGTAACATTTGTTTTGGTTTCAAATTGGTAACGGGCATCATAAAAACACCCTTGCACAGACATTGAATGGCTGTAGCAGCATACAACATGTTCACCATGGTGTTCAAGTGGCAGAGAATGATGAGATGTGCAGGAAGGCCTTATTGAAAACTATTCCCAATGTTAAGGAGCGAGTCTCCTAGATTTGTTATGCCCATACATGAAGTGCATGGGCTGACAAACATTTTCCCATGGGGAGTATATTTTTAAAAAATTATTTATGGGTATCATAGATAGAGTTGAGCGACTTTTATTTTTATAGGATCGGGTCGGGTTTCACAAAACCCAACCTTCTCAAAAGTCGGGTTGAGTGAAATCGGCCGATCCTATAAAAAAGTCGGGGTCAGGGTCAGCCGAAACACGAAACCCAATGCAGTGCAATGGGATACTATGGTTCCCAGGGTCTGAAGGAGAGGAAACTCTCCTTCAGGCCCTGGGATCCATATTAATGTGTAAAATAAAGAATCAAAATAAAAAATATTGATATACTCACCCTCGGACGCGCCCTGCTTCTTTCCAGCAGCCTTCCTTCCTAAGAATGCGCGCGTGAAGTACCTTAGATGACGTCGCGGCTTGTGATTGGTCGCGACCGCCCATGTGACCGCTCACGCGACCAATCACAAGCCGCGACGTCACTGCAGGTCATTCACGCGCTCATTCTTAGGAAGGAAGGTTGCCAGTTAGTACCAGGGCACGTCCGAGGGTGAGTATATCAATATTTTTTATTTTGATTCTTTATTTTACACTTAAATATGGATTCCGATACCGATTCCCGATATCGCAAACAGATTCAGAAGATCGTCGACCTCATGGCCGACCCCACACAGGGGTCGGGTCGGGTTTCATAAAACCCGACTTTGCCAAAAGTCGGCGACTTCTGAAAATGGCCGACCCGTTTCACTCAACCCTAACCATAGACACCTTTGCCCAAAACTTGAATGACTGTAGCAGCATACAACACGTTAATCACGGTGTTCTAGTGGCGGAGAATGATGACACTTTGAGGAAGGCCTCATTAAAAACTGGGCCCAATGTTAGCGAGTCTCCAAGACTTGTAATGCCCATACACGAAGTGCATGGCCTGACAAACATTTCCCCATGGGGGGGGTACATTTTTAAAAAATATTTATGGGCATCATAGACGCCCTTGACAAAAATTGGACTGGCTGTAGCCTCACAGAACACGTTAACCCTGGTGATCTAGTGGTGGTGAATGAGGAGACATAATGATAAGTCATACTGAAATCAAACAAATAAATAAAAAATGTGAATACATCAAAAAGAAAATAACAAAAGGGAGGGGCGAACACAAGTTCATAGATATGAAGCTAGAATGTGTCCAACGAGATATGTTTGTCCCTAGCAAGAGCGCAGAGACAAGGATATAAATTAAAATATAATATAATAGCATTTCAATAGTTTTCTATTGTAGAGGTATACACTAGCTCATTAGAGGATGGTCCAGAGATAGGAAAACTGAAAAATATAAGAATAAATGGGAAGAATATACGTACATCTCATTTTTATGACATTTCCCCCTGGGGGAATAATATCTGTTTTGGTTTCAAATTATTAACGGGCATCATAAAAACACCCTTGCACAAAAATGGAGTGACTTTTGCATCACGGAATGCATTCACCCTGGTGTTCTAGTGATTGTGGATGATGATGATGAGGATAAGGAGGAGGATAACACCAAACAGACCACATCAGGAAGCATATACCCATGTGTGGTTGTGAAGAGGTGCATGAGAATGCACCTCCACAAAAAAGACAATGTATTAGAGATTATGTTTCGCCTTTTTCACTTGGTGGTGTACAGAAGTCTTTCCCAATCCAGCCCTTGTTCATTTTTATAAGAGTCAGCCTGTCAGCATGTTCAGTAGTCAGGCAGATGTGCTTATCTGTTTAGCGGCACTAAAAACCTGCTCTGACAGAATGCTGACAGCAGGACAGGCCAGGACCTCCAAGGTGTAGAGAGCCAGTTCATGCCACGTGTCCTGCTTGGATTCCCAATAATTAAAAGGCACAGAGGAATCACGGAGGACGTTTGTATGATCTGCAAGGTACTCCCCCGGAATCTTCCCAAACATAGCACTTCTTGTGAGAGCATCCCTTGCCTCTGTGCCGGCATGATGGGAGGGTCTGAGAAAACTGTCCCAGAACTTGGCCATTGTTCCCCTGCCTGAGCTGGATGGTACTTCTGTCTCTCTCCTTGGTTGTACAATAAACTCTGACGTCTGCTGCCATCGTTCTCACATGGGAATTTTTTAAGTAATTCCGCTACAAGGGCCCTCTGGTAATGCAACATTTTTTGTACACCTGTCTGCCTCTGGAAGAAGAGATTGAAAGTTCTCCTTGTAGTGTGGGTCTAGAAGTGTCACTAACAGTAATGAGTGTCCCCAAAAATTTTAATAATGCGAGGTTCACTGGTAATGCAGCGCAACATAAGGTCAGCCATGTGTGCCAGACTGCTAACAGGCAAGTCTTCCGTGTACTCACCAACAGAATGATTGACAATGCTGTCCTCCTCCTCCCTGTCCTTAGGCCATTTACGCTGAACAGACGGTATGAAAGCTGTGCTTGTAGTACCATCCATAGCGCATGAAAGTAGCTCCTGTTCTTCCTCCTCATTGTCTACCAATCCAAGTTGGGATGACATGAGGCTGGGCTGAATGTAATCACCCTGTATGGTTCCTTGCTCCATGTACTCGTGCTCTGCCTGCAATGCATCCTCTTTTACTGTGAGCAGAGAGGTTTTCAGAATGCAGAGAAGCAGGATGGTGATGCTAATTATGGTGTCATCACCACTTACCATTTTGGTGCAGCCCTCAAAGTTCTGGAGGATGGTACATATGTCTGACATCCATGTCCACCCCTGAGGTTTTATGTGTGGAGTCTGAACTTAATGTCGACGGCCTTACAGATGCTAGTAGTCAATAACTGCCCTCTTCAGCTCACAAATCCTTTCCAACATATGCAGTGTAGAGTTCCATCGCGTGGAGACATCACACACCAGTCGGTGAGCCAGAAGCCGCAAACACTGCTGAAGCACGGCAAGGGTGGCTGAAGCCGTAGCTGACTTTCTAAAATGGGCAGACAGAGGGTGCACTTTCACTAGCAGATCCGGGTAGCTTTTAAGAAAATGTTGAACCATGAGGTTAAGCACATGGGCCAGGCAAGGTACTTGTGTGAGCACATCTAACACCCCAGGAAACCGGTTGTTACAGTGATGTTGCCTTCCTTTCGGGGAGGGCTGTATCATGCTTGGAGGCAAGGAGGATTCCCTTTACTAGGTAAAGCACCTACATGCAACACTTTATGAATCCAGGCCAGAATGGGGAGCTCTGAACACGGATTTAGGGGAGCCTCCCCCAGATATATGTATTCTGGTCTGGAGGAGGAGTTAGAGAGTTGTTGAGAGACAGTGGAGGAGAGAGGACTGAGAGCAGAGAGTGGGGCCGTGCAGCCACATGTGAGCTGCAGCTTCAGGAAAGGAAGATAACCTGAAGGGTTGCATGTTAGTGAGCATCTGAGGAACGAAGCACAGGAGAAGGAAAGGGCTTAGAGGGAACTGTGACCAGGCACCCTCTGAGCCAAAGCGCAGGAACCGGCATTGGTAGAGTGTTGAAGCAAAGGACTTTAAGTAATTTGTCCACACCCACACCTGGAGGTGAAGCAGTACACTAGGAGCCCAGGTCGTGATAGAGACTCTATAAAAATGCTTGCACTGCCCACCATACGGGTAACTGTCCCAGGACAGGAGAGAGAGAACTTTGTCAGGAAGCCACAGGCAACAAGGACCTCACGTAAGAGCGCGAGCAGGAAGGCTTACGGACCTCACCTCGGAGAGGGTTCCACCATTGTCTCCAGGCTGGCTGGACTACATCACCACCTGTTGTTGGTACCCTTGACTGCGGCCTGCTGCCACCAGTAAACCAAGTAAATACATTACAACCTTGTGTCTTCTGTTTATTTGCCAGCATTCACCACCCTTGCCATACAAATTTTGAGCCCTGGGGACCCCGCTTCACCTGTGGGAAGCGTCACAATCTTTGATGTATTAACATCACCCCAGAGAACCCCTTTAAGCAGCGTCGGTCCCCTCTGACCCAGAACCACAGGTGACGTCACGAACACAAACTTTATTACAACTCTCTTTTAAAGACCTTTCCCTTTTACTTGAGCGCCCAGGGCTACGGACCAGGTCGCAGCCACCATGACATCCCATTTAAGTACCGGACCTGGTACCGAGTACCTCCATGGCCCTGGCAGAAGACTCATAGGCTTTGAAACAGGATCTGTTGTGTAGGGTGTAAGTAGCCAGCACGGTTGGCTGTATGGTGATTGCTTTGATATGTAGTGTCTGTATTAGAGATACGTATTAAAAGTTAAATTTTATCTGATTTATCACTTTGGTCTAAGGTTATGTTGCTGGGTTCCTGTGTCAGATAGAAATCGATGGGTAGGAAGCAGAGGAATGATTCCTCCAGCTCCGTTCCACTGCCATTTTCTCCTGTAGACAGCAGAGCTGCAGGAATTGCTCCCTACCTGCTGCACATGAGGGCAATCTGACCATTGGCCCCACGGAGCCCCGTGCTCTGAGCAACAGGCCAGATTGCCCTCAGTATTAGCTGCCCTGTAAGGGCCCCCTCAGGTGGTTTGTCCACCCCTGCCACCCTTGGGCTGCAGTGCTGTGGACATAACATCTGCACTGAAGACAATAACAGACACAAGGAGTGGCAAAAGATACTCTGAACTGGACCAAGGGAGAGTGAGCAACGAAGAGATTGTTTCCCTAAATTGTGACGAGTAGTGTTGAGCATTCCGATACTGCAAGTATCGAGTATCGGCCGATACTTGCGGTATCGGAATTCCGATACCGGGATTCCGATACTTGCCGCGTATCGGATACCGGAATCGGAAGTTCCACGATTCAAAATGCAGAAATTCAGCCAATGAGAATGATTCCAAGTGTGGGCACATCCTGTTTAGCATGGAGGGCATGAAACTACTGGCAAGGCTGTGATTGGCTGCTGAAATGATGTCATGCTACAGTTTAAAAGTCGCTGGCGCCATTTTGCGATCACTCTGCTGTGAATTCAGTTAGTGACAGGACGCTGTTTGCTGACTGAGGGACAGTTTAGAGATAGCGATTTGCTTCTTTGTGCTTTCCAAAGGCTAATTTAGCAACCGCTGTGTTCACCTACTATTCACCTTGCTTTTGCCTTGTAGCGCTGTTTTCACAGCGATCTGCAAGGTCTGTGTGTGTGTGTGTGTGTGAGTGCAGCCCACTCTCTAGTCTGAGTGCAGCCACATAGGCCATCCATAGCTGGTTGTATTCAGTTCAGGGAGGGTGGTTCATTGCCTCATACTGTTCTTTTTTTTTTTTTTTTCAAGTAGTGTAGTCTGCTGCTAATTTATTCAAAAAAATCCTATTAGTGTCTTTCCACCCGTCTCCAGCTAATTTGTGGAAAAACACTACATAGGATAACGTAGAGGAGGGTTTTTGGGCCTTGCAGCGCCGTTTACGGCTGTCTGCACGGTCTCCGTGTGACTGCAGCTCGCCCTGTAGTCTGTGAGCAGCCGTAGCCTGGTTGTCTCCAGCTCAGGGTTGTTCACTGCGTCATACCGCCAAATCAATTTTCATTTTGTTTTAAGTAGTGCAGGCTGCTGCACATTTTTTCAAAAAATTCCTATTAGTGTCTTTCCACCCGTCTCCAGCTAATTTGTGGAAAAACACTACATAGGATAACGTAGAGGAGGGTTTTTGGGCCTTGCAGCGCCGTTTACGGCTGTCTGCACGGTCTCCGTGTGACTGCAGCTCGCCCTGTAGTCTGTGAGCAGCCATAGCCTGGTTGTCTCCAGCTCAGGGTTGTTCACTGCGTCATACCGCCAAATCAATTTTCATTTTGTTTTAAGTAGTGCAGGCTGCTGCACATTTTTTCAAAAAATTCCTATTAGTGTCTTTCCACCCGTCTCCAGCTAACTTGTGGAAAAACACTACATAGGATAACGTAGAGGAGGGTTTTTGGGCCTTGCAGCGCCGTTTACGTCTGTCTGCACGGTCTCCGTGTGACTGCAGCTCTATCCGTTGTCAGTTCAGCCCCCCAAAAATAAATAAATAATAAAGTTCACCAAACACACCAGTTACACCACTTTACATTTGTGTAGGCCACATTAGCACATATTAAAGTCTAGTCCACACTTTAGAAAATTAGTGTTTCTTATACCTGTTAGGAGGAGTTGCTCAGGAATAAGCACACAAAGCCGTTAGTACTTTTCTGCTTATCTTTATCAGTCAACCAAGATGAAGAAGGCAGTGAGTAAGGCACGTGGGCGTGGGCGTGGGCGCGGAGCAGGGAGGGGACGTGGGGATTCTGTGCCTGCTGCGGGCACCGGTGACTCATCAGCACCCACATTCACCAGGCAACAGTCGTTCATGCGCAGCTTTGTGTCAGAGCGCCGTACACCGCTGCTGCGTGAAGAACAAATTGAAGCCGTTGTCGGATGGATGGCAGCTATTGCATCAACTTCAATTAGTGCCACATCCTCTCAGACACAGAGCACTGGAGAGCAGCCATCTGTCTCTTCACCACCTGCCAAATTGTCCAGGCAGACAGAGAGCCCAGGACAGGAGCCGTCTCTACTTCTGTTCTCTGAATCTCTTGGCTTGGAAACAGGGGGCCAGCCAAGCACCATTGGAGAAATGGAAGAAGAGGCAGGGTGCAGTGATGCCCAACAGCTTTTTCTCTCTTCCTCTGAAGAGGCGGGTGGGCCAGTGGCTCCGGTCACCACATCGCAGGCCGCATCAGCTGATGATGACACTCAGGTGCCACTTACTGGTGCGTGCTCTGCTGCTGAGACTACCCAGGAGGAGCAGTTGGGGGCAGAGGGTAGTGTAGATGATGAGGTCCTTGACCCATCTTGGCGTGAGGGACAGGAAGGTGGTGGGAGCAGCTCTGAGGAAGAGATTCCCCGTACGGCCCAAAGAGGGAGAGGGAGGGGGAAGACTGCGGATCCTGCAGCCTCCGCTTTGGCACCCGTTAGGAGCATGTCTGTTCCAAAAGCCAAAAAGGGCGCTCCCAAGACTTGCAGTGCCTGGTCCTTTTTTGACACAGTTGCAGATGACATTTGCTATGTCAGATGCAAGGTGTGTCATCAAAAAGTCAAAAGAGGTCGAAATGTCAGCAACCTCAATACCTCCAACATGTGGAAACATGTGCGCAACAGGCACCCGGCGGAGTTAGAAAAACACACTGAAGAGCTAGGCCAACCAACAGCGGCAGCTACCACCTCTTCAGCTCGTGTTGCCTCTTCCTCTAGCTCACACGCAGCTGGTTCGGCTTCCTCCCAGGATCGCCATGGAAGAACCTCTGGCCCTGTTGTCCAGAGACCCGCTGTAATTCCACCCGCAGCACCACTTTCCCAGTCATCCACACACTCCCAGCCCAGTCTACAGCCATCGGTAGTACAGGCATGGGAGAAAAGGCAGCCTTTCTCGTCAAACCACCCACGAGCACAGGCTCTGACTGCAGGCATTGCCAAACTTCTTTCACTGGAAATGCTGTCATTCAGGCTGGTGGAGACTGACAGCTTCCGTGACTTGATGTCATTGGCAGTCCCACAGTACAATGTGCCCAGCCGCTTTTACTTCAGCAGGCAAGCCGTCCCTGCCCTGCACAAGCATGTGGAGGGACACATAAAACACGCGCTACTGAACGCCGTCAGTAGCAAGGTCCACCTCACCACCGATGCGTGGACCAGTCAACATGGACAGGGGCGATACCTTTCCCTCACTGCCCATTGGGTTAATGTCGTTGAGCCGGGTACAGACCGTGCGAGTGGCGCAGGACGTGTCCTGCCCACTCCAAGGATTGCAGGAATCCATTCTGTATGCATTGACTCCTCCTCTTACACCAGTTCCTCAGAATCATCGCTGCAGGAGCCGTCACAGTCCACCTCCACATGGACCCGTGATGAACGTTTACCTGTTACGACCGACATGAGCACAGCCGTGGCCAAACGTCAACAGGCCGTCTTGAAATTAATTTTTTGGGGGAATCGTAGCCACACAGCGCAGGAGCTCTGGAATGCCATCAAGCAGGAGAGCGATGTGTGGTTTGTGCCAGCGAATCTCCAGCCAGGCATGGTAGTGTGTGATAATGGCCGAAATCTGGTGGCAGCTCTCGGCCTCGGCAACCTCACTCACATCCCATGTCTGGCACATGTGCTCAATTTGGTCGTGCAGAGCTTTTTGAGGGACTATCCGGATCTTGATGCACTGCTGCACAAGGTCCGCCTAGAGTGTGCTCACTTGCGGCGTTCCAGCACGGCAAAAGCGCGCATTGCGGCTCTGCAGCGCCGACACCGCCTGCCGGAACATCGCATCATATGTGACCTACCTACCAGGTGGAATTCCACGTTACATATGTTGGAGCGGTTGTGTGAGCAGCAGCAAGCTGTAATGGAGTACCAGCTGCTTCAGGCACAAAGAAGTCGCAGTCAGCGCCGTACAGACTTCACAACCACAGAGTGGGCCACTATGAATGACGTCTGCCAGGTTTTGCGTCCCTTTGATTATTCCACGTGGATGGCGAGTGCAGATGATGCACTAGTCAGCATGACTGTCCCCCTTATCTGCCTGCTTGAAAAATCACTGCAAGCGCTAAGGGATGATGTTGTGGAAGAGGTGGAGGATGAGGATTCACCATTTCCATCATCTTCTGGACAGTCAGCGCCATGTGGTTCCTCACAAAGGGACAGTTTGTGAGGAGGATGAGGAGGAGTCAATGGAGGAGGAAGACATCCTTCCAGAGGAGGGAGTTACCGAATTGTCCAGTACTCAGTGTGTACAGCGAGGGTGGGGTGATGACGAGCGGGCAGAGACCACGCCTCCAGCAGGGGACAGCGTTTCTTGGGCAGTTGGCAGTCTGCAGCGCATGGTGGATTACATGCTGCAGTGCCTGAGAAACGACCGCCGCATCGCCCACATTCTCAACATGTCTGATTATTGGGTGTTCACCCTCCTCGATCCTCGCTACCGGGACAACGTAGAAAGCCTCATCACACCATTGAACCGGGAGCGAAAAATGCGGGAGTACCAAGACACACTGGTCAATTCCATCATCTTCTCCATTCCAACTGAGAGAAGTGCTGCTAGTGCATTCCAAAGCAGCTCAGTGCGTCCAGGCAGTGGTGGAGGCTCTGCACAAAGAGGGAGCAGAAGCAGTGCCTCTGCCCAAGGCAAGACCAGTATGGCCCAACTGTGGCACAGTTTTCTGTGCCCCCCACAAAAGTCTACACCATCACAGACGGCTCCAGTCAGCAGGAGGCAACGGTTCCATCAGATGGTGACAGACTACATGTCTTGCCCTCTTGCTGTACTCCCAGACGGCTCTTCCCCTTTCAAGTTTTGGGTCTCAAAGCTGGATACATGGCCAGAGCTAAGCCAGTATGCATTGGAGGTGCTGTCTTGCCCTGCGGCCAGTGTATTATTGGAACGTGTCTTTAGTGCTGCAGGTGGTGTACTAACTGACCGTCGCATGCGACTATCCTCCGATAACGTTGACCGGCTTACTTTCCTGAAAATGAACAAGGCCTGGATCTCGCAGGAATTTGCCACTCCTCCTCCTGATTAAATAATTAGGTCACTGTATACGTTATCCAGGTCTCCTGTTGTGTTCATCTTTCTACCACCTGAACTTAAATTCCTGGGCTCCAACACCGCCAGTTGAGGCTCAGAAGTGCCGTCTGCACAGTCAAAACATACGACCCAGTGTTATTGGGTTTCAGTAACGTCAGCTGATCCCCAGCTGTGTAGCCGGCAATGTGTCATGCGACCGCCACGCTGACACAACAACTGAAATGTAAGGGAATCAGTCCCCCCCCCCCCAAGGCGTTTGTTACTGAAAGAGCCACCTTGTGCAGCAGTAATGCTGCACAAGGAAAAGGTAGCTATTTTGGTTTAGCTCCTTGCACACGCAGAACTTAACACTTATAAAATGTGTCCACTGATACCGTAAAACCGTCCCGGAGGTGGGACTTTCCTTCGTAATATGACGCAGCACAGCCGTCATTCCTACCCCCCCGGCGCCGCGCCCCGGCTCCTCAGCGTTGTTTGATTCCGTCCCGAAGCCTGCGCTGTTATGTTATCCCGTGGCCAGGCACACTTAGCGCTGCCCGTCTTCTGGCATCATTTGGTGTCAGGATGGCTGCGCCTGTGCGGCCGCGCTGGCCGAGAGCCCGCCTCGCAGTGTCTTCTGATTTAATCCCACTGGGGGCCTGGGATCCATGGACATGCGCATTGCATATCTGAACCTCCACCTCTCACTCATCTCCCTATGGCTTCTTCAGACTGTTCGGTGTCAGCTGGTCCCTAATAGCATGCCACGGTCGTGACACCGCACAGTCTTAAGAAGCCGTAGGGAGGGGAGTGAGAGGCGAGGATATGCACTGCGCATGGCCATGGATCCCAGGCCCCCAGTGGGATAAAATCAGAAGACACTGCGAGGCGGGCTCTCGGCCAGCGCGGCCGCACAGGCGCAGCCAGCCTGACACCAAATGATGTCAGAAGATGGGCAGCGCTAAGTGTGCCTGGCCAAGGGATAACTTAACAGCGCAGGCTCCGGGAAGGAATCAAACAACGCTGAGGAGCCGGGGCGCGGCGCCGGGGGGGTAGGAATGACGGCTGTGCTGCGTCATATTACGAAGGAAAGTCCCACCTCCGGGACGGTTTCACGGTTTCAGGGGACACATTTTATAAGTGTTTAGTTCTGTGTTTGCAAGGAGCGTGATGAAAAGAGCCACCTTTTCCTTTTGCATCTTTTGTGCTGCACAAGCTGGCTCTTTCAGCTACAAACGCCTTGGGGGGGGTTAAAGGTTCCCTTTCGACTTTCTCAGGCTTCGGCCTACATTGTGTTCCTCTGCTTTTCCACCTGTCCCTGGGCTCCAACACCGCCAGTTGCCGTCCAGAAGTGCTGTCCACAATGTCCCAACAGTCGCTCCTCTGTTATTGGGGTTCAGTAACGTCAGCTGTTCCCCAGCTGTGTGTGTGGCAATCCCTCCTACCTCCTCCACCTCCTCCTCCTCCACCTGTCCCTGGGCTCCAACACCGCCAGTTGCCGTCCAGAAGTGCTGTACGCACAGTCAACAGTCCCTCCTCTGTTATTGGGGTTCAGTAACGTCAGCTGTTCCCCTGCTGTGTGTGTGGCAATCCCTCCTACCTCCTCCTCCTCCACCTGTCCCTGGGCTCCAACACCGCCAGTTGCTGTCCAGAAGTGCTGTACGCACAGTCAACAGTCCCTCCTCTGTTATTGGGGTTCAGTAACGTCAGCTGTTCCCCAGCTGTGTGTGTGGCAATCCCTCCTACCTCCTCCTACCTCCTCCTCCTCCTCCACCTGTCCCTGGGCTCCAACACCGCCAGTTGCCGTCCAGAAGTGCTGTACGCACAGTCAACAGTCCCTCCTCTGTTATTGGGGTTCAGTAACGTCAGCTGTTCTCCAGCTGTGTGTGTGGCAATCCCTCCTACCTCCTCCTACCTCCTCCTACCTCCTCCTCCTCCACCTGTCCCTGGGCTCCAACACCGCCAGTTGCCGTCCAGAAGTGCTGTACGCACAGTCAACAGTCCCTCCTCTGTTATTGGGGTTCAGTAACGTCAGCTGTTCCCCTGCTGTGTGTGTGGCAATCCCTCCTACCTCCTCCACCTCCTCCTCCTCCACCTGTCCCTGGGCTCCAACACCGCCAGTTGCCGTCCAGAAGTGCTGTACGCACAGTCAACAGTCCCTCCTCTGTTATTGGGGTTCAGTAACGTCAGCTGTTCCCCTGCTGTGTGTGTGGCAATCCCTCCTACCTCCTCCTACCTCCTCCTCCTCCACCTGTCCCTGGGCTCCAACACCGCCAGTTGCCGTCCAGAAGTGCTGTACGCACAGTCAACAGTCCCTCCTCTGTTATTGGGGTTCAGTAACGTCAGCTGTTCCCCTGCTGTGTGTGTGGCAATCCCTCCTACCTCCTCCACCTCCTCCTCCTCCACCTGTCCCTGGGCTCCAACAACGCTAGTTGCCGTCCAGAAGTGCTGTCCGCACAGAGCCAAACACCTCGCCAATGTGTTAGTGGGGTTCAGCACCGCCAGCTGTTCCCCTGCTGTGCAGCCGGCAACGTGTACTGCGACCGCCACGCAGGCACAACAAGTTAAATTTAAGGGAACCTGTCCCCCCCCCCCAGGCATTTGTTACTGAAGGAGCCACCTTGTGCAGCAGTAATGATGCAAAGGGAAAAAGTGCCTCTTTTCGTGGTGCTCCTTGCACATGCTGATCCTAACACTTATGAAAAGTGTCCCCTCCTACCGTGATACCGTCCGGTTGGTGGAACTTTCCTTTGTGATGTGACGCAGCACAGCCGTCATTCTTACCCCCTTGGCGCCGTGCGCCGCCTCCTCAGCGTTGTTTGAATCAGTCCCGGAGCCTGCGCTGTTAGGTTAGCCCTTGGCCATGCACACATTTTGCGCTGCCCGTATTCTGACATCATTTGGTGTCAGGCTGGCTGCGCCTGTGCGGCCGCGCTGGCCGAGAGCCTGCCTCGTACTGTCTTCTGATTTAATCCCACTGGGGGCCAGAGATCCATGGACATGCACAGTGCATATCTGTACCTCCACCTCTCACTCATCTCCCTATGGCTTATTCAAACTGTGCGGTGTCAGCTGGTCCCTAATAGCATGCCACGGCCGTGACACCGCACAGTCAGAAGAAGCCGTAGGGAGATGAGTGAGAGGTGGAGGTTCAGATATGCACTGCGCATGTCCATGGATCTCAGGCCCCCAGTGGGATTAAATCAGAAGACAGTACGAGGCGGGCTCTCGGCCAGCGCGGCCGCACAGGCGCAGCCAGCCTGACACCAAATGATGTCAGAAGACGGGCAGCGCAAAATGTGTGCATGGCCAAGGGCTAACCTAACAGCGCAGGCTCCGGGACTGATTCAAACAACGCTGAGGAGGCGGCGCACGGCGCCAAGGGGGTAAGAATGACGGCTGTGCTGCGTCACATCACAAAGGAAAGTTCCACCTACCGGACGGTATCACGGTAGGAGGGGACACTTTTTATAAGTGTTAGGTTCAGCATGTGCAAGGACCATAATTAAAAGAGCTAAGTTTACCTTTTCCAGCATTAGTGCTGTACACGATGGCTCTTTCCGCTACAAACGCCTGGGGGGGGGTTAAAGTTTCCCTTTCAACTTGCTCCAGTGCAGGCTTCGGCCTACACTCTGCTCCCTCTCCTCCTCCTGCTGACCCTGGGCTCTAACACCGCCAGTTGGGGCCCAGATGTGCTAGCTGCACAGAGCCAAACACCAGCCAATGTGTCAGTGGGGTTCAGCACCGCCAGCTTTTCCCCTGCTGTGTAGCCGGCAACGTGTCCTGCGACCGCCATGCAGACAAAAGAACTGTAATTGAAGGGAACCTGTCCACCCTCCCCCAGGTGTTTCTATGTTTTACAGCCACCTTGTACAGCGGTAATGCTGCATGTGTGCAAGGTGGCTCAGAAACGTATTCTCCTTGCACTCGTGGAACTGAACACGTCTAAAATGTGTCCTCTGTGACCATTAAAACGTCCCTCAGGTGTGATTTTCCTTTGTATTGACACGCAACAAGCTCCTTGGTAACGCTGCCCGTCTTCTGGCATCATTGTTTGGCTGGGTGCGCCTCTGCGGCCGCCTTGCCCCACACAACGCCCCTCGGTGCCTTATTTATTTTGACTGCGAGGGTGTGATTGACTGGCATGAACGGTGCATTTCTTCGCCTGTCCCTCATCTCCTTCCGCCTTCTTCGGACTGTGCGGCTTCATGGCCGTGGCATGCGATAAGGGATCAGCTGACGCCACATAGTCTGAAGCAGGTGTAAGAACCCAAGCGAGAGGCGAACATATGTACTGCGCCAGGCCATGAATCCCAGCCCCGCAGTGTTTTAACTATGTCAAGACACTGCGGGGCTGGGATTCATGGGCATCGCGAACCGCACCGGCCGACATCAAATGATGTCAGAGGACGGGCAGCACTAACAGCGCAAGGCAAAGGGATAACACGACAGCGCAGACTCCTGTGCAACAAATAACGATGCTCAGGAGGCCGCGCAAAGCACCAAGGTGGCATTTTTGCCAGCTATACTGCGTCTCTTTACGCCTCAAAATCAGTTTGACTGTGTAAGGGCCTAAATGTTATACGTGTTCCTTTCAGCGTGTGCAAGGAGCAAAATTAAAAGAGCAACCTTTGACTTGTGCAGCACTACTGCTGCATAAGCTGTGGCTCTTCTACTTTGTAACCCCTGAGGGGGGGTTAAAGGTTACCTTTGAAATTGGTTCAAGTAGGCTTCGGCCTACACTCTGCTCCCCCTGCAGAGCCCGGGCTCCAACACCGCCAGTTGGGGCCCGGTACTGCTAGCTGCACAGAGCCAAACACCAGCCAATGTGTCAGTGGGGTTCAGCACCGCCAGCTGTTCCCCTGCTGTGCAGCCGGCAACGTGTCCTGCAACAGCCACTCAGGCACAACAGACCCAAAGCTGCCGCCAGTGCAGGCTTCGGCCTACACTCTGCTCCATCTCCTCCTCCTGCTGACCCCGGGCTCTAACACCGCCAGTTGGGGCCCGGTACTGCTAGCTGCACAGAGAAAAACACCAGCCAATGTGTCAGTGGGGTTCAGCACCGCCAGCTGTTCCCCTGCTGTGCAGCCGGCATCGTGTCCTGCAAAAGCCACGCAGACACAAGAACTGAAATTGAAGGGAACCTGTCCCCCCTCCCCCAGGCGTTTGTACTTTTTTAAGGCCACCTTGTACAGCGGTAATGCTGCATGTGTGCAAGGTGGCTCATAAACGTATTCTCCTCGCACATGTGGAACTGAAAACACGTCTGAAATGTGTCCTCTGTGTGACCATTTAACCGTCCCGGGGGTGTGACTTTCCTTTGTAATGACACGCTGCAACCCCCTTGGTAGCGCTGCCCGTCTTCTGGCATCATTGTTTGGCTGCCTGCGCCTCTGCGGCCGCCCTGACCCACACAACGCCCCTCGGTGTCTTATTTCTTGGGACTGCGAGGGTGTGATTGATGGGCATGAGCAGTGCATCAGTTCGCCTGTCCCTCATCTCCTTCCGCCTTCTTCAGACTGTGCGGCTTCATGGCCGTGGCATGCGATAAGGGATCAGCTGACGCCGCACAGTCTGCAGCGGGTGTAAGGACCCGAGTGCGAGAGGCGAACATATGTGCTGCGCCAGGCCATGAATCACAGCCCCGCAGTGTTTTAACAATGTTAAGACACCGCGGGGCTGGGATTCATGGTCATCGCGAACCGCAGCGGCCGACATTAAATGAGGTCAGAAGATGGGCAGCGCTAACAGCGCTAGGCCAGGGGATAACACGACAGCGCAGACTCCTGTACAGCAAATAACAACGCTCAGGAGGCTGCACCCAGCACCAAGGTGGGATTCTTGACATCTGTGCTGCGTCTCATTACAAAGGGAACTCGCGCCTCCAACACAGTTTGACTGTATAAAGGGCTAAATGTTATACGTGTTTCATTCAGCGTGTGCAAGGAGCAAAATTAAAAGAGCAACCTTTGACTTGTGCAGCACTACTGCTGCATAAGCTGTGGCTCTTCTACTTTGTAACCCCTGAGTGGGGGTTAAAGGTTACCTTTGAAATTGGTTCAAGTAGGCTTCGGCCTACACTCTGCTCCCCCTGCAGAGCCCGGGCTCCAACACCGCCAGTTGGGGCCCGGTACTGCTAGCTGCACAGAGCCAAACACCAGCCAATGTGTCAGTGGGGTTCAGCACCGCCAGCTGTTCCCCTGCTGTGCAGCCGGCAACGTGTCCTGCAACAGCCACGCAGGCACAACAGACCCAAAGCTGCCGCCAGTGCAGGCTTCGGCCTACACTCTGCTCCATCTCCTCCTCCTGCTGACCCCGGGCTCTAACACCGCCAGTTGGGGCCCGGTACTGCTAGCTGCACAGAGAAAAACACCAGCCAATGTGTCAGTGGGGTTCAGCACCGCCAGCTGTTCCCCTGCTGTGCAGCCGGCATTGTGTCCTGCAAAAGCCACGCAGACACTTGCTCTTGTACCTTCTGCTCCCCATCCTGGTTCCAGTACCGTCAGCTGGTTCCGGGCAGAGCCTTTGGCTTAGGTGCCTCCCTCTGGGTATCCGAGTTCCACCAACGTCAGGTGGTCCTTGGTAGTGCTTTCAGGCACGGGTACCTCCTGCTTAGTAACCGGGTTCCAGTAACGTCAGCTGGTCTTCGGTAGTTCCATTGGCTCTTGGACCTTCGGCTACCCATCCGGGTTCCAGCACCGTCAGCTGGTTCTCGGCACTGTCTTTTGCTCTTGTACCTTCTGCTCCCCATCCTGGTTCCAGTACCGTCAGCTGGTTCCGGGCAGAGCCTTTGGCTTAGGTGCCTCCCTCTGGGTATCCGAGTTCCACCAACGTCAGGTGGTCCTTGGTAGTGCTTTCAGGCACGGGTACCTCCTGCTTAGTAACCGGGTTCCAGTAACGTCAGCTGGTCCTCGGTAGTTCCATTGGCTCTTGGACCTTTGGGTAGCCATCCGAGTTCCAGTTCCATCAGCTGGTTCTCGGCATTTTCTCAGCCTTCTTGTACCTTCTGCTACATTTCCAAGTTCAAGAGACTAAACACGATGACCCGGAAGAACACCCCTAAGATGACGACGACACCAGAGACGACAACCACCGTGATGACGACGACCCTGGAGACGATGACCCTGAAGACCACCGTGATGACGACGACCCCGGAGACGACGACCCTGAAGACCACCCCGATGACGACGACCCGGGAGACGACGACCCTGGAGACGACGACCCTGGAGACGACGACGACCTGGAAGACCGAGAAGCAGAAGAACAAGAGGCTGCAGAACAAAGAGCAGAAGAACATTAAGCATAACACTAAATATCAGAGCAAAAAATATTATCTAAATTATAAGCAGAAGAAGACTAAGCAGTGTATGGGGGTGAGTCCGTTCCTCCTCGTGGTGCCCCTGGATAAAGCCTGATGCTGCAGGCCAAACTGAACGCGGACAAATGTAACTGTTTTGTGACAGGCAGAACGGAAGGTGTAATCTTCAAACTTTTATAGATAACAACTACAGGAATGCCTGTCACAAATAAGAATATGATGAAGAAGTAGAATATGATGAAGATAATAGTAAAATAAAAAGAATATGAACAATGTAACCCAAAAAATAATAGGTAGAAGATGAAGAAGAAGATGAATAAGGTGAAGAAGTTGATGTCAAAGAAGCTGATGATGAGGATAATGAAGAAGAAAGTGTGGGAGAAGTAAAAAAGAAGGTGAAGGGCGTGGAAGTAGTGAAACATCAATATCTGACAAAATAAAAAAAAAATTAACATAGTCAAAATCTTTCTACCGCCGAACGTCATAAAAAAAAACAAACCTGCTATTCTATTACATTGGGCTAAACCTCTGTGCCTTTAATGTCTCCGCCACGTCCCCCAATACATCCTACATTATTCTTAGTTGTTTTCCTTCATGTAGAATGAACCTACAAGTTTATAAAGGGTTTATTTTAATTCCGATATTTTCGTCCCATTGACTTGCATTGGGATCGGGTATCGGTATCGGATTAGATCCGATATTTTGACGGTATCGGCCGATACTTTCCGATACCGATACTTTCCGATATCGGAAAGTATCGCTCAACACTAGTGACGAGTAGTTTTCCTGAAACTGATAACTTAAGGATTAGGGAATAATTTCACATAATTAGCATACTGATAGCAGGTTTTCTATGTTTGTAACCTTGTTTGTTTTGTGTAAATATACAGATCCACTGAGTTCAAACAAAGTATTATCTTTGTTTGAGCAGTAAATGTTTTTAGATTAAGCAAATGATTTCTGCAGAACTCTGTTAGGTAACCTATTCACTTTCAGTATTTGCATCAGTAAATAGTTAGTAACAACAATTCCAGTAAGGGTATGTGCACACGTCCGGATTTCTTGCAGAAATTTCCTGAAGAAAACCGGAAATTTTCTGCAAGAAATCCGCATTTTTTTTTTGCGTTTTTTTTCCGTTTTTTTCGCTTTTTTTTAGCATTCTGCAAGCATAATTAGCTTGCAGAATGCTAAAGTTTTCCAAGCGATCTGTAGCATCGCTTGGAAAACTGACTGACAAGTTGGTCACACTTGTCAAACATAGTGTTTGACAAGTGTGACCAACTTGTTACTATAGATGCTGCCTATGCAGCATCTATAGTAAAAGATAGAATGTTTAAAAATAATAAAAAAAATAAAAAAAATGTTTATACTCACCCGCAGACAGCTGATCTCCTCACCGCGTTCGTTCCGTATAGATGGTGTGTGCGCGCAGGACCTTCCATGACGTCGCGGTCACGTGAGCGGTCACATGACCGGTCTCGACCAATCACAAGACCGTGACGTCATCACAGGTCCTGCACCGCACAGCAGCTATAGGAACCGAAGCGGCAGCATGCAGCTGTGAGGCGGGAACACTGCGGGGGGCATCGAAGGTGAGTATATCGCTATTTTTTATTTTAATTCTTTTATTTTTGACCAATTATATGGTGCCCAGTGCGTGGAGGAGAGTCTCCTCTCCTCCACCCTGGGTACCAACCGCACATAATCTGCTTACTTCCCGCATGGTGTGCACAGCCCCGTGCGGGAAGTAAGCAGATCAATGGACTCCTAGGTGTGCGGAATCACCGCAATTCCGCATTTTTAATGAACATGTTGCTTTTTTTTCCGCGATGCGATTTTTTCGCGGAAAAAAATCGCAACATTTGCACAAGAAATGCGGAATACACTGTAAATAATAGGAGGCATATGTAAGCGTTTTTTTTTCGCATTTTTATCACGTTTTTAACGCGAAAAAAACGCGAAAAATCCTGAACGTGTGCACATGGCCTAAGAAACAAGTGAGATAATAGAGTGATAAGTATTTCATTTTTTTCTTACTGGTTTATCTCAGGGAGACTTTAGGATTAGGGATGAGCGAAATATTCGGACTCGCTATACTCATATCGAGTAAGTCTTAATACTCGGGTATTCTTAACGAGTAGCGAGTCCAATGCAAGTCAATGGGAAATGCGAGTACTTTTATGCTAGACCCTACAAAGCGGTCTGGGGGCCTGAGGAAAAGGCTGAAATGGGTGCATGATTGTTTAAAAGCAGGCGGTAAAAAGCTGTGTGTTGGTTTACACAGGAAGAAGCCAACCATCATCATCACAAGGGGTTCAGAATTTTAAAGGTTGGACTACTGTCCTTGTTGTTCCACTGCCACTGCACAATGTGATGGCATAGTGTCTTCAAAAAAAATAGCCCTAGGGGCTGTATCATTGTTGATGAAGGAAAGAGGCCTCAAGAGCCAGACAATTATGAAACTAGACTACTAGCACGGTAGTTCCTGTGCCCAATGTGCAGGCATAGACAAAGTGTTTCCAAAAATTAGCCCAAGGGGCTGTATCACGGTTGACGCAGGAAGGAGGTCTCATCACAAATTCCTCCGATGGGAAATATTAATCAATGGAACATTGCTTCTAGCTTGTTGACCATGAGGTACATGTGGCAGAAGCAGGAGTAGGATACACATGTAATTAGAAGGAGGTAAGGGGTTTGTATGGGAAGGGATGGACGTGATCACCAGAAACATAAAAGAATGTTTTGGGTGACTTTAGGTTGGGATGTCATCTGGAAGGCTTAAAAACTGTGGTGAAATCCAGTCCTTGTTTGATTTTATCAGAGTTAGCCTGTCTGCATTCTCGGTAGTCAGCCGTGTGCGTGTATCTGTGATGATCGCCCCAGGGGCACTGAAAACACGCTCTGACACCACACTAGGAGCAGGGCAGGCCAGTACCTCCAAGGCATATAAGGAGAGGTGTGGCCAACTGTGCAGCTTGGATACCCAGTAATTAAATGGAACCAAAGCATCAGGACGAATGTAGGTAAGGTCACTTAGATACTTGTTGATCATGTTGTTCAACTTCTGCCTCCTTGACATTGTTACCAGTCCACATAGCCCTTCCTGATGAGCCGGTTTATTGAAGATGGCCCAGTTTGTTGACATTTTCCCCCCACCTCTTTTGGACCTGCTGGGCTTGTCTCTCCCGATTAATGCATGCTGTTGCAAAGAGCTGGTACTTCTGCTACCAGTGGTGTCTGAGTCTGATGTTGCCATCAAATGATCAATATCGGCTATCTTGATGGATTCAATTGTGAAGCCCCTTGGTGACTGCAACAGTAGCATTAAAAAAAATTGTCCTTGTACTGTGGATCAAGAAACATGGCCAACCAGTATAGATTGCTGTTGAAAATGTGGATCATGTGAGGGTCAAGGGACAGACAATTAGACATAAACTGTTCCATGTGTACCAAGCGGCAATAAGGCACATGTTTTGTGGCCCAAGAAGGAGGAACAATACCCCTCTTCCCCTCACACTGACTCTCCTCCTCCTCCACCTTCTCCTCTCTAGCCCACCCATGCTGGACAGACCTGAAGCTGGGGTTGGGAGTTCCCTCTGTAGCATCATTTTTCCCCTCGGTTCCACATAAAAATATGTCCTGTCCCTCCTCATCTTCCTCCTCATCTTCATCACCCAATCTTGCCTCATCATTATATTGGCTGGGCTGGTGAAATCTTTTGTTCCATACCCTGCTGATGGGCACTCAAAAATTCCATGTTTAGATTATGCAGCGATTCTTTCAACGTACATAGCATCAGGGTGATAATACTGATAATAGCCTGATCACCGCTCATGAGGTTGGTGCAGTACTCAAAGTTATCAATCACCTCACAAATGTCAGCGATCCACACCCACTCAACAGTAGTTATGAGTTTTGACTGAGTCGCCATGTTTAAGCTGGTATTCAGAAAGTGCCCTCTGCTGCTCACTAATTCTTGCCAACATATGATATGTTGAGTTCCATCATGTTGGCAGAGTCAGTGATTTGGCAAATTTAATTGCTTTTGAAGTGCTGCAAGATCGGCAACAGCGATAGAGGAATGGCGGAAATGGGCACAAATACGACGCGCCTTCTCAAGTAGGTACAGCAAATCAGGGTATGTTTTCATAAATTTCTGAACCACTAGCAAGCATGTATGCCATGTGTACCAGCTTCCCGAGCTTTATTGCCGCCACCAGGTTACGCCCATTATCACAGACAACCAGACCGGGTTCGAGATTCAGTGGGGAGAGCCACTGATTGGTCTGTTGCTTTATTCCTTGACACAGCTCTGCTGCAGTGTATGGTGTTTGACCTAAACAGACCAGCTTCAGCAGAGCGTGTTGCCGCTTTGCATATGCGCTGCTGAACAGTTCCCAACTTGGGAGTGATGAGGAGTGATGAGGAGGGTAATTCAGTATAGGATGAGGAGGAGGAGGAGGAAGAGGGGAGACTTGATGTATATGATGATGCAGAAACCATAACTGGAGGTTGGGCCCACTATATGTGGCATGGATAAGATAGGTGATATTCCAGTTTGTGACTTTGTTCCACCCTCCACCAGGTTCAGCCAGTGTGCTGTGACAGAAATGTATTGTCCCTGTCCACAACTACTTGTCCACATGTCTGTTGTTAGGTGGAGCTTCCTGGTTATGGCGTTGATGAGAGCATGCTACAGATTGTTTAACATGTGCTCGTGTAACGCAGGGATGGCACACTGGGAAAAATAGTGCCGGCTGGGATCAAAGTATCGTGGGGCAGCCAAATCCAAGAGAACATGGAAAGACTGTGTCCCCACAAGCCTAAACAGCAACATCTCCAGAGCTAGCAACTTGGCAATGTGCGCATTTAGTATTTGTGCTTGTGGGTGTGTGGGTTTGTATTTACGCTTCCTTTCATAGATCTGGGGCACAGACAACTGGACGCTTGGCTGGGGCAAACAAGTGGATGGGATTGTTGTGTCCTGTGTCTCTGCAACTGCAGCTTGTGAGCTGGAGGTATGAGCAACTGCTTCCTGGCCAGCAGATTGGGAAGGACGGATAACAGGCGACATGGCAGTGGTTTGACCTGCAGACACTGATTTGTTTCTCTGTTGTTCCACCCACCGACAAGGGTGCTTGGCTGCCATGTGTTTATGCATACTGGTAGTGCTCTGGTCGCCTTTGCCCTGGCCTCTGCTCAGCTTCGTATGGCAGATGCTACTGATGACAAGGTTTTGGTTCAGAACTATCCAAAACAAAATTCCAGACAGAAGATGAACACCCCCTTGCCTTGACTTGGGGCACAGAGGGATTGCTTTTGGCAATAGTTGATACACTTCAAACTCTGCTCAAACCAGTAGCCCTTGGTGCCTTCTTTGGTGCTACATATCCACCTTCTTCCTCTGTGCTGTTGTGTTCGCTATGCATACAAACAGTCCAGGTCAGATCAGTGGACTCGATCATTGACCACCTCGTCGTCCATATCATCCTCCTTCTGCGTTGATATTGTCGGCTGACTAGATGGCAACTGTGTCTCATCATCATCAGCCTCTACCACCTGAGCTGGTATATCACATGGCTGAAAGTGACTTTCCTCTGTCCGAGGGTTTTCAAATATTTGGCCATGAACAGACGATACCTCCTCATGTTCCTCTTCAATGTTGTGCATTGAGAGGCCAGAGGCAACCAGAGGATCATATGTACCAAACAGATCATCGGAGTGGCCAAGCATGTGGTCAAAAGTTTCCTGTGACTGCTGAGGGGAGGAAGCAGGAACAGGTTGAGGATTGGATGAACCAGCATTCTGTGTATTGACAGTAGACTGTATGGTCGTGGAGGATTGGGTGCTACTAGCAAATGAAATTGAGGCCTTATCTGTCATCCAAGACAGTATCTGCTCTTGTTCTCCTGGCTTCCAGACACGTTTATGTTCCAGACTGGGAATTATCTCCAGGAACATGGATGAATCAACCTTCTTCTGTCTCCCAGACTCAGTGCCTTGTCGGGCATCACTGACAACCCCACACCCACGTCCACATCCCTGTTTGTTCACAACAGCTTTTTGGGGGAATTTGAGGTTTTTGTGACATAGTCGCAGATATTCAGATGCAGATATTGTGGAACAAGGAGCAGTTCGTGCTTTGTGGAAGGTAGCACTACAGCCTAGTACTGCTTTGTGTTTTACAAACAGGAGGACTGTCTGCAATGTAAAAAAAATTGGCCTGAGTTTAACTCCCAATATTTTGCTCGCCAGTCACCACAGAAGACAACAGAGCTGGCTGAGTGTCAGTTGTGCAGTAACGTAGATGCTATTCGGTGTGCAAACAGCACCATAAGGGCAAAAAAAATTGCCTGCGTGTAACGCCGAATATTTTGCTCGCCAGTCGCAACAGAAGCCAACAGTGCTGGCTGCATGTCAGTTGTGCAGTAACATGCGTGCTATTCGGTGTGCAAACAGCACCGTAAAGGAAGCAAATTGGCCTGCAGGGGTGAATGTGACCCCAAAAATAGCTGGGAAAACTGTCACTACTCCCTGACGTTATACAGTACTTTCAGCAAGAGCATAGATATTGAGGTACTATGTATGTACTGTAACTCTCCTGCCTGTCTCCCTGTACTACTACAGTCACCTCCTACTACAGTAGAATAGCTCTCACAAGAGATTTTGTGTTTTTCTTTAGATGATTTCTGGACGATTTCCAAAAATACAACTCTCCCTAGCAGCTGCTCACACTCTCCCTACGCTAGCTCTAGCTGTGTTCCAGATGCAATGTGCAGAAAATGGCACTGACAGGGCGTGTATAGAGCCTATGAATCATACCCTACTATGATGACTCATCTATGATGCTGCGCAGCCAGCCAATCACAGTAATGCCGTCCACAACTAAGAAGGCTGCGGCATTACTGTGATTGGCTAATGCTGGGCGGAAGATTGCAAGGCGAGTAGTGAAATACTCGCTAGGATTTGAGTACCGCGAGTTCCGCATTACAAGGCCGAGTACCGAATCCTAACGAATATACTCGCTCATCCCTACATAGGATGTCTGTATTACAAGTCACCATTCTGCTTCTACCTGCGGCATCTTGATGTGCAGCTTCAAAGCTGGAGAATGGTAAGACATCAGCTATCTTTTCATGAGCATTTTTTTCATGATGACACATAACAAATAAGATATATGTTTTTTTACACTGAAATAATTTGAGAAAGTCAGTTCAGTTTTTTTAGCTATAATCAGAAATAAATTAAGGGTCGATACAGAGTCAGTTCAGTCTTTTCGTTTTACTGTTAGCTTTATATATAGTTCTGTCTTTGGCTTAAAAACTGTCATAAAATCTGCAGCATTATTTCCAAAAATGCTGAGTGTGAAACCATCCTAAAGCCTCCTTCACATGTCTGTATTTCTGGTACGTGCACAAACAGAAAAACTGACCAGCAAACTAGTATGTATAGGTGCAAGCTAAGACAATAAATCCAAGAGAAAATATAGCTGCACTATAAAATGCTGAGAGTAACACATTTAGAAATTTGGAACTGCATTACTGCCAGACAATATAGAAATGCTACACGGTAACACAATACCCATTATGAATGAAGTAAACACACAGGACACCGATGTATGGAGAATAATGGCCGTGGTGTTTATTTAGGGCAACTGAAATAACCATAATAACATTTAAATAAATTAAATAACCATAACACCAATACAATCCTCATATAAAATACTCCAATCCACCCAGAGTATACTGGGCAAATTTTCCCAAAAGGACATGGCTTAAAAAGCCATGCCCCCCCAAAAAAATAACACCACAGCCATTTCTCAATTATGGACTAGATATCTAAAATTAAAATGTCCAAGCCAATAGCTGAGAGATGAACAAGGTCATTCCTATAAATTCCAGGAGAGAAACCTTCCATATCTAAATGTCTAAAAGAAAAACCATCTAAGGAGAACAGAAAACTCTCCATTCCTTTATTAGCCCTCCTGCGCATCTTATCCATAAAGATGAAGTTCGGCCTAGACCATACCAATCTAATAACGATCTCTGAAAAAACAACGCAAGAGTGGTTAAATTCCATTTTTAACAAAGATAGATTTTTTCATTAATGACAGTAAATCCTATATATTGTTTTTTCCAAGATCGTTGCCGCCTAAATGAACTATAACTAAATCAGAAGTAGATATATAGAAAAAGGAACAGCACACTAGTATAACTTATCTCAGGGTGCAGAGCCTCCAGGCAACCTGTCCACGGTCGTCCACATTCAATAAATATCAAAACAGAAGGCAGCACTCCATTATTTCCAAAAAAATATAGGATTTATTCAAATCCATGTGTCAGTGCGACGTTTCAGCTCTATTGAGCTTTTCTCAAGCAGTGGATACAGGTTCCTTAGTGCATATATACAGTACTTAACCATCCTTAATTACAGCCATTTGTGTTTAATTATATACAGATAAATCTGATAAAGTGCATCTGTGCATATTTGTGCGTTATATGTGTAAACAGTCTGTGAACCATGCTGTTCTTACCGCCATAGGGACCGGTTACTAATGGAGGACGCCATTAAATCTTTCGGCGTTCATAGATAACTATTGCGCATGTCTGTTGCGTCATACCGCTTGGTTGAACTGCAGGTCAAATGGCTGAACTCGGCGCATGCGCAGTAGCGCTAAATTTAGCCATCTTTCTGGAGACATAATTCCTTTGGTGACAACCACAGGTGGATAAACCACACTACAAATGAGTATAATCCTTAATGTAATATATTTTATTAAAGAACAAATACATAAAATACACATTAAAATGAGAAAAACTGGATATCCAATAAACAGGACACAAAGAGTGCCCGGCACATAACGCCTAAAGCAGCAGAGTAGCAATTCAATGCCCCATAAAGTGCTAACAATGATATAGTCACACAGCAATGTCAATATCAAAGTGTGAAAGCTTCAGTGATCACACCTTTCAAACAGTGCCTGGTGTCAAAGACATCCACATGGTATTTAATATGTGTGATAGCCAAGCTCAACACAAAGGATCCACATGCTGCTGAATAATATAAAGGGCAAACATATACCATAAATAAATAACATTATCCCACATTAGAACCAGTGTATACTGTGAAAATGCAAAAAGACAGGCATGAGCCCAAAACATAGAAATGTAACTAAGAGAGGCATGATATACTCACTAAGTGTAATGAAGGCAGAGTGCCGGTGCCACGTTGGTCCCTGCCGCCCCAACGCACGTTTCGTAGAGACTTCCTCAGGAGGCGTGCATTGGGGGGAGGGTTTCGACCATTTATACCATGTCCAGCCAATCACAGCATAGAACTAAACCTAATTGAAAACAAATAACATATGTGCGCAGAATGCCCGTACTGACGTCTGATAATGACCGGTACCAACGGCGCATGCGCAGCCGCCACAGCAACCACGGGACCATCCAGGAAGCGGCCGTGGAACGCAAGCAAGCAGGGCCGTCATGGAGACGGCTCTGCATGCCGCGCGCCGAGCGCCGCCCACCAGATGATCCGGCGCCATGGAAGCAGCGCATGCGCACACCGGACATAAAGAAATCTAAAGAAAAAAAATAGACTCAGAAGTGAATATACCGTAAGGCCATGTGCACACGCTCAGTATTTTTTGCGTTTTTTTCGCGTTTTTTCGCTATAAAAATGCGAAAAAAACGCTAACATATGCCTCCCATTATTTTCAGTGTATTCCGCATTTTTTGTGCAAATGTAGTCTTTTTTTCCGCGAAAAAAATCGCATCGCGGAAAAAAAAGCAACATGTTCATTAAAATGCGGAATTGCAGGGGATTCCGCACACCTAGGAGTCCATTGATCTGCTTACTTCCCGCACGGGGCTGTGCACACCATGCGGGAAGTAAGCAGATTATGTGTGGTTGGTACCCAGGGTGGAGGAGAGGAGACTCTCCTCCACGGACTGGGCACCATATAATTGGTAAAAAAAAACGAATTAAAATAAAAAATAGTCCTATACTCACCCTCGATGTCTTCCCGCCTCTCAGCTGCATGCTGCCGCTTCGGTTCCTGTAGCTGGTGTGCGGTGAAGGACCCTGCCGATGACGTCACGGTCTTGTGATTGGTCGTGAGCGGTCATGTGACCGCTCACGTGACCGCGACGTCATGGAAGGTCCTGCGCGCACACACCATCTATACGGAACGGACGCCGGTGAGGAGATCAGCTGTCTGCGGGTGAGTATAAGCATTTTTTTTATTTTTTTTATTATTTTTAAACATTCTATCTTTTACTATAAATGCTGCAAAAGCAGCATCTATAGTAAAACGTTGGTCACACTTGTCAAACGCTATGTTTGACAAGTGTGACCAACCTGTCAGTCAGTTTTCCAAGCGATGCTACAGATCACTTGGAAAACTTTAGCATTCTGCAAGCTAATTACGCTTGCAGAATGCTAAAAAAAAACGCAAAAAAAACGGAAAAAAAACGCAAAAAAAAAATGCGGATTTCTTGCAGAAAATTTCCGGTTTTCTTCAGCAAATTTCTGTAAGAAATCCTGAACGTGTGCACATGGCCTAACACAGAGAAATCATGGCACTGAACAAGAATGAAGGTGACTGTGTGCATATGCATATAAAGGTGACTGTGTACATACTAATGCGCATAAGTAAGTGATGTAACCCACTTAATTAAAACGCAATGTGATATAAACCATTTGACAATATTTATAAGATAAACAGAATACACAAAAACAATGAGTGCCATAGCAATATATGGAGGTGAAAGCCTCATAATTATAACAGTCAATCTGTGATATTAAACAGGTAACATAGTAACATAGTAACATAGTAACATAGTTAGTAAGGCCGAAAAAAGACATTTGTCCATCCAGTTCAGCCTATATTCCTATATTCCATCATAATAAATCCCCAGATCTACATCCTTCTACAGAACCTAATAATTGTATGATACAATATTGTTCTGCTCCAGGAAGACATCCAGGCCTCTCTTGAACCCCTCGACTGAGTTCGCCATCACCACCTCCTCAGGCAAGCAATTCCAGATTCTCACTGCCCTAACAGTAAAGAATCCTCTTCTATGTTGGTGGAAAAACCTTCTCTCCTCCAGACGCAAAGAATGCCCCCTTGTGCCCGTTACCTTCCTTGGTATAAACAGATCCTCAGCGAGATATTTGTATTGTCCCCTTATATACTTATACATGGTTATTAGATCGCCCCTCAGTCGTCTTTTTTCTAGACTAAATAATCCTAATTTCGCTAATCTATCTGGGTATTGTAGTTCTCCCATCCCCTTTATTAACTTTGTTGCCCTCCTTTGTACTCTCTCTAGTTCCATTATATCCTTCCTGAGCACCGGTGCCCAAAACTGGACACAGTACTCCATGTGCGGTCTAACTAGGGATTTGTACAGAGGCAGTATAATGCTCTCATCATGTGTATCCAGACCTCTTTTAATGCACCCCATGATCCTGTTTGCCTTGGCAGCTGCTGCCTGGCACTGGCTGCTCCAGGTAAGTTTATCATTAACTAGGATCCCCAAGTCCTTCTCCCTGTCAGATTTACCCAGTGGTTTCCCGTTCAGTGTGTAATGGTGATATTGATTCCTTCTTCCCATGTGTATAACCTTACATTTATCATTGTTAAACCTCATCTGCCACCTTTCAGCCCAAGTTTCCAACTTATCCAGATCCATCTGTAGCAGAATACTATCTTCTCTTGTATTAACTGCTTTACATAGTTTTGTATCATCTGCAAATATCAATATTTTACTGTGTAAACCTTCTACCAGATCATTAATGAATATGTTGAAGAGAACAGGTCCCAATACCGACCCCTGCGGTACCCCACTGGTCACAGCGACCCAGTTAGAGACTATACCATTTATAATTTAAAGGTAAGTAATATACATAACAAAGACAACAGTTATGATAATATAACACATAAACAGTGATTATCAATATTAAATACAAAAAATAAGGAAACCATATGCCTATAAAACTACTATGCATAAATGGATAATATCACCTGATAAATAGAAGCAAAAGTGCTGTGCAATATCATAGAATATAAAAGTAAGCATTAGTGCAAAACAATAAATAATGCTAGAGGCCAATATGGAGGAAAAAACCTCACAATCAACCCATAACACAATACAAATAGATAAAAGCACATAAAAAAAGCACATATTTTGAACAGAAAACATGATTGGTGTTTCCAATTGAAGAATGGCAGACTTCCTTCGATGAGAATCTCATGAATCTTCACGAGCACTGATATACGTTCAATACAAAGGGCAGAATGCGCACAGCAAAAAGCAACAACTAGAATATAGAATATAGAAAGAAAGAACATGAGTAAAGAATAAAAAACATAACCAATGCTAAAAGACAATTATGTAAAATAAATGACCGACAACCCCCACCCCCTAAAAAACGTGAATGATGTCACTATAGAAATGAACCGAAACCAAACCCCTCATTAAGGCCACCCGGGATAACGGTCTTAAGTCGATATATCCAGCGGCTTTCAGTACGGGCCAACACTCTAAACAGATCACCACCTCTAGGCCCAAGAGATACTTGGTCAATCACCTTGATTTTAAGCTTACTGGGATTGCAATCATGATATAAGAAGAAATGACGAGGTAAAGTTTTTAATAGGCTAGGGTCTTTAGATGTTTTTGCTTTCTCTATATCACGGACATGCTCTCTTGTCCTAATCTTTAACTCACGAGTGGTCATCCCTATGTAAACTTTGTTACATGGACATTGTGCGTGGTAAATTACCCCTTTCGAGGCACATGTGAGTCTATGACGAATTTTAAATATACGGCCATCTTGGGGATTAGAAAAATCCTTACTCTTCACATGATTCTGTCACCCTTTGCAGAATGTACATGGAAAGAAACCCTGTATAGAGTCACTAGCATTTTTATTCTTTCCATCATTAGGGGAGTAGTGACTATGAACTAACAAGTCACAGAGATTATCCGACCTCTTAGCCGTGATTGATGGTCTGTCAGGTAAAAGAGATTTAAGAATTGGATCAGAACGCAAAATTCCCCAGTGTTTGGTGACAATTCCAACAAGATCATTCCACTGTCTGTTAAATGGGGTAATGAGTCTCACCTGCGTATCTTCTTTATTTTTCCTTGAAGTTTGGTAGAGAAGATCATTACGTGATGTTAAGCATGCTCTCTTATAGCCCCTACGTATTTGTTGATGGCTATACCCACGTACTCTAAAGCGGCAATATAGATCACGAGATTGTTTTTCAAATTTATCTTGACTTGAACAGATGCGTTTTACACGTAAAAATTGTCCAATTGGGATGCCGTTTATAGTTGACTGACGGTGTGATGAGCTCGCATGTAGTAACGTGTTGGTAGCAGTTGGTTTACGAAACACAGTGGTCTCTATTACTCCCTGTGGCGAGACACTGACATCCAAGTTCAAAAAATTAACCTGTCGACCATGTGAAAAGGTAAGTTTGATATTGAGATCATTAATATTAAGCTCATCCATGAACTCATTAAGATGTTCAACAGTACCTTCCCAAATGAAAAATACATCATCAATATAGCGAATCCAGTGGTGCACCTTATCAATGTGCACCACTGGATTGCAAAGGAAAATGTCCCTCTCCCAGGCACCTAAAAATAAATTTGCGTAAGATGGAGCACAGGCGGCCCCCATTGCAGTCCCCTGAAGCTGGAGATATGTCTGATCTGCAAACATAAAGCAATTGTGAGTAAGTATAAATTGAAGCAGTTGTAATATAAAATCTGCCATAGGTTTCTCAACATCTCCAGCCTCAAGGAACCAGGAGACCGCCCTGAGCCCATCTCGATGCCTGATAGACGTATATAAACTTTCTATATCCGCCGTGACAAGAATCATGTTCTGTTGAATTGAAAGGCCATCAAAACTGCGCAAGGCCGCTGTGGTGTCTTGGATGAAAGATGGTAATGTATAAACAAGCGGCTTAAGATAAAAATCAACAACTTTGCAGGCTAAAGGCCCCGTCTCACATAGCGAGATCACTAGCGAGATCGCTGCTGAGTCACAAGTTTTGTGACGCAACAGCGACCTCAGTAGCGATCTCGCTATGTGTGACACGTACCAGCGATCAGGCCCCTGCTGTGAGATCGCTGGTCGTGTCGGAATGGCCTGGACCTTTTTTTTGGTCGTTGAGGTCCTGCTGACATCGCTGAATCGGTGTGTGTGACACCGATCCAGCGATGTCTTCACTGGTAACCAGGGTAAACATCGGGTTACTAAGCGCAGGGCCGCGCTTAGTAACCTGATGTTTACCCTGGTTACCAAAAAAAACAAACAGTACATACTCACCATCTGATGTCCGTCAGGTCCCTTGCCATCTGCTTCCCACAATGACTGAGCGCCGCAAAGTGAAAGTGAAAGTACAGCACAGCGGTGACGTCACCGCTGCGCTCTGCTCTCACTGTACGGCGGCTCAGTCAGAGCAGGGAGCAGACGGCAAGGGACCTGACGGACATCAGATGGTGAGTATGTAGTGTTTGTTTTTTTTGGTAACCAGGGTAAACATCGGGTTACTAAGCGCGGCCCTGCGCTTAGTAACCCGATGTTTACCCTGGTTACCCGGGTGCTGCAGGGGGACTTCGGCATCGTTGAAGACAGTTTCAACGATGCCGAAGTCGTTCCCCTGATCGTTGGTAGCTGGAGAGAGCTGTCTGTGTGACAGCTCCCCAGCGACCACACAGCGACTTACCAACGATCACGGCCAGGTCGTATCGCTGGTCGTGATCGTTGGTAAATCGCTATGTGTGCCGGGGCCTTAATTCACAAATTCCCTCATTGCCAGAGACAATTGGTCTCCCTGGGGGATTAGTGGGATCTTTGTGAATCTTAGGAATAAGATACAGGGTAGACATCCTAGGTTTGATAAGGGCCACTGTATCAAGCAATTTCTTTGGAACAATTCCTATTTCAAATGCATGTTTGACAATAATTTCAAGATCTTGTTTAAATTCATTAAGGGGGTTATAGTGTAATTTTTTATAGCACGCTTTGTCAGCCAATAATTTTTGGACCTGTTTTTCGTATTGACAATTGGGCCAAATTACCACGTTGCCCCCTTTATCAGCCTGTTCGATGGTCACTTCTGGATTTCATTGATGGTTTCAAAATCACTACGGTTCTTGCAAAAATATTTGTTAGAGCAAAGTTGTTCTATGTCATTGGAGACCATTTTTACAAAAACATCCACTGCGGGACATGTACTGAGAGGGGGGAACTTTTTAGATTTGTTAAAAAGGTGAGAAGGAAAATTACTCACCGAGCTAGGATTTTGTTCCTCCAACAGGGATTCTAGAACTGCCAGTACTTGTTGATCCTCAGTTACTTCAGACTGAAGGTTATTAGTAGATCTTTCATGGTATCTCTTCAAAATAAGTTTACGGGCAAAGAGATGAACATCCTTCACCGCCGTGAATGGGTCTAAAGATTTCGCAGGAGAAAAGGTTAACCCTCGTTGTAACAACTCTTCCTGCTCAGGGGTCAATATATGATTAGACAAATTGATTACCTTAGGCTGATCATTTTTTGAACCTTGTTTTCTCTGCTGTCTTGGAGGGCCATAATTGTTCCATTTGCCACCAAACCTGGTTTTCATATTGGGAGACTGTATTCTATCCATGTCATGTGTGGAGAGTTGACTGAACTGGGATGAGATAGACATAATAGACGAACTTCTTGATATAGTGTCTCTCTTTTCTTTACGAAATTGCCATTTAAATATTCTTCCTATCTCATAATCATTGAGATCTCTTTCAAATTTCTTTGATTTAGTGTCACAAACATCTTTCTCCCTTCTCTCCATATCCTTATCTATATCCGAAAAAAATTGGTCCATATGTTCTTTAGAAAAATCTAACACCATTTGTGCTTGCATAGCACTAATTTGTGAATCAAGTTCACTCAATAATGCCGTATTTTTATCATTTACAATTTCTATGAATTTCAGAGAGCAGGCCGTTGCAGTTTCTTCCCACCTACTGTTGAGGGCAGCATCACCAAGTTCAAACGTTGGATATAACTGGACACGTAAACCCCTAGGGATAATATTACATTTGTGGTAATTTAGTAATGAGGCCCTTGTCCACCATATCCGTATTTTTTTATGTATTAGGTTTCGGTACTTCTTAGTAGAATCTTTAAAATTACTTGAGACATCATTAATGGCACCAATAGTTCTCAATTTAAAAACATCACCCAAGCGGTCTTGCCAGGACTTTTCCCTGGCTTTATGATCCATAGTGATCACAACCCAGACACTTGAAAAAAACAGCAAAAATTAGTATCAAAAACCAACAAATGCCCAGAAACGTATTGAAGGACAAACAACTCTGGGAATATTAACAACCACAGGTGGATAAACCACACTACAAATGAGTATAATCCTTAATGTAATATATTTTATTAAAGAACAAATACATAAAATACACATTAAAATGAGAAAAACTGGATAACCAATAAACAGGACACAAAGAGTGCCCGGCACATAACGCCTAAAGCAGCAGAGTAGCAATTCAATGCCCCATAAAGTGCTAACAATGATATAGTCACACAGCAATGTCAATATCAAAGTGTGAAAGCTTCACACGTTTGAACTTGGTGATGCTGCCCTCAACAGTAGGTGGGAAGAAACTGCAACAGCCTGCTCTCTGAAATTCATAGAAATTATAAATGATAAAAATACGGCATTATTGAGTGAACTTGATTCACAAATGGTGTTAGATTTTTCTAAAGAACAGATGGACCAATTTTTTTCGGATATAGATAAGGATATGGAGAGATGGGAGAAAGATGTTTGTGACACTAAATCAAAGAAATTTGAAAGAGATCTCAATGATTATGAGATAGGAAGAATATTTAAATGGCAATTTCGTAAAGAAAAGAGAGACACTTTATCAAGAAGTTCGTCTATTACGTCTATCTCATCCCAGTCCAGTCAACTCTCCACACATGACATGGATAGAATACAGTCTCCCAATATGAAAACCAGGTTTGGTGGCAAATGGAACAATTATGGCCCTCCAAGACAGCAGAGAAAACAAGGTTCAAAAAATGATCAGCCTAAGGTAATCAATTTGTCTAATCATATATTGACCCCTGAGCAGGAAGAGTTGTTACAACGAGGGTTAACCTTTTCTCCTGCGAAATCTTTAGACCCATTCACGGCGGTGAAGGATGTTCATCTCTTTGCCCGTAAACTTATTTTGAAGAGATACCATGAAAGATCTACTAATAACCTTCAGTCTGAAGTAACTGAGGATCAACAAGTACTGGCAGTTCTAGAATCCCTGTTGGAGGAACAAAATCCTAGCTCGGTGAGTAATTTTCCTTCTCACCTTTTTAACAAATCTAAAAAGTTCCCCCCTCTCAGTACATGTCCCGCAGTGGATGTTTTTGTAAAAATGGTCTCCAATGACATAGAACAACTTTGCTCTAACAAATATTTTTGCAAGAACCGTAGTGATTTTGAAACCATCAATGAAATCCAGAAGTGGACAGATGTGACCATCAAACAGGCTGATAAAGGGGGCAACGTGGTAATTTGGCCCAATTGTCAATACGAAAAACAGGTCCAAAAATTATTGGCTGACAAAGCGTGCTATAAAAAATTACACTATAACCCCCTTAATGAATTTAAACAAGATCTTGAAATTATTGTCAAACATGCATTTGAAATAGGAATTGTTCCAAAGAAATTGCTTGATACAGTGGCCCTTATCAAACCTAGGATGTCTACCCTGTATCTTATTCCTAAGATTCACAAAGATCCCACTAAACCCCCAGGGAGACCAATTGTCTCTGGCAATGAGGGAATTTGTGAATTAAGGCCCCGGCACACATAGCGATTTACCAACGATCACGACCAGTGATACGACCTGGCCGTGATCGTTGGTAAGTCGCTGTGTGGTCGCTGGGGAGCTGTCACACAGACAGCTCTCTCCAGCAACCAACGATCAGGGGAACGACTTCGGCATCGTTGAAACTGTCTTCAACGATGCCGAAGTCCCCCTGCAGCACCCGGGTAACCAGGGTAAACATCGGGTTACTAAGCGCAGGGCCGCGCTTAGTAACCCGATGTTTACCCTGGTTACCAAAAAAAACAAACACTACATACTCACCATCTGATGTCCGTCAGGTCCCTTGCCGTCTGCTCCCTGCTCTGACTGAGCCGCCGTACAGTGAGAGCAGAGCGCAGCGGTGACGTCACCGCTGTGCTGTACTTTCACTTTCACTTTGCGGCGCTCAGTCAGTGTGGGAAGCAGATGGCAAGGGACCTGACGGACATCAGATGGTGAGTATGTACTGTTTGTTTTTTTTGGTAACCAGGGTAAACATCAGGTTACTAAGCGCGGCCCTGCGCTTAGTAACCCGATGTTTACCCTGGTTACCAGTGAAGACATCGCTGGATCGGTGTCACACACACCGATTCAGCGATGTCAGCGGGACCTCAACGACCAAAAAAAGGTCCAGGCCATTCCGACACGACCAGCGATCTCACAGCAGGGGCCTGATCGCTGGTACGTGTCACACATAGCGAGATCGCTACTGAGGTCGCTGTTGCGTCACAAAACTTGTGACTCAGCAGCGATCTCGCTAGTGATCTCGCTATGTGAGACGGGGCCTTTAGCCTGCAAAGTTGTTGATTTTTATCTTAAGCTGCTTGTTTATACATTACCATCTTTCATCCAAGACACCACAGCGGCCTTGCGCAGTTTTGATGGCCTTTCAATTCAACAGAACATGATTCTTGTCACGGCGGATATAGAAAGTTTATATACGTCTATCAGGCATCGAGATGGGCTCAGGGCGGTCTCCTGGTTCCTTGAGGCTGGAGATGTTGAGAAACCTATGGCAGATTTTATATTACAACTGCTTCAATTTATACTTACTCACAATTGCTTTATGTTTGCAGATCAGACATATCTCCAGCTTCAGGGGACTGCAATGGGGGCCGCCTGTGCTCCATCTTACGCAAATTTATTTTTAGGTGCCTGGGAGAGGGACATTTTCCTTTGCAATCCAGTGGTGCACATTGATAAGGTGCACCACTGGATTCGCTATATTGATGATGTATTTTTCATTTGGGAAGGTACAGTTGAACATCTTAATGAGTTCATGGATGAGCTTAATATTAATGATCTCAATATCAAACTTACCTTTTCACATGGTCGACAGGTTAATTTTTTGGACTTGGATGTCAGTGTCTCGCCACAGGGAGTAATAGAGACCACTGTGTTTCGTAAACCAACTGCTACCAACACGTTACTACATGCGAGCTCATCACACCGTCAGTCAACCATAAACGGCATCCCAATTGGACAATTTTTACGTGTAAAACGCATCTGTTCAAGTCAAGATAAATTTGAAAAACAATCTCGTGATCTATATTGCAGCTTTAGAGTACGTGGGTATAGCCATCGACAAATATGTAGGGGCTATAAGAGAGCATGCTTAACATCACGTAATGATCTTCTCTACCAAACTTCAAGGAAAAATAAAGAAGATACGCAGGTGAGACTCATTACCCCATTTAACAGACAGTGGAATGATCTTGTTGGAATTGTCACCAAACACTGGGGAATTTTGCGTTCTGATCCAATTCTTAAATCTCTTTTACCTGACAGACCATCAATCACGGCTAAGAGGTCGGATAATCTCCGTGACTTGTTAGTCCATAGTCACTACTCCCCTAATGATGGAAAGAATAAAAATGCTAGTGACTCTATACAGGGTTTCTTTCCATGTACATTCTGCAAAGGGTGCCAGAATCTTGTGAAGAGTAAGGATTTTTCTAATCCCCAAGATGGCCGTATATTTAAAATTCGTCATAGACTCACATGTGCCTCGAAAGGGGTAATTTACCACGCACAATGTCCATGTAACAAAGTTTACATAGGGATGACCACTCGTGAGTTAAAGATTAGGACAAGAGAGCATGTCCGTGATATAGAGAAAGCAAAAACATCTAAAGACCCTAGCCTATTAAAAACTTTACCTCGTCATTTCTTCTTATATCATGATTAGTGTTGAGCATTCCGATACCGCAAGTATCGGGTATCGGCCTATACTTGCGGTATCGGAATTCCGATACCGGGATTCCGATACTTGCCGCGTATCGGATACCAGAATCGGAAGTTCCCAGATTCAAAATGCACAAATTCAGCCAATGAGAATGATTCCAAGTGTGGGCACATCCTGTTTAGCATGGAGGGCATGAAACTACTGGCAAGGCTGTGATTGGCTGCTGAAATGATGTCATGATGCAGTTTAAAAGTCGCTGGCGCCATTTTGCGATCACTCTGCTGTGAATTCAGTTAGTGACAGGACGCTGTTTGCTGACTGAGGGACAGTTTAGAGATAGCGATTTGCTTCTTTGTGCTTTCCTAAGGCTAATTTAGCAACCGCTGTGTTCACCTACTATTCACCTTGCTTTTGCCTTGTAGCGCTGTTTTCACAGCGATCTGCAAGGTCTGTGTGTGTGTGTGTGTGAGTGCAGCCCACTCTCTAGTCTGAGTGCAGCCACATAGGCCATCCATAGCTGGTTGTATTCAGTTCAGGGAGGGTGGTTCATTGCCTCATACTGTTCTATTTTTTTTTTTTTTTTCCAAGTAGTGTAGTCTGCTGCTAATTTATTCAAAAAAATCCTATTAGTGTCTTTCCACCCGTCTCCAGCTAATTTGTGGAAAAACACTACATAGGATAACGTAGAGGAGGGTTTTTGGGCCTTGCAGCGCCGTTTACGGCTGTCTGCACGGTCTCTGTGTGACTGCAGCTCGCCCTGTAGTCTGTGAGCAGCCATAGCGTGGTTCTCTCCAGCTCAGGGTTGTTCACTGCGTCATACCGCCAAATCAATTTTCATTTTGTTTTAAGTAGTGCAGGCTGCTGCACATTTTTTAAAAAAATTCCTATTAGTGTCTTTCCACCCGTCTCCAGCTAATTTGTGGAAAAACACTACATAGGATAACGTAGAGGAGGGTTTTTGGGCCTTGCAGCGCCGTTTACGGCTGTCTGCACGGTCTCCGTGTGACTGCAGCTCGCCCTGTAGTCTGTGAGCAGCCATAGCCTGGTTGTCTCCAGCTCAGGGTTCTTCACTGCGTCATACCGCCAAATCAATTTTCATTTTGTTTTAAGTAGTGCAGGCTGCTGCACATTTTTTCAAAAAATTCCTATTAGTGTCTTTCCACCCGTCTCCAGCTAATTTGTGGAAAAACACTACATAGGATAACGTAGAGGAGGGTTTTTGGGCCTTGCAGCGCCGTTTACGGCTGTCTGCACGGTCTCCGTGTGACTGCAGCTCTATCTGTTGTCAGTTCAGCCCCCAAAAAATAAATAAATAATAAAGTTCACCAAACACACCAGTTACACCACTTTACATTTGTGTAGGCCACATTAGCTCATATTAAAGTCTAGTCCACACTTTAGAAAATTAGTGTTTCTTATACCTGTTAGGAGGAGTTGCTCAGGAATAAGCACACAAATCCGTTAGTACTTTTCTGCTTATCTTTATCAGTCAACCAAGAGGAAGAAGGCAGAGAGTAAGGCACGTGGGCGTGGGCGTGGGCGTGGAGCAGGGAGGGGACGTGGGGATTCTGTGCCTGCTGCGGGCACCGGTGACTCATCAGCACCCACTTTCACCAGGCAACAGTCATTCATGCGCAGCTTTGTGTCAGAGCGCCGTACACCGCTGCTGCGTGAAGAACAAATTGAAGCCGTTGTCGGATGGATGGCAGCTAATGCATCAACTTCAATTAGTGCCACATCCTCTCAGACACAGAGCACTGGAGAGCAGCCATCTGTCTCTTCACCACCTGCCAAATTGCCCAGGCAGACAGAAGAGCCCAGGACAGGAGCCGTCTCTACTTCTGTTCTCTGAATCTCTTGGCTTGGAAACAGGGGGCCAGCCAAGCAGCATTGGAGAAATGGAAGAAGAGGCAGGGTGCAGTGATGCCCAACAGCTTTTTCTCTCTTCCTCTGAAGAGGCGGGTGGGCCAGTGGCTCCGTTCACCACATCGCAGGCCGCATCAGCTGATGATGACACTCAGGTGCCACTTACTGGTGCGTGCTCTGCTGCTGAGACTACCCAGGAGGAGCAGTTGGGGGCAGAGGGTAGTGTAGATGATGAGGTCCTTGACCCATCTTGGTGTGAGGGACAGGAAGGTGGTGGGAGCAGCTCTGAGGAAGAGATTCCCCGTACGGCCCAAAGAGGGAGAGGGAGGGGGAAGACTGCGGATCCTGCAGCCTCCGCTTTGGCACCCGTTAGGAGCATGTCTCTTCCAAAAGCCAAAAAGGGCGCTCCCAAGACTTGCAGTGCCTGGTCCTTTTTTGACACAGTTGCAGATGACATTTGCTATGTCAGATGCAAGGTGTGTCATCAAAAAGTCAAAAGAGGTCGAAATGTCAGCAACCTCAATACCTCCAACATGTGGAAACATGTGCGCAACAGGCACCCGGCGGAGTTAGAAAAACACACTGAAGAGCTAGGCCAACCAACAGCGGCAGCTACCACCTCTTCAGCTCGTGTTGCCTCTTCCTCCAGCTCACACGCAGCTGGTTCGGCTTCCTCCCAGGATCGCCGTGGAAGAACCTCTGGCCCTGTTGTCCAGAGACCCGCTGTAATTCCACCCGCAGCACCACTTTCCCAGTCATCCACACACTCCCAGCCCAGTCTACAGCCATCGGTAGTACAGGCATGGGAGAAAAGGCGGCCTTTCTCGTCAAACCACCCACGAGCACAGGCTCTGACTGCAGGCATTGCCAAACTTCTGTCACTGGAAATGCTGTCATTCAGGCTGGTGGAGACTGACAGCTTCCGTGACTTGATGTCATTGGCAGTCCCACAGTACAATGTGCCCAGCCGCTTTTACTTCAGCAGGCAAGCCGTCCCTGCCCTGCACAAGCATGTGGAGGGACACATAAAACACGCGCTACTGAACGCCGTCAGTAGCAAGGTCCACCTCACCACCGATGCGTGGACCAGTCAACATGGACAGGGGCGATACCTTTCCCTCACTGCCCATTGGGTTAATGTCGTTGAGCCGGGTACAGACCGTGCGAGTGGCGCAGGACGTGTCCTGCCCACTCCAAGGATTGCAGGAATCCATTCTGTACGCATTGACTCCTCCTCTTACACCAGTTCCTCAGAATCATCACTACAGGAGCCGTCACAGTCCACCTCCACATGGACCCGTGATGAACGTGTACCTGTTACGACCGACATGAGCACAGCCATGGCCAATCGTCAACAGGCCGTCTTGAAATTAATTTTTTTGGGGAATCGTAGCCACACAGCGCAGGAGCTCTGGAATGCCATCAAGCAGGAGAGCGATGTGTGGTTTGTGGCAGCGAATCTCCAGCCAGGCATGGTAGTGTGTGATAATGGCCGAAATCTGGTGGCAGCTCTGGGCCTCGGCAACCTCACTCACATCCCATGTCTGGCACATGTGCTCAATTTGGTCGTGCAGAGCTTTTTGAGGGACTATCCGGATCTTGATGCACTGCTGCACAAGGTCCGCCTAGAGTGTGCTCACTTGCGGCGTTCCAGCACGGCAAAAGCGCGCATTGCGGCTCTGCAGCGCCGACACCGCCTGCCGGGACATCGCATCATATGTGACCTACCTACCAGGTGGAATTCCACGTTACATATGTTGGAGCGGTTGTGTGAGCAGCAGCAAGCTGTAATGGAGTACCAGCTGCTTCAGGCGCAAAGAAGTCGCAGTCAGCGCCGTACAGACTTCACAACCACAGAGTGGGCCACTATGAATGACGTCTGCCAGGTTTTGCGTCCCTTTGATTATTCCACGCGGATGGCGAGTGCAGATGATGCACTAGTCAGCATGACTGTCCCCCTTATCTGCCTGCTTGAAAAATCACTGCAAGCGCTAAGGGATGATGTTGTGGAAGAGGTGGAGGATGAGGATTCACCATTTCCATCATCTTCTGGACAGTCAGCGCCACGTGGTTCCTCACAAACGCGTAGGCAGGGGACAGTTTGTGAGGAGGATGAGGAGGAGTCAATGGAGGAGGAAGACATCCGTCCAGAGGAGGGAGTTACACAATTGTCCAGTAGTCAGTGTGTACAACGAGGGTGGGGTGATGACGAGCGGGCAGAGATCACGCCTCCAGCAGGGGACAGCGTTTCTTGGGCAGTTGGCAGTCTGCAGCACATGGTGGATTACATGCTGCAGTGCCTGAGAAACGACCGCCGCATCGCCCACATTCTCAACATGTCTGATTATTGGGTGTTCACCCTCCTCGATCCTCGCTACCGGGACAACGTAGAAAGCCTCATCACACCGTTGAACCGGGAGTGAAAAATGCGGGAGTACCAAGACACACTGGTCAATTCCATCATCTTCTCCATTCCAACTGAGAGAAGTGCTGCTAGTGCATTCCAAAGCAGCTCAGTGCGTCCAGGCAGTGGTGGAGGCTCTGCACAAAGAGGGAGCAGAAGCAGTGCCTCTGCCCAAGGCAAGACCAGTATGGCCCAACTGTGGCACAGTTTTCTGTGCCCCCCACAAAAGTCTACACCATCACAGACGACTCCAGTCAGCAGGAGGCAACGGTTCCGTCAGATGGTGACAGACTACATGTCTTGCCCTCTTGCTGTACTCCCAGATGGCTCTTCCCCTTTCAAGTTTTGGGTCTCAAAGCTGGATACATGGCCAGAGCTAAGCCAGTATGCATTGGAGGTGCTGTCTTGCCCTGCGGCCAGTGTTGTGAATTTGGATTCTGGGCTCCCCCGGTGGCTACTGGTGGAATTGAACTTGTGACATCATCTTCCCTGTTCACCTGTTCTGATTAGATCTGGGTGTCGCTATATAACCTGGCTTCTCTGTTAGATGCTTGCCGGTCAACAATGTTATCAGAAGCCTCTCTGTGCTTGTTCCTGCTCTCAGACATCTACTAGATAAGTTGGACATTCGTCCATGTTTTGTTTTTGTATTTTGGTTCCAGTTCACAGCTGCAGTTTCGTTACTGTGTCTGGAAAGCTCTTGTTGATCAGGAATTGCCACTCTGGTATTATGAGTTAATGCCAGAGTCCTAAAGTAATTTCTGGATGTGTTTTGTTAGGGTTTTCTACTGACCATGAAAGTATGCTTTCTGTCTTCTGCTATCTAGAAAGCGGACCTCAAATTTGCTAAAACTATTTTCCTGCTGCGTTTGTTGTTTCATCTCATATCACCGCCAATATATGTGGGGGGCCTCTGTCTCCTTTTTGGGCATTTCTCTAGAGGTGAGTCAGGTCTTATATTTCCCTCTGCTAGCATTATTTAGTTCTCCGGCCGGCGCTGGGCATATAGGGATAAAAAGTAGGACATGCTACCTGGCTACTTCTAGATGATGCGGTAGGTTTAGTTCATGGTCAGTATAGTTACATCTTCCAAGAGCTTGTTCCTATTGAGGCTTATGCTAGTTCTCTGGCCATGGAGATCATGACAGTTTGACCGGCCCACTAAAGGGTTAAAATCCTTGGCTGAGAAAGGAGAGAAATAAGAAGTCTGCTGAAAATGTTTTTTTTTTTTTTTTTTTTCTCTAGTAGTTAGTGTGCTCTTAATTGGATCACTTGCCAGTCTGTCTATGCTGCAGTCTTTCTTTTTTTTCTCTCTCCTTCTAATCTTTGAATGGCTCTATGTTCACCTGTCTATAATGGATCTACAGAGTGTAACTGCAGGTTTGAATAATCTCGCCACGAAAGTGCAAAGTTTGCAGGATTTTGTTGTTCATGCTCCGGTATCAGAGCCGAGAATTCCTTTGCCGGAATTCTTCTCAGGGAATAGATCTAGCTTTCAGAATTTTAGAAATAATTGTAAGTTATTTTTGTCCCTGAAATCTCGTTCTGCTGGAGACCCTGCACAGCAGGTTGGGATTGTGATTTCCTTGCTCCGCGGCGACCCTCAAGATTGGGCTTTTGCATTGGCACCAGGGGATCCTGCGTTGCGCAATGTGGATGCGTTTTTTCTGGCCTTGGGCTTGCTGTATGAGGAACCTCATTTGGAACTTCAGGCAGAAAAAACTTTGATGTCCCTATCGCAGGGGCAAGATGAAGCTGAAATTTACTGCCAAAAATTCCGTAAATGGTCTGTGCTTACTCAGTGGAATGAGTGTGCCTTGGCGGCTACTTTCAGAGAGGGTCTTTCTGATGCCATTAAGGATGTTATGGTGGGGTTCCCTGTGCCTGCAAGTCTGAATGAGTCCATGACAATGGCCATTCAGATCGATAGGCGTCTGCGGGAGCGCAAACCAGTGCACCATCTGGCGGTGTCCACTGAGAAGACGCCAGAAAACATGCAGTGTGATAGAATTCTGTCCAGAAGCGAGCGGCAGAATTTTAGACGGAAAAATGGGTTGTGTTTCTATTGTGGGGATTCTACTCATGTTATATCAGCATGCTTTAAGCGTACTAAAAAGCTTGATAAATCCGTTCCCATTGGCACTTTACAGTCTAAATTTATTTTGTCTGTGACCCTGATTTGCTCTTTGTCATCTATTACTACGGACGCCTATATCGACTCTGGCGCCGCTTTGAGTCTTATGGATTGGTCCTTTGCCAATCGTTGTGGGTATGATTTAGAGCCTTTGGAGACTCTTATTCCTCTGAAGGGGATTGACTCCACCCCATTGGCTAATAATAAACCACAATACTGGACACAAGTGACTATGTGTATTAATCCGGATCACCAGGAGACTATTCGTTTTCTGGTGCTGTATAATCTACATGATGATTTGGTGCTGGGATTGCCATGGCTGCAGTCTCACAACCCAGTCCTCGACTGGAGAGCTATGTCTGTGTTGAGCTGGGGATGTAAGGGGACTCATGGGGACGTACCTTTGGTGTCCATTTCATCATCTATTCCCTCTGAAATCCCTGAGTTCCTGTCTGATTATCGTGACGTCTTTGAAGAACCCAAGCTGGGTTCACTACCTCCGCACCGTGAGTGCGATTGTGCTATAGATTTAATTCCGGGTAGTAAATACCCAAAGGGTCGTTTATTTAATCTGTCTGTGCCTGAACATACTGCTATGCGAGAATATATAAAGGAGTCCTTGGAAAAGGGACATATTCGTCCATCGTCATCTCCCTTAGGAGCCGGTTTTTTCTTTGTGTCAAAAAAAGACGGCTCTTTGAGACCATGTATTGATTATCGGCTTTTGAATAAAATCACGGTTAAATATCAATACCCATTGCCGTTGCTGACTGATTTGTTTGCTCGCATAAAGGGGGCCAAGTGGTTCTCTAAGATTGATCTCCGTGGGGCGTATAATTTGGTGCGGATCAGGCAGGGGGATGAGTGGAAAACCGCATTTAATACGCCCGAGGGCCACTTTGAGTATTTGGTGATGCCTTTTGGTCTTTCTAATGCCCCTTCAGTCTTCCAGTCCTTTATGCATGATATTTTCCGCGATTTTTTGGATAAATTTATGATAGTGTATCTGGATGATATTCTGATTTTTTCGGATGATTGGGACTCTCATGTCTGGCAAGTTAAGAGGGTTTTTCAGGTTTTGCGGTCTAATTCTCTGTGTGTCAAGGGTTCTAAGTGCGTTTTTGGGGTTCAGAGAATTTCCTTTTTGGGATATATTTTTTCTCCCTCTTCCATTGAGATGGATCCTGTCAAGGTTCAAGCTATTTGTGATTGGACGCAGCCCTCTTCTCTTAAAAGTCTTCAGAAATTTTTGGGCTTTGCCAACTTTTATCGTCGATTTATTTCTGGTTTTTCGGATGTCGTTAAGCCATTGACCGATTTGACTAGACAGGGTGCTGATGTTGCTAATTGGTTCCCTGATGCTGTGGAGGCCTTTCAGGAGCTTAAGCGCCGTTTTTCTTCTGCCCCTGTGTTGCGTCAGCCTGATGTGACTCTTCCTTTTCAGGTTGAGGTCGACGCTTCTGAGATCGGGGCTGGGGCAGTGTTGTCGCAGAAAAGTTCTGACTGCGCCGTGATGAGGCCTTGTGCCTTCTTTTCCCGTAAATTTTCGCCCGCTGAGCGGAATTATGATGTTGGGAATCGGGAGCTTTTGGCCATGAAGTGGGCGTTTGAGGAGTGGCGCCATTGGCTCGAGGGGGCCAGACATCAGGTGGTGGTATTGACTGACCACAAAAATTTGATCTATCTTGAGACCGCCAGGCGCCTGAATCCTAGACAGGCGCGCTGGTCATTATTTTTCTCTCGGTTTAATTTTGTGGTATCGTACCTACCGGGTTCTAAGAATGTTAAGGCGGATACCCTTTCTAGGAGTTTTGAGCCTGATTCACCCGGCAACTCTGACCCCACAGGTATTCTTAAGGAGGGAGTTATCTTGTCAGCCGTTTCTCCAGACCTGCGGCGGGCCTTGCAGGAGTTTCAGGCGGATAGACCGGATCGTTGTCCGCCTGATAGGTTGTTTGTTCCTGATGATTGGACTAGTAGAGTCATCTCTGAGGTACATTCTTCTGCATTGGCAGGTCATCCTGGAATTTTTGGTACCAGGGATTTGGTGGCAAGATCCTTCTGGTGGCCTTCCCTGTCACGAGATGTGCGAGGCTTTGTGCAGTCTTGTGACGTTTGTGCTCGGGCCAAGCCTTGTTGTTCTCGGGCTAGTGGATTATTGTTGCCCTTGCCTATTCCTAAGAGGCCTTGGACACACATCTCGATGGATTTTATTTCAGATCTGCCTGTTTCTCAGAAGATGTCTGTCATCTGGGTGGTGTGTGACCGTTTTTCTAAGATGGTCCATTTGGTTCCCCTGCCCAAATTGCCTTCTTCTTCCGAGTTGGTGCCCCTGTTTTTTCAAAATGTTGTTCGTTTGCATGGTATTCCTGAGAATATCGTTTCTGACAGAGGAACCCAATTTGTGTCTAGATTTTGGCGGGCATTCTGTGCTAGGATGGGCATAGATTTGTCTTTTTCGTCTGCTTTTCACCCTCAGACTAATGGCCAGACCGAGCGGACTAATCAGACCCTGGAGACATATCTGAGGTGTTTTGTGTCTGCTGACCAGGATGATTGGGTTGCTTTTTTGCCATTGGCGGAGTTCGCCCTCAATAATCGGGCCAGCTCTGCCACTTTGGTGTCCCCGTTTTTCTGTAATTCGGGGTTCCACCCTCGATTTTCCTCCGGTCAGATGGAATCCTCGGATTGTCCTGGAGTGGATGCGGTGGTGGAGAGATTGCATCATATCTGGGGGCAGGTGATGGACAATTTAAAGTTGTCCCAGGAGAAGACTCAGCTTTTTGCCAACCGTCACCGTCGTGTTGGTCCTCGGCTTTGTGTTGGAGATTTGGTGTGGTTGTCTTCTCGTTTTGTCCCTATGAGGGTCTCATCTCCTAAGTTTAAGCCTCGGTTCATCGGTCCGTATAAAATATTGGAGATTCTTAACCCTGTTTCCTTCCGTTTGGACCTCCCTGCATCCTTTTCTATTCATAACGTTTTTCATCGGTCGTTATTGCGCAGGTATGAGGCACCGGTTGTGCCTTCCGTTGAGCCTCCTGCTCCGGTGTTGGTTGAGGGTGAGTTGGAGTACGTTGTGGAAAAAATCCTAGACTCCCGTGTTTCCAGACGGAGACTCCAGTATCTGGTCAAGTGGAAGGGATACGGCCAGGAGGATAATTCTTGGGTCACTGCATCTGATGTTCATGCCTCTGATCTGGTTCGTGCCTTTCATAGGGCCCATCCTGATCGCCCTGGTGGTTCTGGTGAGGGTTCGGTGCCCCCTCCTTGAGGGGGGGGTACTGTTGTGAATTTGGATTCTGGGCTCCCCCGGTGGCTACTGGTGGAATTGAACTTGTGACATCATCTTCCCTGTTCACCTGTTCTGATTAGATCTGGGTGTCGCTATATAACCTGGCTTCTCTGTTAGATGCTTGCCGGTCAACAATGTTATCAGAAGCCTCTCTGTGCTTGTTCCTGCTCTCAGACATCTACTAGATAAGTTGGACATTCGTCCATGTTTTGTTTTTGTATTTTGGTTCCAGTTCACAGCTGCAGTTTCGTTACTGTGTCTGGAAAGCTCTTGTTGATCAGGAATTGCCACTCTGGTATTATGAGTTAATGCCAGAGTCCTAAAGTAATTTCTGGATGTGTTTTGTTAGGGTTTTCTACTGACCATGAAAGTATGCTTTCTGTCTTCTGCTATCTAGAAAGCGGACCTCAAATTTGCTAAAACTATTTTCCTGCTGCGTTTGTTGTTTCATCTCATATCACCGCCAATATATGTGGGGGGCCTCTGTCTCCTTTTTGGGCATTTCTCTAGAGGTGAGTCAGGTCTTATATTTCCCTCTGCTAGCATTATTTAGTTCTCCGGCCGGCGCTGGGCATATAGGGATAAAAAGTAGGACATGCTACCTGGCTACTTCTAGATGATGCGGTAGGTTTAGTTCATGGTCAGTATAGTTACATCTTCCAAGAGCTTGTTCCTATTGAGGCTTATGCTAGTTCTCTGGCCATGGAGATCATGACAGGCCAGTGTATTATCGGAACGTGTCTTTAGTGCTGCAGGTGGTGTACTAACTGACCGTCGCATGCGACTATCCTCCGATAACGTTGACCGGCTTACTTTCCTGAAAATGAACAAGGCCTGGATCTCGCAGGAATTTGCCACTCCTCCTCCTGATTAAATAATTAGGTCACTGTATACGTTATCCAGGTCTCCTGTTGTGTTCATCTTTCTACCACCTGAACTTAAATTCCTGGGCTCCAACACCGCCAGTTGAGGCTCAGAAGTGCCGTCTGCACAGTCAAAACATACGACCCAGTGTTATTGGGTTTCAGTAACGTCAGCTGATCCCCAGCTGTGTAGCCGGCAATGTGTCATGCGACCGCCACGCTGACACAACAACTGAAATGTAAGGGAATCTGTCCCCCCCCCAAGGCGTTTTTTACTGAAAGAGCCACCTTGTGCAGCAGTAATGCTGCACAAGGAAAAGGTAGCTATTTTTGTTTAGCTCCTTGCACACGCAGAACTTAACACTTATAAAATGTGTCCACTGATACCGTAAAACCGTCCCGGAGGTGGGACTTTCCTTCGTAATATGACGCAGCACAGCCGTCATTCCTACCCCCCCGGCGCCTCGCCCCGGCTCCTCAGCGTTGTTTGATTCCATCCCGGAGCCTGCGCTGTTATGTTATCCCGTGGCCAGGCACACTTAGCGCTGCCCGTCTTCTGGCATCATTTGGTGTCAGGATGGCTGCGCATATGCGGCCGCGCTGGCCGAGAGCCCGCCTCGCAGTGTCTTCTGATTTAATCCCACTGGGGGCCTGGGATCCATGGACATGCGCAGTGCATATCTGAACCTCCACCTCTCACTCATCTCCCTATGGCTTCTTCAGACTGTTCGGTGTCAGCTGGTCCCTAATAGCATGCCACGGCCGTGACACCGCACAGTCTTCAGAAGCCGTAGGGAGGGGAGTGAGAGGCGAGGATATGCACTGCGCATGGCCATGGATCCCAGGCCCCCAGTGGGATTAAATCAGAAGACACTGCGAGGCGGGCTCTCGGCCAGCGCGGCCGCACAGGCGCAGCCAGCCTGACACCAAATGATGTCTGAAGATGGGCAGCGCTAAGTGTGCCTGGCCACGGGATAACATAACAGCGCAAGCTCCGGGACGGAATCAAACAACGCTGAGGAGCCGGGGCGCGGCGTCGGGGGGGTAGGAATGACGGCTGTGCTGCGTCATGTTACGAAGGAAAGTCCCACCTCCGGGACGGTTTCACGGTTTCAGGGGACACATTTTATAAGTGTTTAGTTCTGTGTTTGCAAGGAGCATGATGAAAAGAGCCACCTTTTCCTTTTGCATCTTTTGTGCTGCACAAGCTGGCTCTTTCAGCTACAAACGCCTTGGGGGGGGTTAAAGTTTCCCTTTCGACTTTCTCAGGCTTCGGCCTACATTGAGTTCCTCTGCTTTTCCACCTGTCCCTGGGCTCCAACACTGCTAGTTGCCGTCCAGAAGTGCTGTCCACACAGTCCCAACAGTCGCTCCTCTGTTATTGGGGTTCAGTAACGTCAGCTGTTCCCCTGCTGTGTGTGTGGCAATCCCTCCTACCTCCTCCACCTCCTCCTCCTCCACCTGTCCCTGGGCTCCAACACCGCTAGTTGTTGCCTGGTAGTGCTGTACGCACAGTCAACAGTCCCTCCTCTGTTATTGGGGTTCAGTAACGTCAGCTGTTCCCCAGCTGTGTGTGTGGCAATCCCTCCTACCTCCTCCTACCTCCTCCTCCTCCACCTGTCCCTGGGCTCCAACAGCGCTAGTTGTTGCCTGGTAGTGCTGTACGCACAGTCAACAGTCCCTCCTCTGTTATTGGGGTTCAGTAACGTCAGCTGTTCCCCAGCTGTGTGTGTGGCAATCCCTCCTACCTCCTCCTACCTCCTCCTCCTCCACCTGTCCCTGGGCTCCAACACCGCTAGTTGTTGCCTGGTAGTGCTGTACGCACAGTCCCAACAGTCCCTCCTCTGTTATTGGGGTTCAGTAACTTCAGCTGTTCCCCTGCTGTGTGTGTGGCAATCCCTCCTACCTCCTCCACCTCCTCCTCCTCCACCTGTCCCTGGGCTCCAACACCGCTAGTTGTTGCCTGGTAGTGCTGTACGCACAGTCCCAACAGTCCCTCCTCTGTTATTGGGGTTCAGTAACGTCAGCTGTTCCCCTGCTGTGTGTGTGGCAATCCCTCCTACCTCCTCCACCTCCTCCTCCTCCACCTGTCCCTGGGCTCCAACACCGCTAGTTGTTGCCTGGTAGTGCTGTACGCACAGTCCCAACAGTCCCTCCTCTGTTATTGGGGTTCAGTAACGTCAGCTGTTCCCCTGCTGTGTGTGTGGCAATCCCTCCTACCTCCTCCACCTCCTCCTCCTCCACCTGTCCCTGGGCTCCAACACCGCTAGTTGTTGCCTGGTAGTGCTGTACGCACAGTCAACAGTCCCTCCTCTGTTATTGGGGTTCAGTAACGTCAGCTGTTCCCCAGCTGTGTGTGTGGCAATCCCTCCTACCTCCTCCTACCTCCTCCTCCTCCACCTGTCCCTGGGCTCCAACACCGCTAGTTGTTGCCTGGTAGTGCTGTACGCACAGTCCCAACAGTCCCTCCTCTGTTATTGGGGTTCAGTAACGTCAGCTGTTCCCCTGCTGTGTGTGTGGCAATCCCTCCTACCTCCTCCACCTCCTCCTCCTCCACCTGTCCCTGGGCTCCAACACCGCTAGTTGTTGCCTGGTAGTGCTGTACGCACAGTCAACAGTCCCTCCTCTGTTATTGGGGTTCAGTAACGTCAGCTGTTCCCCAGCTGTGTGTGTGGCAATCCCTCCTACCTCCTCCTACCTCCTCCTCCTCCACCTGTCCCTGGGCTCCAACACCGCTAGTTGTTGCCTGGTAGTGCTGTACGCACAGTCCCAACAGTCCCTCCTCTGTTATTGGGGTTCAGTAACGTCAGCTGTTCCCCTGCTGTGTGTGTGGCAATCCCTCCTACCTCCTCCACCTCCTCCTCCTCCACCTGTCCCTGGGCTCCAACACCGCTAGTTGTTGCCTGGTAGTGCTGTACGCACAGTCCCAACAGTCCCTCCTCTGTTATTGGGGTTCAGTAACGTCAGCTGTTCCCCTGCTGTGTGTGTGGCAATCCCTCCTACCTCCTCCACCTCCTCCTCCTCCACCTGTCCCTGGGCTCCAACACCGCTAGTTGTTGCCTGGTAGTGCTGTACGCACAGTCCCAACAGTCCCTCCTCTGTTATTGGGGTTCAGTAACGTCAGCTGTTCCCCTGCTGTGTGTGTGGCAATCCCTCCTACCTCCTCCACCTCCTCCTCCTCCACCTGTCCCTGGGCTCCAACACCGCTAGTTGTTGCCTGGTAGTGCTGTACGCACAGTCCCAACAGTCCCTCCTCTGTTATTGGGGTTCAGTAACATCAGCTGTTCCCCTGCTGTGTGTGTGGCAATCCCTCCTACCTCCTCCACCTCCTCCTCCTCCACCTGACCCTGGGCTCCAACACCGCTAGTTGTTACCTGGTAGTGCTGTACGCACAGTCCCAACAGTCCCTCCTCTGTTATTGGGGTTCAGTAACGTCAGCTGTTCCCCTGCTGTGTGTGTGGCAATCCCTCCTACCTCCTCCACCTCCTCCTCCTCCACCTGTCCATGGGCTCCAACACCGCTAGTTGTTGCCTGGTAGTGCTGTACGCACAGTCCCAACAGTCCCTCCTCTGTTATTGGGGTTCAGTAACGTCAGCTGTTCCCCTGCTGTGTGTGTGGCAATCCCTCCTACCTCCTCCACCTCCTCCTCCTCCACCTGTCCCTGGGCTCCAACACCGCTAGTTGTTGCCTGGTAGTGCTGTACGCACAGTCCCAACAGTCCCTCCTCTGTTATTGGGGTTCAGTAACGTCAGCTGTTCCCCTGCTGTGTGTGTGGCAATCCCTCCTACCTCCTCCACCTCCTCCTCCTCCACCTGTCCCTGGGCTCCAACAGCGCTAGTTGTTGCCTGGTAGTGCTGTACGCACAGTCAACAGTCCCTCCTCTGTTATTGGGGTTCAGTAACGTCAGCTGTTCCCCAGCTGTGTGTGTGGCAATCCCTCCTACCTCCTCCTACCTCCTCCTCCTCCACCTGTCCCTGGGCTCCAACACCGCTAGTTGTTGCCTGGTAGTGCTGTACGCACAGTCCCAACAGTCCCTCCTCTGTTATTGGGGTTCAGTAACGTCAGCTGTTCCCCTGCTGTGTGTGTGGCAATCCCTCCTACCTCCTCCACCTCCTCCTCCTCCACCTGTCCCTGGGCTCCAACACCGCTAGTTGTTGCCTGGTAGTGCTGTACGCACAGTCCCAACAGTCCCTCCTCTGTTATTGGGGTTCAGTAACGTCAGCTGTTCCCCTGCTGTGTGTGTGGCAATCCCTCCTACCTCCTCCACCTCCTCCTCCTCCACCTGTCCCTGGGCTCCAACACCGCTAGTTGTTGCCTGGTAGTGCTGTACGCACAGTCCCAACAGTCCCTCCTCTGTTATTGGGGTTCAGTAACGTCAGCTGTTCCCCTGCTGTGTGTGTGGCAATCCCTCCTACCTCCTCCACCTCCTCCTCCTCCACCTGTCCCTGGGCTCCAACACCGCTAGTTGTTGCCTGGTAGTGCTGTACGCACAGTCCCAACAGTCCCTCCTCTGTTATTGGGGTTCAGTAACATCAGCTGTTCCCCTGCTGTGTGTGTGGCAATCCCTCCTACCTCCTCCACCTCCTCCTCCTCCACCTGACCCTGGGCTCCAACACCGCTAGTTGTTACCTGGTAGTGCTGTACGCACAGTCCCAACAGTCCCTCCTCTGTTATTGGGGTTCAGTAACGTCAGCTGTTCCCCTGCTGTGTGTGTGGCAATCCCTCCTACCTCCTCCACCTCCTCCTCCTCCACCTGTCCCTGGGCTCCAACACCGCTAGTTGTTGCCTGGTAGTGCTGTACGCACAGTCCCAACAGTCCCTCCTCTGTTATTGGGGTTCAGTAACGTCAGCTGTTCCCCTGCTGTGTGTGTGGCAATCCCTCCTACCTCCTCCACCTCCTCCTCCTCCACCTGTCCCTGGGCTCCAACACCGCTAGTTGTTGCCTGGTAGTGCTGTACGCACAGTCCCAACAGTCCCTCCTCTGTTATTGGGGTTCAGTAACGTCAGCTGTTCCCCTGCTGTGTGTGTGGCAATCCCTCCTACCTCCTCCACCTCCTCCTCCTCCACCTGTCCCTGGGCTCCAACACCGCTAGTTGTTGCCTGGTAGTGCTGTACGCACAGTCCCAACAGTCCCTCCTCTGTTATTGGGGTTCAGTAACGTCAGCTGTTCCCCTGCTGTGTGTGTGACAATCCCTCCTACCTCCTCCACCTCCTCCTCCTCCACCTGTCCCTGGGCTCCAACACCGCTAGTTGCCGTCCAGAAGTGCTGTCCGCACAGAGCCAAACACCTCGCCAATGTGTTAGTGGGGTTCAGCACCGCCAGCTGTTCCCCTGCTGTGCAGCCGGCAACGTGTACTGCGACCGCCACGCAGGCACAACAAGTTAAATTTAAGGGAACCTGTCCCCCCCCCCCCCAGGCGTTTGTTACTGAAGGAGCCACCTTGTGCAGCAGTAATGATGCAAAGGGAAAAAGTGCCTCTTTTCGTGGTGCTCCTTGCACATGCTGATCCTAACACTTATGAAAAGTGTCCCCTCCTACCGTGATACCGTCCGTTTGGTGGAACTTTCCTTTGTGATGTGACGCAGCACAGCCGTCATTCTTACCCCCTTGGCGCCGTGCGCCGCCTCCTCAGCGTTGTTTGAATCAGTCCCGGAGCCTGCGCTGTTAGGTTATCCCGTGGCCATGCACACATTTTGCGCTGCCCGTCTTCTGACATCATTTGGTGTCATCAATTCCTAATCACCAGGAAAATAACTGGTGAAATTCCGAGGCTAAGACAAGAATAAATAAAATAGATATCTTTATTGACACAAAAAACATAAAATTTCATATAAAACAAGACAAGGAAATTTCCAAAAGGTACAAAATAACTGATGGTCACATATTTACAATATTCCAATAGTCATGGAAGTAAATAGGTTCAAATGGGATATACAGGTAAATCATCTCTTGCCCATTTAAATACAGTACATCTCAAAAATAAATTATTATCATTTCACATGGGGCAAAACAAACCACCTTTCCTAGCTATAACAAGGTTTCACCTGTATAGACATATTAAATTTATATATATATATGTCCTCTCACCTCTCCTCCTTCTCCCTCTTTGATCGATTACAATCTGGCTTCCGTTCCCATCACTCAACTGAAACTGCCCTAACTAAAGTCACCAATGACCTACTAACTGCCAGGAACAAGCGACACTACTCTGTCCTCCTTCTCCTGGACCTGTCTTCTGCCTTTGACACTGTGGACCACTCCCTTCTGCTACAAATCCTCTCATCTCTTGGCATCACAGACTTGGCCCTTTCCTGGATCTCATCATATCTGACAGATCGGACATTCAGTGTCTCCCTCCGCCACACCACCTCCTCACCTCGCCCCTTGTCAGTCGGTGTTCCTCAAGGCTCTGTTCTAGGACCCCTACTCTTCTCCATCTACACCTTCGGTCTAGGACAGCTCATAGAATCCCACGGTATGCAGTATCACCTCTATGCTGATGACACGCAGATCTACCTATCCGGACCTGACCTCACCTCCTTACTTACCAAAATCCCGCACTGTCTGTCTGCTATTTCAGCCTTCTTTTCTGCTCGCTTTCTACAACTGAACATGGACAAAACAGAATTCATCATCTTTCCCCCATCTCACTCTACCCCTCCACCAGACCTATCCATCAATGTCAACGGCTGCTCACTTTCCCCAGTCCCACACGCCCGGTGCCTCGGGGTGATCCTCGACTCTGCCCTCTCTTTCAAACCACATATCCAAGCCCTTGCCTCCTCCTGTCGCCTCAAACTCAAAAACATTTCCCGGATCCGCGCATTCCTTGACCGTGACACCACAAAAACACTAGTGCATGCCCTTATCATCTCCCGCCTCGACTACTGCAACCTCCTACTCTCTGGACTCCCCTCTAGCACTCTGGCACCACTCCAATCCATCCTACACTCTGCTGCCCGACTAATCTACCTGTCTCCCCGCTATTCCCCAGCCTCTCCCCTATGCCAAGCCCTTCACTGGCTTCCTATTGCCCAGAGACTCCAGTTCAAAACCCTCACAATGACCTACAAAGCCATCCACAACCTATCTCCTCCATACATCTGTGACATGATCAACCGGTACCTACCAACACGCAACCTCTGATCCTCTCAAGACCTCCTTCTCGACTCCCCTCTCATCTCTTCTTCCCACAACCGCATCCAAGACTTCTCCCGTGCTTCACCCATACTCTGGAACTCTCTACCCCAGCACATCAGACTCTCGCCTACCATAGAAACTTTCAAAAAGAACCTGAAGACTCACCTCTTCCGACAAGCCTACAGCCTGCAGTGATCCTGAACCTACTGAACCGCCGCACAACCAGCCCTGCCCTCTCCTAGTGTATCATCACCCATCCCCTGCAGATTGTGAGCCCTCGCGGGCAGGGTCCTCCCTCCTTATGTACCCGTGTGCCTTGTTTTTTGCTCATGTTTAATGTATTTGTCTATATGTGCCCCGTATTTCACATGTAAAGCGCCATGGAATAAATGGCGCTATAAAAATGAATAATAATAATAATAATAATAAATAATATATATACAAAAATATGAAGTGCATGATCCTGTGCAGATATGCTCTTCACTATAAAAAATATTCAATCTATATATATATATAGGCATACTCAATATATCCTAGCCCAGTGTAAAGTGCAAAGTCCTGTGCAAATATGCTTCAATAATTATATCCTATAGCAACAATACTAACCGGCACTATATAAAAGTGCTCTGTGCTGTGCAAAGGAATGCATAATATGAACGGACCAGCATGGCAAGAGGGAAATAGAATATAAAGTGCAGTGCAGCAAAGAAAGGACCTGTACCCCAACCTGTAGATCTTTGTTACTTACATATGACAGACCATCAGAGACCCCGACAGCGCCGTTTCGCCATATTGGCTTCCTCAAATGGGGGCGTGTCTGCGTGCTACATTGTCCGTGCTTTTAAACCCACCCAGGGCGCGCATCCACAGCTGATTCAGATATCAGCATCACCGGCATGTATTTGCGCATGCGCCATTTTACGAGCTTCCTCTAAAATGTGACTTCCCTTGCCGCACGCCTGGAACGCAGGCATGGAACGCACTGCATCCAGCAGAGGGCGGGGTAGGAAATCACAGAGTCGCCCCAAACAGCGCATGCGCTGGCCGTGCGCTGAGCTGAACGAAGAATTGAAATTAAACAAAGGAGAAGTAAAGGGGAAACTGCGCAAACTACAATATTGGCCAATCCAGTGCCGAAAAAAGGGGGTAAATAAAAAATAACTGTGCAAAGTGAATCCAAAATGTGAAAATAAATGAAATGAAACCTAAACAAAGAGGGACATATAAAATATATGAATACACCAATCTAAATTATATACAGAAAAAAGGGGGGGTTTTGAAAATAGGTCTAAACTGTGCTGCAATAAGATTAATGACATACAATTATTGTTCATATTAATAATATTAATATATTTAAGGTACGCGGACTGTAATACTAGTCAGTCCTATAAGTGAATAATACCAATCTAGTGCAAAACCAACTGTGAAAAAATAACTACACATACTCCTTGAAAGGAGAAACATATGAAATATATACAAATATCAATTTACATTACAGAAAAAATATATATCGAATAAGAATAAATAAATTAAATACAATTAGTTAATATACATAATAGTCTTTATAACATATTAGACATAATAAATTCATAATATATAATGAAGTTAATACATACATCAATAAATATATATACATTCCAATAATTAAACTAATAAATATATCTCTACATAATTAATGCTATCAAGAATTGTGCAAACATATTAACAATAACTCCATAATTGATAAAAAATGCGTAGCTCCCCATAGGTGCAATACTTCAAGGACAACAATTCCAGATGATCCAGATATATAGTGGACAAGCCATCTCGCGCCCATCATCCTGGGCTGGACAAGCACTCCAAATACAAAAATCCTCACTAAATAACAAACAAATAGAAAAAGTAAAAAAAGGCGGCCATTGTATGCTCAATAGAGTTTATGAAAATCATAATAGATAAGAACACAAACAGCATGAATGCCCTGGACATTGAAATTGAAGAGCTTCATAAAACCCTTAAGAGACAGTTGGCTGTGGAAAGAATGGAGAACTTTATCATAACACTTGAGAAGGACATTGATAAATGGGAAAAGGATATCAGTGAATTAAAACTTAAAAAATTTCTGAGAGATACAGCCGATTTTGAAGCGGATAAAATATTTAGATGGCAACTTCCAAAGAGAAAACCTGCATCAGATGGATTTAAAGACACAAGTATAAGATGAGAACAGATGTCCTATGCTGAAAGCAGCACGTCATGTAGTGAGGCTGAAAGTGGTAGTGACAGTCGTATGCAAACCAGGGCAGGCAATCGTGAAAACAAAAAGTATCCTGATATCTTCAATCATAAAAGGATGAATAGAAAATTTACTGATAAACCAAAGGTAATTAAGTTATCAAATCATATCCTGAGTGACTCTCAAATTAAATTATTAGAGAAAGGTCTTAATTTTTCTCCCTCCTCACATCTAGATACATTCCAGGTAGTAAAGGATCTTCACCTGTTCGCAAGAAAAATTATTTTACAAAAATTACACTATAGAAATGACGGTGTTGTGGATTGCTTTACTGAGGCTGAAAGAGAAACTTTGAGGGATTTGGAAGACCTCCTGGAAGAGAATAAAACACAGGAAGAGGGTAAGTTCCCAACACATTTTATTAGTAAATCGCGTAAATTTCCAAGTTTGAGCACTAGCTCTGCTGTGGAAATTTTCACGAAGTTGGTGACTGAGGAGGTTGAGAATTTGCCCCGGGTCCCGGATTGGGTTTCAAATTTGAGTGGTAAGGACAAAAAAGCGCTTAAAGAATTACAGTCCTGGAAGGATATAGTTATTAAAAAAGCGGACAAAGGGGGAAATACAGTGATTTGGCCCTGTACACTGTATGAAAGACAGGTTGCAAAAATTTTGAATCATGACAAGTGTTATAGGAGATTACACTATAATCCCCTTTTGGAGTTCCAACAAAAATTGATTAACATCCTTGAGACAGCATACGAGGATGGTATCATCCCCAAAAAACTGGTAGATGAAACTAAAAAATTACAACCCAGATTAGCAACTTTTTACATTTTACCTAAGTTGCATAAAGATCCAATAGATCCACCTGGGAGACCCATAGTGTCAGCTATAGGAGGTTTATGTGAAAACATCTGTACGATAATTGATCACTATTTGCAGCCTTTTGTACTTTCTTTACCTTCCTACATTAAAGACACGACCAGTATGTTGAGGAGATTGGATTCACTACAGCTGGAGGAGGGGGCAATTTTTGTAACTGCAGATGTGGAAGCACTGTATTCATCCATAAGGCATGAAGATGGCCTGTTGGCAGTTTCCCACTTTCTGTATGAGAGCAATTTGGATCCTCCTCTAATTAAATTGATATTGTCCCTTCTTAAGTTTGTATTAGAACACAATGTCTTCACTTTCAACACAGAGATTTTCTTGCAAGAACAAGGTACAGCGATGGGGGCCTCATGTGCCCCCTCGTATGCGAACCTTTTCATGGGATTCTGGGAGAGGAGGATCTTCCAGGAAGAGGTTGTTGTCGGTAGCGACTCCATTCATTGTTGGAGTCGCTACATCAACGACATTATCTTTATATGGGAAGATTCTGTTGAAAATTTAATGCTACTTATGGAAAGGTTGAATAGGAATGAGTTTAACATCAAGCTGACTTTTAATTATGGGAGAAAAGTGGAATTCTTGGACCTCAAAATTGAAGCCCTTGAAGACGGAAATGTGGTTACGGATGTATTTAGAAAGGAAACAGCGACAAATAGTCTGCTACATGCATCCTCAGCGCACCATAGGTCTACACTAAAAGGCATTCCGACAGGCCAATTCATGAGGTTGAAAAGAATTTGTACCACGGAAGAAGATTTTATGCGGCAAGCATCAGACCTGGCCTACAGGCTAGTCGACCGTGGATATAGCAAAAGGATTATTAAAAGAGGGTTTAAAAAGGCAATTGGGTATTCTAGAGAGGAGCTTTTGTATAGGCAGAATTTAAAGGAGTCAACAGAGACCTCCAATTTTGTAAGATTTATTACTGAAAATAACAAACAATGGCCTGAAATGGTTACAATATTTGAAAAGCATTGGGCTATCTTACAATCAGATCCTATTCTAAGAAAGATTTTACCAAAACGACCACTTTTAACCCCCAGACGGTCTAAGAATTTGGGCGATTTCCTGGTACATAGCCATTATTTAAATCAATCTACGGGGAAAATAGAAACAAAATTTCAAGGGTTCTTTCCGTGCAATGATTGTAAGGCGTGTAGTAATCATTTTAAAAGTACATGCTTTTGTAATCATGATGGTACGAGAACATTTAAGATTTGGAAAAAACTAACTTGCTCCTCCAAGGGGGTAGTGTACCACGCATGCTGCCCATGTAAGAAGGTATATATAGGCCTCACTACGCGGGAATTGAGAATAAGAACTAGAGAACACGTAAGAGACATAGAAAAAGCATCTGTAGTGGAAGATATTACACTGTTGAAAACTCTCCCGAGGCATTTTAAGTCCTTCCATAAATGCGATCCTTCTGGCTTGAGGATACAGGCTATTGATCAAGTGTGTTTGGGACCTAGAGGAGGCAATCTGAGTAAAGCCTTGGCCCAGAGAGAAAGTAAATGGATTTACCTCCTGGGCACTATGGCTCCAAATGGCCTAAATGAAAATTTAGGGTTTACGGCATTTCTATAAGTATATTGCAGGGTATGGATCCTATGAAAAATATGTAATCTCTTCCTGTATTCCTGGTTTTAAAATATTTTTTATTAATTTGTGTTTGTGTGTTAAAATTTCAACTTTTTCTATTTGTTTGTTATTTAGTGAGGATTTTTGTATTTGGAGTGCTTGTCCAGCCCAGGATGATGGGCGCGAGATGGCTTGTCCACTATATATCTGGATCATCTGGAATTGTTGTCCTTGAAGTATTGCACCTATGGGGAGCTACGCATTTTTTATCAATTATGGAGTTATTGTCAATATGTTTGCACAATTCTTGATAGCATTAATTATGTAGAGATATATTTATTAGTTTAATTATTGGAATGTATATATATTTATTGATGTATGTATTAACTTCATTATATATGATGAATTTATTATGTCTAATATGTTATAAAGACTATTATGTATATTAACTAATTGTATTTAATTTATTTATTCTTATTCGATATATATTTTTTCTGTAATGTAAATTGATATTTGTATATATTTCATATGTTTCTCCTTTCAAGGAGTATGTGTAGTTATTTTTTCACAGTTGGTTTTGCACTAGATTGGTATTATTCACTTATAGGACTGACTAGTATTACAGTCCGCGTACCTTAAATATATTAATATTATTAATATGAACAATAATTGTATGTCATTAATCTTATTGCAGCACAGTTTAGACCTATTTTCAAAACCCCCCCTTTTTTCTGTATATAATTTAGATGGGTGTATTCATATATTTTATATGTCCCTCTTTGTTTAGGTTTCATTTCATTTATTTTCACATTTTGGATTCACTTTGCACAGTTATTTTTTATTTACCCCCTTTTTTCGGCACTGGATTGGCCAATATTGTAGTTTGCGCAGTTTCCCCTTTACTTCTCCTTTGTTTCATTTCAATTCTTCGTTCAGCTCAGCGCACGGCCAGCGCATGCGCTGTTTGGGGCGACTCTGTGATTTCCTACCCTGCCCTCTGCTGGATGCAGTGCGTTCCATGCCTACGTTCCAGGCGTGTGGCAAGGGAAGTCACATTTTAGAGGAAGCTCGTAAAACGGCGCATGCGCAAATACATGCCGGTGATGCTGATATCTGAATCAGCTGTGGATGCGCGCCCTGGGTGGGTTTAAAAGCACGGACAATGTAGCACGCAGACACGCCCCCATTTGACGAAGCCAATATGGCGAAACGGCGCTGTCGGGGTCTCTGATGGTCTGTCATATGTAAGTAACAAAGATCTACAGGTTGGGGTACAGGTCCTTTCTTTGCTGCACTGCACTTTATATTCTATTTCCCTCTTGCCATGCTGGTCCGTTCATATTATGCATTCCTTTGCACAGCACAGAGCACTTTTATATAGTGCCGGTTAGTATTGTTGCTATAGGATATAATTATTGAAGCATATTTGCACAGGACTTTGCACTTTACACTGGGCTAGGATATATTGAGTATGCCTATATATATATATAGATTGAATATTTTTTATAGTGAAGAGCATATCTGCACAGGATCATGCACTTCATATTTTTGTATATATATATAAATTTAATATGTCTATACAGGTGAAACCTTGTTATAGCTAGGAAGGGTGGTTTGTTTTGCCCCATGTGAAATGATAATAATTTATTTTTGAGATGTACTGTATTTAAATGGGCAAGAGATGATTTACCTGTATATACCATTTGAACCTATTTACTTCCATGACTATTGGAATATTGTAAATATGTGACCATCAGTTATTTCGTACCTTTTGGAAATTTCCTTGTCTTGTTTTATATGAAATTTTATGTTTTTTGTGTCAATAAAGATATCTATTTTATTTATTCTTGTCTTAGCCTCGGTATTTCACCAGTTATTTTCCTGGTGATTAGGAATTGATTATATTGATTGGAGGTGGCTGTTTTACTACTGGAACTCCCCCTTTTTTTGGTAATGTATATCATTTGGTGTCAGGCTGGCTGCGTCTGTGCGGCCGCGCTGGCCGAGAGCCCGCCTCGTACTGTCTTCTGATTTAATCCCACTGGGGGCCTGAGATCCATGGACATGCGCAGTGCATATCTGAACCTCCACCTCTCACTCATCTCCCTACGGCTTCTTCAGACTGTGCGGTGTCAGCTGGTCCCTAATAGCATGCCACGGCCATGACACCGCACAGTCTTAAGAAGCCGTAGGGAGGGGAGTGAGAGGCGAGGATATGCACTGCGCATGTCCATGGATCTCAGGCCCCCAGTGGGATTAAATCAGAAGACAGTACGAGGCGGGCTCTCGTCCAGCGCGGCCGCACAGGCGCAGCCAGCCTGACACCAAATGATGTCAGAAGACGGGCAGCGCAAAATGTGTGCATGGCCAAGGGCTAACCTAACAGCGCAGGCTCCGGGACTGATTCAAACAACGCTGAGGAGGCGGCGCACGGCGCCAAGGGGGTAAGAATGACGGCTGTGCTGCGTCACATCACAAAGGAAAGTTCCACCTACCGGACGGTATCACGGTAGGAGGGGACACTTTTTATAAGTGTTAGGTTCAGCATGTGCAAGGACCATAATTAAAAGAGCTAAGTTTACCTTTTCCAGCATTAGTGCTGTACACGATGGCTCTTTCAGCTACAAACGCCTGGGGGGGGTTAAAGTTTCCGTTTCAACTTGCTCCAGTGCAGGCTTCGGCCTACACTCTGCTCCCTCTCCTCCTCCTGCTGACCCTGGGCTCTAACACCGCCAGTTGGGGCCCAGATGTGCTAGCTGCACAGAGAAAAACACCAGCCAATGTGTCAGTGGGGTTCAGCACCGCCAGCTGTTCCCCTGCTGTGCAGCCGGCAACGTGTCCTGCAACTGCCACGCAGGCACAACAGACCCAAAGCTGCCGCCAGTGCAGGCTTCGGCCTACACTCTGCTCCATCTCCTCCTCCTGCTGACCCTGGGCTCTAACACCGCCAGTTGGGGCCCGGTACTGCTAGCTGCACAGAGAAAAACACCAGCCAATGTGTCAGTGGGGTTCAGCACCGCCAGCTGTGCCCCTGCTGTGCAGCCGGCATCGTGTCCTGCAAAAGCCACGCAGACACCAGAACTGAAATTGAAGGGAACCTGTCCCCCCTCCCCCAGGCGTTTGTACGTTGTACAGCCACCTTGTACAGCGGTAATGCTGCATGTGTGCAAGGTGGCTCATAAACGTATTCTCCTCGCACATGTGGAACTGAAAACACGTCTAAAATGTGTCCTCTGTGTGACCATTTAACCGTCCCGGTGGTGTGACTTTCCTTTGTAATGACACGCTGCAACCCCCTTGGTAGCGCTGCCCGTCTTCTGGCATCATTGTTTGGCTGCCTGCTCCTCTGCGGCCGCCCTGACCCACACAACGCCCCTCGGTGTCTTATTTATTGGGACTGCGAGGGTGTGATTGATGGGCATGAGCAGTACATCAGTTCGCCTGTCCCTCATCTCCTTCCGCCTTCTTCAGACTGTGCGGCTTCATGGCCGTGGCATGCGATAAGGGATCAGATGACGCCGCACAGTCTGAAGCGGGTGTAAGGACCCGAGTGTGAGAGGCGAACATATGTGCTGCGCCAGGCCCTGAATCCCAGCCCCGCAGTGTTTTAACAATGTTAAGACACTGCGGGGCTGGGATTCATGGTCATCGCGAACCGCACCGGCCGACATTAAATGATGTCAGAAGATGGGCAGCGCTAACATCGATAGGCCAGGGGATAACACGACAGCGCAGACTCCTGTACAGCAAATAACAACGCTCAGGAGGCTGCACCCAGCACCAAGGTGGGATTCTTGACATCTGTGCTGCGTCTCATTACAAAGGGAACTCGCGCCTCCAACACAGTTTGACTGTATAAAGGGCTAAATGTTATACGTGTTTCATTCGGCGTGTGCAAGGAGCAAAATTAAAAGAGCAACCTTTGACTTGGGCAGCACTACTGCTGCATAAGCTGTGGCTCTTCTACTTTGTAACCCCTGAGGGGGGGTTAAAGGTTACCTTTGAAATTGGTTCAATTAGGCTTCGGCCTACACTCTGCTCCCCCTGCAGAGCCCTGGCTCCAACACCGCCAGTTGGGGCCCGGTACTGCTAGCTGCACAGAGAAAAACACCAGCCAATGTGTCAGTGGGGTTCAGCACCGCCAGCTGTGCCCCTGCTGTGCAGCCGGCATCGTGTCCTGCAAAAGCCACGCAGACACCAGAACTGAAATTGAAGGGAACCTGTCCCCCCTCCCCCAGGCGTTTGTACGTTGTACAGCCACCTTGTACAGCGGTAATGCTGCATGTGTGCAAGGTGGCTCATAAACGTATTCTCCTCGCACATGTGGAACTGAAAACACGTCTAAAATGTGTCCTCTGTGTGACCATTTAACCGTCCCGGTGGTGTGACTTTCCTTTGTAATGACACGCTGCAACCCCCTTGGTAGCGCTGCCCGTCTTCTGGCATCATTGTTTGGCTGCCTGCGCCTCTGCGGCCGCCCTGACCCACACAACGCCCCTCGGTGTCTTATTTATTGGGACTGCGAGGGTGTGATTGATGGGCATGAGCAGTGCATCAGTTCGCCTGTCCCTCATCTCCTTCCGCCTTCTTCAGACTGTGCGGCTTCATGGCCGTGGCATGCGATAAGGGATCAGATGACGCCGCACAGTCTGAAGCGGGTGTAAGGACCCGAGTGTGAGAGGCGAACATATGTGCTGCGCCAGGCCCTGAATCCCAGCCCCGCATCCCAGCCCCGCAGTGTTCTAACAATGTTAAGACACTGCGGGGCTGGGATTCATGGTCATCGCGAACCGCACCGGCCGACATTAAATGATGTCAGAAGAAGGGCAGCGCTAACAGCGCTAGGCCAGGGGATAACACGACAGCGCAGACTCCTGTACAGCAAATAACAACGCTCAGGAAGCTGCACCCAGCACCAAGGTGGGATTCTTGACATCTGTGCTGCGTCTCATTACAAAGGGAACTCGCGCCTCCAACACAGTTTGACTGTATAAAGGGCTAAATGTTATACGTGTTTCATTCGGCGTGTGCAAGGAGCAAAATTAAAAGAGCAACCTTTGACTTGGGCAGCACTACTGCTGCATAAGCTGTGGCTCTTCTACTTTGTAACCCCTGAGGGGGGGTTAAAGGTTACCTTTGAAATTGGTTCAATTAGGCTTCGGCCTACACTCTGATCCCCCTGCAGAGCCCGGGCTCCAACACCGCCAGTTGGGGCCCGGTACTGCTAGCTGCACAGAGAAAAACACCAGCGAATGTGTCAGTGGGGTTCAGCACCGCCAGCTGTTCCCCTGCTGTGCAGCCGGCAACGTGTCCTGCAACTGCCACGCAGGCACAACAGACCCAAAGCTGCCGCCAGTGCAGGCTTCGGCCTACACTCTGCTCCATCTCCTCCTCCTGCTGACCCCGGGCTCTAACACCGCCAGTTGGGGCCCGGTACTGCTAGCTGCACAGAGAAAAACACCAGCCAATGTGTCAGTGGGGTTCAGCACCGCCAGCTGTGCCCCTGCTGTGCAGCCGGCATCGTGTCCTGCAAAAGCCACGCAGACACCAGAACTGAAATTGAAGGGAACCTGTCCCCCCTCCCCCAGGCGTTTGTACGTTGTACAGCCACCTTGTACAGCGGTAATGCTGCATGTGTGCAAGGTGGCTCATAAACGTATTCTCCTCGCACATGTGGAACTGAAAACACGTCTAAAATGTGTCCTCTGTGTGACCATTTAACCGTCCCGGTGGTGTGACTTTCCTTTGTAATGACACGCTGCAACCCCCTTGGTAGCGCTGCCCGTCTTCTGGCATCATTGTTTGGCTGCCTGCGCCTCTGCGGCCGCCCTGACCCACACAACGCCCCTCGGTGTCTTATTTATTGGGACTGCGAGGGTGTGATTGATGGGCATGAGCAGTGCATCAGTTCGCCTGTCCCTCATCTCCTTCCGCCTTCTTCAGACTGTGCGGCTTCATGGCCGTGGCATGCGATAAGGGATCAGATGACGCCGCACAGTCTGAAGTGGGTGTAAGGACCCGAGTGTGAGAGGCGAACATATGTGCTGCGCCAGGCCCTGAATCCCAGCCCCGCAGTGTTTTAACAATGTTAAGACACTGCGGGGCTGGGATTCATGGTCATCGCGAACCGCACCGGCCGACATTAAATGATGTCAGAAGATGGGCAGCGCTAACATCGATAGGCCAGGGGATAACACGACAGCGCAGACTCCTGTACAGCAAATAACAACGCTCAGGAGGCTGCACCCAGCACCAAGGTGGGATTCTTGACATCTGTGCTGCGTCTCATTACAAAGGGAACTCGCGCCTCCAACACAGTTTGACTGTATAAAGGGCTAAATGTTATACGTGTTTCATTCGGCGTGTGCAAGGAGCAAAATTAAAAGAGCAACCTTTGACTTGGGCAGCACTACTGCTGCATAAGCTGTGGCTCTTCTACTTTGTAACCCCTGAGGGGGGGTTAAAGGTTACCTTTGAAATTGGTTCAATTAGGCTTCGGCCTACACTCTGCTCCCCCTGCAGAGCCCTGGCTCCAACACCGCCAGTTGGGGCCCGGTACTGCTAGCTGCACAGAGAAAAACACCAGCCAATGTGTCAGTGGGGTTCAGCACCGCCAGCTGTGCCCCTGCTGTGCAGCCGGCATCGTGTCCTGCAAAAGCCACGCAGACACCAGAACTGAAATTGAAGGGAACCTGTCCCCCCTCCCCCAGGCGTTTGTACGTTGTACAGCCACCTTGTACAGCGGTAATGCTGCATGTGTGCAAGGTGGCTCATAAACGTATTCTCCTCGCACATGTGGAACTGAAAACACGTCTAAAATGTGTCCTCTGTGTGACCATTTAACCGTCCCGGTGGTGTGACTTTCCTTTGTAATGACACGCTGCAACCCCCTTGGTAGCGCTGCCCGTCTTCTGGCATCATTGTTTGGCTGCCTGCGCCTCTGCGGCCGCCCTGACCCACACAACGCCCCTCGGTGTCTTATTTATTGGGACTGCGAGGGTGTGATTGATGGGCATGAGCAGTGCATCAGTTCGCCTGTCCCTCATCTCCTTCCGCCTTCTTCAGACTGTGCGGCTTCATGGCCGTGGCATGCGATAAGGGATCAGATGACGCCGCACAGTCTGAAGCGGGTGTAAGGACCCGAGTGTGAGAGGCGAACATATGTGCTGCGCCAGGCCCTGAATCCCAGCCCCGCATCCCAGCCCCGCAGTGTTCTAACAATGTTAAGACACTGCGGGGCTGGGATTCATGGTCATCGCGAACCGCACCGGCCGACATTAAATGATGTCAGAAGAAGGGCAGCGCTAACAGCGCTAGGCCAGGGGATAACACGACAGCGCAGACTCCTGTACAGCAAATAACAACGCTCAGGAAGCTGCACCCAGCACCAAGGTGGGATTCTTGACATCTGTGCTGCGTCTCATTACAAAGGGAACTCGCGCCTCCAACACAGTTTGACTGTATAAAGGGCTAAATGTTATACGTGTTTCATTCGGCGTGTGCAAGGAGCAAAATTAAAAGAGCAACCTTTGACTTGGGCAGCACTACTGCTGCATAAGCTGTGGCTCTTCTACTTTGTAACCCCTGAGGGGGGGTTAAAGGTTACCTTTGAAATTGGTTCAATTAGGCTTCGGCCTACACTCTGATCCCCCTGCAGAGCCCGGGCTCCAACACCGCCAGTTGGGGCCCGGTACTGCTAGCTGCACAGAGAAAAACACCAGCGAATGTGTCAGTGGGGTTCAGCACCGCCAGCTGTTCCCCTGCTGTGCAGCCGGCAACGTGTCCTGCAACTGCCACGCAGGCACAACAGACCCAAAGCTGCCGCCAGTGCAGGCTTCGGCCTACACTCTGCTCCATCTCCTCCTCCTGCTGACCCCGGGCTCTAACACCGCCAGTTGGGGCCCGGTACTGCTAGCTGCACAGAGAAAAACACCAGCCAATGTGTCAGTGGGGTTCAGCACCGCCAGCTGTGCCCCTGCTGTGCAGCCGGCATCGTGTCCTGCAAAAGCCACGCAGACACCAGAACTGAAATTGAAGGGAACCTGTCCCCCCTCCCCCAGGCGTTTGTACGTTGTACAGCCACCTTGTACAGCGGTAATGCTGCATGTGTGCAAGGTGGCTCATAAACGTATTCTCCTCGCACATGTGGAACTGAAAACACGTCTAAAATGTGTCCTCTGTGTGACCATTTAACCGTCCCGGTGGTGTGACTTTCCTTTGTAATGACACGCTGCAACCCCCTTGGTAGCGCTGCCCGTCTTCTGGCATCATTGTTTGGCTGCCTGCGCCTCTGCGGCCGCCCTGACCCACACAACGCCCCTCGGTGTCTTATTTATTGGGACTGCGAGGGTGTGATTGATGGGCATGAGCAGTGCATCAGTTCGCCTGTCCCTCATCTCCTTCCGCCTTCTTCAGACTGTGCGGCTTCATGGCCGTGGCATGCGATAAGGGATCAGATGACGCCGCACAGTCTGAAGTGGGTGTAAGGACCCGAGTGTGAGAGGCGAACATATGTGCTGCGCCAGGCCCTGAATCCCAGCCCCGCAGTGTTTTAACAATGTTAAGACACTGCGGGGCTGGGATTCATGGTCATCGCGAACCGCACCGGCCGACATTAAATGATGTCAGAAGATGGGCAGCGCTAACAGCGATAGGCCAGGGGATAACACGACAGCGCAGACTCATGTACAGCAAATAACAACGCTCAGGAGGCTGCACCCAGCACCAAGGTGGGATTCTTGACATCTGTGCTGCGTCTCATTACAAAGGGAACTCGCGCCTCCAACACAGTTTGACTGTATAAAGGGCTAAATGTTATACGTGTTTCATTCGGCGTGTGCAAGGAGCAAAATTAAAAGAGCAACCTTTGACTTGGGCAGCACTACTGCTGCATAAGCTGTGGCTCTTCTACTTTGTAACCCCTGAGGGGGGGTTAAAGGTTACCTTTGAAATTGGTTCAATTAGGCTTCGGCCTACACTCTGCTCCCCCTGCAGAGCCCGGGCTCCAACACCGCCAGTTGGGGCCCGGTACTGCTAGCTGCACAGAGAAAAACACCAGCCAATGTGTCAGTGGGGTTCAGCACCGCCAGCTGTTCCCCTGCTGTGCAGCCGGCAACGTGTCCAGCAACTGCCACGCAGGCACAACAGATCCAAAGCTGCCGCCAGTGCAGGCTTCGGCCTACACTCTGCTCCATCTCCTCCTCCTGCTGACCCCGGGCTCTAACACCGCCAGTTGGGGCCCGGTACTGCTAGCTGCACAGAGAAAAACACCAGCCAATGTGTCAGTGGGGTTCAGCACCGCCAGCTGTGCCACTGCTGTGCAGCCGGCATCGTGTCCTGCAAAAGCCACGCATACACTTGCTCTTGTACCTTCTGCTCCCCATCCTGGTTCCAGTACCGTCAGCTGGTTCCGGGCAGAGCCTTTGGCTTAGGTGCCTCCCTCTGGGTATCCGAGTTCCACCAACGTCAGGTGGTCCTTGGTAGTGCTTTCAGGCACGGGTACCTCCTGCTTAGTAACCGGGTTCCAGTAACGTCAGCTGGTCCTCGGTAGTTCCATTGGCTCTTGGACCTTCGGCTACCCATCCGGGTTCCAGCACCGTCAGCTGGTTCTCGGCACTGTCTTTTGCTCTTGTACCTTCTGCTCCCCATCCTGGTTCCAGTACCGTCAGCTGGTTCCGGGCAGAGCCTTTGGCTTAGGTGCCTCCCTCTGGGTATCCGAGTTCCACCAACGTCAGGTGGTCCTTGGTAGTGCTTTCAAGCACGGGTACCTCCTGCTTAGTAACCGGGTTCCAGTAATGTCAGCTGGTCCTCGGTAGTTCCATTGGCTCTTGGACCTTCGGGTAGCCATCCGAGTTCCAGTTCCATCAGCTGGTTCTCGGCATTTTCTCAGCCTTCTTGTACCTTCTGCTACATTTCCAAGTTCAAGAGACTAAACACGATGACCCGGAAGACCACCCCTAAGATGACGACGACACCAGAGACGACAACCACCGTGATGACGACGACCCTGGAGACGATGACCCTGAAGACCACCCCGATGACGACGACCCCGGAGACGATGACCCTGAAGACCACCCCGATGACGACGACCCCGAAGACGACGACCCTGGAGACGACGACGACCTGGAAGACCGAGAAGCAGAAGAACAAGAGGCTGCAGAACAAAGAGCAGAAGAACATTAAGCATAACACTAAATATCAGAGCAAAAAATATTATCTAAATTATAAGCAGAAGAAGACTAAGCAGTGTATGGGGGTGAGTCCGTTCCTCCTCGTGGTGCCCCTGGATAAAGCCTGATGCTGCAGGCCAAACTGAACGCGGACAAATGTAACTGTTTTGTGACAGGCAGAACGGAAGGTGTAATCTTCAAACTTTTATAGATAACAACTACGGGAATGCCTGTCACAAATAAGAATATGATGAAGAAGTTGAATATGAAGAAGATAATAGTAAAATAAAAAGAATATGAAAAATGTAACCAAAAAAATAATAGGTAGAAGATGAAGAAGAAGATGAATAAGGTGAAGAAGTTGATGTCAAAGAAGCTGATGATGAGGATAATGAAGAAGAAAGTGTGGGAGAAGTAAAAAAGAAGGTGAAGGGCGTGGAAGTAGTGAAACATCAATATCTGACAAAATAAAAAAAAAATTAACATAGTCAAAATCTTTCTAACGCCGAACGTCATAAAAAACAAAACAAAATCCTGCTATTCTATTAGATTGCGCTAAACCTCTGTGCCTTTAATGTCTCCGCCACGTCCCCCAATACATCCTACATTATTCTTAGTTGTTTTCCTTCATGTAGAATGAACCTACAAGTTTATAAAGGGTTTATTTTAATTCCGATATTTTCGTCCCATTGACTTGCATTGGGATCGGGTATCGGTATCGGATTAGATCCGATATTTTGACGGTATCGGCCGATACTTTCCGATACCGATACTTTCCGATATCGGAAAGTATCGCTCAACACTAATCATGATTGCAATCCCAGTAAGCTTAAAATCAAGGCGATTGACCAAGTATCTCTTGGGCCTAGAGGTGGTGATCTGTTTAGAGTGTTGGCCCGTACTGAAAGCCGCTGGATATATCGACTTAAGACCGTTACCCCGGGTGGCCTTAATGAGGGGTTTGGTTTCGGTTCATTTCTATAGTGACATCATTCACGTTTTTTAGGGGGTGGGGGTTGTCGGTCATTTATTTTACATAATTGTCTTTTAGCATTGGTTATGTTTTTTATTCTTTACTCATGTTCTTTCTTTCTATATTCTATATTCTAGTTGTTGCTTTTTGCTGTGCGCATTCTGCCCTTTGTATTGAACGTATATCAGTGCTCGTGAAGATTCATGAGATTCTCATCGAAGTAAGTCTGCCATTCTTCAATTGGAAACACCAATCATGTTTTCTGTTCAAAATATGTGCTTTTTTTATGTGCTTTTATCTATTTGTATTATTGTGTTATGGGTTGATTGTGAGGTTTTTTCCTCCATATTGGCCTCTAGCATTATTTATTGTTTTGCACTAATGCTTACTTTTATATTATATGATATTGCACAGCACTTTTGCTTCTATTTATCAGGTGATATTATCCATTTATGCATAGTAGTTTTATAGGCATATGGTTTCCTTATTTTTTGTATTTAATATTGATAATCACTGTTTATGTGTTATAATATCATAACTGTTGTCTTTGTTATGTATATTACTTACCTGTTTAATATCACAGATTGACTGTTATAATTATGAGGCTTTCACCTCCATATATTGCTATGGCACTCATTGTTTTTGTGTATTCTGTTTATCTTATAAATATTGTCAAATGGTTTATATCACATTGCGTTTTAATTAAGTGGGTTACATCACTTACTTATGCGCATTAGTATGTACACAGTCACCTTTATATGCATATGCACACAGTCACCTTCATTCTTGTTCAGTGCCATGATTTCTCTGTGTTACGGTATATTCACTTCTGAGTCTATTTTTTTTCTTTAGATTTCTTTATGTCCGGTGTGCGCATGCACTGCTTCCATGGCGCCGGATCATCTGGTGGGCGGCGCTCGGCGCGCGGCATGCAGAGCCGTCTCCATGACGGCCCTGCTTGCTTGCGTTCCACGGCCGCTTCCTGGATGGTCCCGTGGTTGCTGTGGCGGCTGCGCATGCGCCGTTGGTACCGGTCATTATCAGACGTCAGTACGGGCATTCTGCGCACATATGTTATTTGTTTTTAATTAGGTTTAGTTCTATGCTGTGATTGGCTGGACATGGTATAAATGGTCGAAACCCTCCCCCCAATGCACGCCTCCTGAGGAAGTCACTACGAAACGTGCGTTGGGGCGGCAGGGACCAACGTGGCACCGGCACTCTGCCTTCATTACACTTAGTGAGTATATCATGCCTCTCTTAGTTACATTTCTATGTTTTGGGCTCATGCCTGTCTTTTTGCATTTTCACAGTATACACTGGTTCTAACGTGGGATAATGTTATTTATTTATGGTATATGTTTGCCCTTTATATTATTCAGCAGCATGTGGATCCTTTGTGTTGAGCTTGGCTATCACACATATTAAATACCATGTGGATGTCTTTGACACCAGGCACTGTTTGAAAGGTGTGATCACTGAAGCTTTCACACTTTGATATTGACATTGCTGTGTGACTATATCATTGTTAGCACTTTATGGGGCATTGAATTGCTACTCTGCTGCTTTAGGCGTTATGTGTCGGGCACTCTTTGTGTCCTGTTTATTGGTTATCCAGTTTTTCTCATTTTAATGTGTATGTTATGTATTTGTTCTTTAATAAAATATATTACATTAAGGATTATACTCATTTGTAGTGTGGTTTATCCACCTGTGGTTGTTAATATTCCTGGAGTTGTTTGTCCTTCAATACGTTTCTGGGCATTTGTTGGTTTTTGATAATAATTCCTTTGGTGCTATACATGTGTATAGACAAGCGAAAGAGGCGTATTTGTATGCTTTTAAGCTAATTAAATGTATATAAGTAGGCACAAAAGCGTCGAGTGACGCCACCTACTCAGGCTATATATAATCATTATCCCCACCATTCAGCATAGATAACGTTTTTAGTAGTGTTCAGTTACCAGCACCGTCTGTGTTATAGTATATAGTCCATGACAATATAGATCGCCATAGGGACGTTATCGACACTGCCCAGATACTGCGGGTATAGCCTTGCGCAGGCCACATCTCGCAGATCAAATAGCATTCAACTATGAGCAAGTCGAACCACTAAAATAAATTAGAAAAAGCCAAAACACCAAGGACTCTGAACCTCAGAAAGAGGGAGCAGAACTAGTGGTGAATATTTCCCACAAGGTATTAACGAATGCACAAATATCTGTACTTAGTAAGGGGTTAAGCTTTAGTCCGTGTACCCATGTAGATTGGTTTGAGCTACAAATTGAATTGGAGCGTTTCTTTAGACAAATCAAATTAAGAGAATTGTTTAGTGGTAAAAATGATGGTATGTCATGTAAAATTAGTGAATTTGATTTGAAAATGGTTGAGTTGAAGAAAAATAGTAAATTCATTCCACCAACAAGTCCTGCCATTATAGAAGCTTTTGAAAAGGCTGTAAAATCAGATATTGAATTACTCAAAAATAACAGTGTAAATGAATACAGATACCCCAACATTCGGAGGGAGGAGGTCGAGGCCTTACAGGAGCTTGTCCATGACGACGACATTGTAATAAAACCCGCAGACAAGGGGGGAGCGGTCGTCGTCATGGACAAGCAGGCCTATGTAAGAGAAGTCATGAGACAGTTAAGTGATGAAAATGTATATGAAAAACTCGATAGGGATCCAAAATTCAGTATTCAGGAAGAAATCAAGAAGTGCCTTAAAGAAGCAATGCAGGCATCTATAATAGATCAAGAACTATATAATTTTTTATGGGAAGAGAACCCACACACCCCGGCGCTATATATAACACCAAAAATACACAAAAGTTTGGGCGACCCTCCGGGGCGACCTATAGTGTCCGGAGTTGGTTCCATTTTTAATAAAATGGGTATCTTCCTTGACAAAATACTGAACCCTATCACAAAAAAATGTGGATCATATATTAAAGATACTACAGATTTTCTAGGAAAATTGGAAACACAACAATTGGAGGGGGATGTGCTTCTAGCCTCCTTCGATGTAGTGTCACTATATACTTCTATTGACCACAAAAGGGGCTTAGAAGCTATCAGCAAAATGCTGGATCCAATGAAATATACAACTGAGGGTAAGGCCTTTCTCCTTAGACTGTTGGAAATTATCCTGAGATATAACTATTTCCTCTTTGGTGACGCGTTTTACGCGCAAAAACAAGGTACAGCTATGGGGGCAAACGTGGCCCCTTCACATGCTAACCTTGTTATGGAGGTCCTGGAGGAGGACCTCGTCTATGTGTCCCACCACTTCCGACATGTACTGGTGTGGTGGCGATACATAGACGATGTCTTCCTCCTTTGGACATGTACAGAAAATGAGCTAGATGAGTTCCATATGTTTCTCAACACAATAGACCAAACGATCAAATTTACTTTGGTAAAATCTAGAACTGAAATCCAATTTTTGGATGTGTTAGTTGGACTAAAAAATGGTCAACTTAATACTACTCTATTTGTAAAAAATACAGACAAAAACAATTTGCTTTTATACGACAGCCAGCATCCAAGATCTATTAAAAAATCCATCCCATTGAGCCAATTACTTAGGGTTAGACGAATAGTTGGAGATGAAGACAAAGCTGACTCAACAATAGACTTATTGATTAAAAAATTTCTGGACAGGGGATACCCCAAGAAATTATTGGAGCAGACAAAAAATATTGTTATGAAAAAGGATAGATTACAACTTATCAATAAAAACTCAAATGCAGAACATAAAAAAATGTCTAAAAGGGTACCTTTTGTTTCCACGTATACGGAAGAAAGTGACAAAATAGCTAGCATCATCAAAAAACACTGGACAATGTTGGGTAAATGTCTCCACAATGTCCAAGAGTTTAAGACGCTTCCATTGCATTCATACAGGAGAAGCAGGAATATTAAAGACATGCTTACTAGGTCAGATATTGGCCCTATGAGGAGAAGCACCCAAATGTCCCTGACAGGATCTGGGAGAAGTGGATGCTTCCCCTGTTTAAATTGCATAAATTGCACATATATGATCAAAGGATCTATATTCAAACACCCAGTGGCAGATAAAACCTATAAAATGAAGCATTTTTTGACCTGTAGCTCAGAATATGTCATCTATGTCCTTATATGCCCTTGCAATTTGTGGTATGTTGGGGAAACAACCTGCGAATTTAAGGTTAGAATGAACCAACATAGATATACTATAAGAAAAAAGAGAACTGACCTTCCGGTCCCCAAACACTTCACTGACCATAAGCACACAGAAAAGGACCTACGGTTCAGAATCATTGACACTGTCCGAATACAGAGAAGAGGGGGAGATAGAGAATCAATCCTTAAAAAGAAAGAACTAATGTGGATATACGAGCCCAATACCCTAAAACCTGGGGGTCTTAATGTTGACTTTAAGATGTATACGATTATTTGAAAAAATTGTATGGTTATAAAGTCCCATGTTATTGCTACTGTGCTTTTAAATTTAGGAAACGATATTAATATATTTTCCTAATTTTATTTTTTATCTAGATAAGAAGCCGACCTTGCTGGAATACTGACTTGAAGGACCATGTGAACATGGAGGACACATATATTATAACAAAATTTCTTTGGATATCGATGTATTAATTAATATTAATTTCATCTAATTTTTTAAGCATGCATTGTGTTGAACTGAGGCCAATTTAATAAAGTGAGCTAAAAGAATGCTATAGTACCTGTCATGTGTTAGGTATGAGAACCTTGGTAATACGCCGGGATACCTCACTGCCATATAGCAATTCGGACTGTGGGCAGCCTAACCGTAGTGGTTCGACTTGCTCATAGTTGAATGCTATTTGATCTGCGAGATGTGGCCTGCGCAAGGCTATACCCGCAGTATCAGGGCAGTGTCGATAACGTCCCTATGGCGATCTATATTGTCATGGACTATAGTCCGTATATAACACAGACAGTGCTGGTAACTGAACACTACTAAAAACGTTATCTATGCTGAATGGTGGGGATAATGATTATATATAGCCTGAGTAGGTGGCGTCACTCGACGCTTTTGTGCCTACTTATATACATTTCATTAGCTTAAAAGCATACAAATACGCCCCTTTCGCTTGTCTATATACATGTATAGCACCAAAGGAATTATGTCTCCAGAAAGATGGTGAAATATAGCGCTACTGCGCATGCGCCGAGTTCAGCCATTTGACCTGCAGTTCAACCAAGCGGTATGACGCAACAGACATGCACAATAGTTATCTATGAACGCCGAAAGATTTAATGGCGTCCTCCATTAGAAACCGGTCCCTATGGCGGTAAGAACAGCATGGTTCACAGACTGTTTACACATATAACGCACAAATATGCACAGATGCACTTTATCAGATTTATCTGTATATAATTAAACACAAATGGCTGTAATTAAGGATGGTTAAGTACTGTATATATGCACTAAGGAACCTGTATCCACTGCTTGAGAAAAGCTCAATAGAGCTGAAACGTCGCACTGACACGTGGATTTGAATAAATCCTATATTTTTTTTGGAAATAATGGAGTGCTGCCTTCTTTTTTGATATTTTTTTAAATCAGAAGTAGGCCATTGTAATGCTAGCTTTCACATTTCTGGTATTAAGTTCTACCACTTCATTCCTCTGATACTGTGCCACTAAACCTGAACTGAGGAAGCACTGAAAGAGAGATTTTCTGTATAAGACCGCAGGCTTGCTCTTCTCTCAGCCCAGTAGTTAAATGAGGGTCCAACAATCCACACTATTAGAGGACCTGAAAAGCGAATTCAAATAATTAACCCCCTTACCCCCGAGGGTGGTTTGCACGTTAATGACCGGGCCAATTTTCACAATTCTGACCACTGTCCATTTATGAGGTTATAACTCTGGAACGCTTCAACAGATCCTGATGATTCTGACCTTGTTTGTTTGTGACGTATTGTACTTCATGATAGTGGTAAAATTTATTTGATATTACCTGCGTTTATTTGTGAAAAAAATGGCAATTTGGCGAAAATTTAGAAAATTTCGCAATTTTCCAAATTTGAATTTTTATGCAATTAAATCACAGAGATATGTCACACAAAATACTTAATAGGTAACATTTCCCACATATTTACTTTACATCAGCACAATTTTGGAACCAAATTTTTTTTGTTAGGGAGTTATAAGGGTTAAAAGTTGACCAGCAATTTCTCACTTTTACAACACAATTTTTTTTAGGGACCACATCTCATTTGAAGTCATTTTGAGGGGTCTATATGATAGAAAATAACCAAGTGTGACACCATTCTAAAAACTGCACCCCTGAAGGTTCTCAAAACAACATTCAAGAAGTTTATTAACCCTTCAGGTGTTTCACAGGAATTTTTGGAATGTTTAAATAAAAATGAACATTTAACTTTTTTTCACTAAAATTTAATTCAGCTCCAATTTGTTTTATTTTACAAATTTTCTCAATGGACCCCAAAAGTTGTTGTACAATTTGTCCTGAGTACGCCGATACCCCATACGTGGGAGTAAACCACTGATTGGGCGCATGTCAGAGCTCGGAAGCGAAGAAGCGTCATTTGACTTTTCAATGCAAAATTGACTGGAATTGAGATTGGACGCCATGTTGCGTTTGGAGAGCCACTGTTGTGCCAAAACATTGAATCCCCCCACAAGTGACACCATTTTGGAAAGTAGACCCCCTAAGGAACTTATCTAGATGTGTGGTGAGCACTTTGACCTATTAAGTGATTCACAGAAGTTTATAATGCAGAGCCGTAAAAATAAAAAATCATGTTTTTTCACAAAAATGATTTTTTCGCCCCCAATTTTTTATTTTTCCAAGGTTAAGAGAAGAAATTGGACCCCAAAAGTTGTGCAATTTGTCCTGAGTACGCTGAAACCCCATATGTGGGGGTAAACCACTGTTTGGGCGCATGGCAGAGCTTGGAAGCGAAGGAGCGCCATTTGACTTTTCAATGCAAAATTGACTGGAATTGAGATGGGACGCCATGTTGCGTTTGGAGAGCCCCTGATGTGCCTAAACATTGAAACCCCCCCAAAGTGACACCATTTTGGAAAGTAGACCACCTAAGGAACTTATCTAGATGTGTTGTGAGAGCTTTGAACCCCCAAGTGTTTTACTACAGTTTATAACGCAGAGCCGTGAAAATAAAAAATCCTTTTTTTTCCACAAAAATTATATTTTAGCCCCCGGTTTTGTATTTTTCCAAGGGTAACAGTTGAAATTGGACCCCAATAGTTGTTGTCCAATTTGTCCTGAGTACACTGATACCACATATGTGGGGGGGAGCCACCGTTTGAGCGCATGGCAGAGCTCGAAAGGGAAGGAGCGTAATTTGGAATGCAGACTTAGATGGATTGGTCTGCAGGCATCACATTGCGTTTGCAGAGCCCCTAATGTACCTAAACAGTAGAAACCCCCCACAAGTGACCCCATATTGGAAACTAGACCCCCCAAGGAACTTTTCTAGATGTGTTGTGAGAACTTTGAACCCCCCAAGTGTTTCACTACAGTTTATAATGCAGAGCCGTGAAAATAAAAAATCTTTTTTTCCACAAAAATTATTTTTTAGCCCCCAGTTTTGCATTTTCCCAAGGGTAACAGAAGAAATTGGACCCCAAAAGTTGGTGTCCAATGTGTCCTGAGTATATTGATAAACCATATGTTGGGGTAAACCCCTGTTTGGGCGCACGGGAGAGCTCGGAATGGAAGGAACACTGTTTTACTTTTTCAACGCAGAATTGGCTGGAATTGAGATCGGACGCCATGTCGCGTTTGGAGAGCCCCTGATGTGCCTAAACAGTGGAAACCCCCCAATTATAACTGAAACCCTAATCCAAACACATCCCTAACCCTAATCCCAATGGTAACCCTAACTAAACCCCCAACCCTGACACACCCCTAACCCTAATCCCAACCCTATTCCCAACGGTAAATGTAATCCAAACCCTAACCCTAACTTTAGCCCCAACCCTAATCCTAACTTTAGCCCCAACTCTAACTGTAGCCTTAACCCTAGCCCCAACCCTAACCCTAACCCTAGCCCTAACCCTAGCCCTAGCCCTAACCCTAACCCTAGACCTAACCCTAGCCCTAACCCTAACCCTAACCCTAGCCCTAACCCTAACCCTAGCCCTAACCCTAGCCCTAACCCTAACCCTAACCCTAATGGGAAAATAGAAATAAATATATATTTTTAATTTTATTAATTTTTCGCTAACTAAGGGGGTGATGAAGGGGGGTTTGATTTACTTTTATAGTGGGGTTTTTAGCAGATTTTTATGATTGCCAGCCGTCACACACTGAAAGACGCTTTTTATTGCAAAAAAATGTTTTTTGCGTTACCACATTTTGAGAGCTATAATTTTTCCATATTTTGGTCCACAGTCATGTGAGGACTTGTTTTTTGCGTGACGAGTTGACGTTTTTATTGGTACCATTTTCGGGCACGTAACATTTTTTGATCGCTTTTTATTCCGATTTTTGTGAGGCAGAATGACCAAAAACCAGCTATTCATGAAATTCTTTTGGGGGAGGCGTTTATACCATTCCGCGTTTGGTAAAATGGATAAAGCAGTTTTATTCTTTGGGTCAGTACGATTACAGTGATACCTCATTTATATCTTTTTTATGTTTTGGCGCTTTTATACGATAAAAACTATTTTATAGAAAAAATAATTATTTTTGCATTGCTTTATTCTGAGGACTATAACTTTTTTATTTTTTCTTTGATGATGCTGTGTGGTGGCTTGTTTTTTGAGGGACAAGATGACGTTTTCAGCGGTACCATGGTTATTTATATCCGTCTTTTTGATCGCGTGTTATTCCACTTTTTGTTTGGCGGTATGATAATAAAGCGTTGTTTTTTGCCTCTTTTTTTTTTTTTCGGTGTTCACTGAAGGGGTTAACTAGTGGGACAGTTTTATAGGTCAGGTCGTTACGGACGCAGCGATACTAAATATGTGTGCTTTTATTGTTTTTTTATTTAGATAAAGAAATGTATTTATAGGAACAATATATATATATATATTTTTTGGGGGGGAATTTTTTGGGGGAATTTTTTTTATTTTTTTTTACACATGTGAATATTTTTTTTTTACACTATAACATTGCCCAAGTGGGGATCATCATGTTATAGTGTAAGATCACCGATCTGACACTTTGCTGTGCACTGTGGTAGATCGGCGATCTGACATGCACAGCTCCTGGAGGCTTCCCGGCGCCTGCTCTGAGCAGGTGCTGTTAAGCCACCTCCCTGCAGGACCCAGATGCCGCGGCCATCTTGGATCCGGGCCTGCTGCAGGGAGGAGGAGGTAAGAGACCCTCGGAGCAACGCGATCACATCGTGTTGCTCCGGGGGTCTCAGGGAAGCACGCAGGGAGCCCCCTCCCTGCTCGATGCTTGCCTGTACCGCCAGTACACTGCGATCATTTTTGATCGCAGTGTGCCGGGGGTTAATGTGCCGGGGGTGGTCCGTGACTGCTCCTGGCACATAGTGCCGGATGTCAGCTGCGATAGTCAGCTGACACCCAGCCGCGATCGGCTGCGCTCCCACCGTGAGCGCGGCCGATCGAGCTGGACGTACTATCCCGTCGGTGATCATACGGGCCCACCCCACCTCGACGGGATAGTATGTCCGATGTCAGAAAGGGGTTAATTATCATACAGTTCCAGACAAATGTACAATTTAAACTGTCTAGACTCCCATCTACCAATTTTCATGATTCTCTCATCCTCTAAACTTAAATGAGAGGCTTCTGTAGCAGCTCCTATCCTGAAAGAATGTGATGAATTCTTCAATTTATCTTTGCCCAGTTTGACCACACATTTTTTCAAAACAGAATTAAATTAGAAGCTAGTGGCTGGCTCCTTATTAGAATGAGTAAAAAGTGTGCTTGAACTTCTGGCCTCAAATTAAACCTTCTTCTTACATTGCTACTGGGAAGATTGTGGAATCAGATATGTAATTCAATCTTATACTTGTTCCCATACCCAGCTGTTCCATTTTAGATTTCCTTATAAATAACAGAACCTGGGAATCTTTCAATAGAACATCACTGACTAAAAAACCCAAGGGTTCAGATTTTTTGGATGACAAAAGTTCACCTACAGGGCTGTGAAACAAGCTAACGATCATGCTTAGCTAAAATTGCTGCAAACTGAATTCAAAGTTAAGCAAAGGTCTTTTAACAATGCAAAAAATATAGAACATCCATTATCTAATTTATTATTCCTTCTCTTAAAGCCTTTAAGCAACTGTTTCATGGGCGTACCCAGGATGAAAACTAGGGGGCGCCAAGCCACGGTCGTGCTTTTTACGCACCTCGCTCGCCGGGTTCCCATGATGATTGCTCCTCATCACGGCACCGTAGGACCTGGCACAGAACCTTAAACAGCACCATGTGACCGGGCGACATCTCCGGTCACATGGTGCTCCTGGGTCCTAGAGCCCGCGCTCGCTGCGGCCAAGGCGGGGATCAGAAGACACCGATGGTCATCGGGGGAGTGCTGCGAGGTAAGTATAAAGCGCAGGAAGAATAATAATGTTCATTTTTTGCTTATAGGCAGGGGTGAACCTAGCCACACTGCTTCCTGAGGTGAACTTCAAAATGGTGCCCCCCACAAACACATATACAGCCCCACATAGGGCTCCCATCTCACATACAGTCCCACATACATTAAATGTGTGATAACTATTGTACATTCTACAATAGGTCATAAATCAGACAGTATAGTCCTCCATACAGTATTCTGGGCACCACATAGTGCTCCATACAGAATAATGAGCCCCATATATTGCTCCATACAGTATAATGAGCCCCATATATTGCTCCATACAGTATTATGTGCACCACATAGTCCTCCATACAGTATTGTGGGCACCTCATAGCACTCCATACAAAATAACATGCCCCATATATTGCTCCGCACAGTATAATAATATTGCTCCCCATACAGTATAATGAGCCCCATATATTACTCCATACAGAATAATGAGCCCCATATATTGCTCTATACAGAATAATAAGCCACATATATTGCTCCATACAGTATTATGGCACCACATAGCACTCCATACAGAATAATGATTCCCATATATTCCCATATATTGCTCCATGCAGTATAATGTGCCCCATATAATACTCCAAACAGTATAATGAGCCCCTGTATATTCATCAGCCCAGCCACAGCCAGCCACCAGCCCCTGTATATATATATTAGCCCAGCAAGCCCCCAGCCCCTGTGTAATAATTATAGCGGATAACTCAGGAGACTCTTTGCGTGGAACAAGACAACTACAGGACACAGTTTTATAAGTGGTAAAGTCTATATTATCACACAGTGATTCAAACAGGTGCAGAGAGGAACTCAAGTCCACAACACTTGGTGTAAATATTAAATGCAGCTTAGCAGTCTATAGGAAACTTCAGAGAAAAATACAATCAAGCAGAAAATCTATGAAGCACAGTTATTCTTGAGGATACTTGACACGAATAAACGCTTGTCTTAGTCCAAACACAGATAGATAAGCTTATAAGGCAGTTCAAATCATATCTTAGCTCAACCAGGGAGGCCTGGTTAATATTCTCAGGTTTTTGCAGAGCAGAAACAGCTTACATGTTCAGCAAATGAGATGGAAGCAAACACGAGCAGCAGATGAAGGAGGATTACTGGAAACTGGTGTATGCAGCAGGAACTGAGAGCAGAGAAGCAGGATCACCACACAGGTTCACAGGAGCAGGTATATAGCCAGGGAGTAATCAGGGGTCAGGAGCTGGATGCAAGGCAGAATACTCTAGCACAGACTGAAGGCTGGGGTGGAGTTTTATAGCAGGAAGACACAGTGCACATGAGACCAAAGATGCCATCTTGGAAAAGGGCAGTAATGCACAAAAGGTAAAAAATGTTCTGAGTCCTGACATTACTCCCTCCTTAGAAGCGGCCTCAGGACAATCCTGGACCTGGTTTCTCAGGGAATCTCTGATGAAAACGAGAAGTCTTTTGTTGGGCATTGATGTTTTCCACAGGTTTCCAAGAGTCTTCCTCAGTGGGATATCCCTGCCATCTTATCAGATATTGGAGCCGATTCCTGCGAATCCTGGAATCAATAATTTCCTCCACCACAAATTGTTCTTGCCCATCAATCACCACAGGCTGCAGAGGTGGCACAACACATCCCTGGAAGGGATTAGGAGATACAGGCTTTAGGAAAGATACATGAAAAACTGGGTGTACCTTCATAGTCCTAGCCAGCTTCAGCCGGCAGGCCACAGAGCTCACAAAACCGTTGCTCTTAAAAGGGCCAATGAATTTCTGTCCAAGTTTTTGTGAAGGAACGTTTAGAAGATTCTTAGTTGCTAACCACACGGAATCTCCTACCTTGAACATGGGTGCAGGTTTACGGATTCTATCAGCCGATCTTGAGCTGTGGTCAGGGATTCCTTCAGAACCTCTAGATTTTGTCTCATCGCAGTCAGCCTTTCCTCCACTGCCGGAACCGGAGAATTAATTAGAGTGCTAGGTAAAATACACGGATAATAACCCAGATTGGCAAAGAAAGTTGTGTATTTAGTGGAGGCGCTCTGAGAATTATTATATGAAAATTCGGCTAACGGCAGCAACTCCAACCAATCTTCCTGGAGATGGCTGACATAGCATCGTAGATATTGTTCCTGCGTCTGGTTGGTACGCTCAGTCTGACCATTTGTCTGGGGATGATAAGCGGGAGAGAGATAGACATTAATATTGAGTGCAAAACAAAACCCCTTCCAGAATCTTGAAGTGAACTGTACTCCACGGACAGAGATGATCTCATCCGGAACCCCATGCAACCAAAAGATATTCTGTATAACCAAGTTCACTGTATCTTTAGCTGAGTGGATACCGGTGCATGGAACAAAATGAGCAGCTTTAGTCAGGCGATCAACTACCACCATGATTGTATTCATGCCCCCCTATGTAGGCAGCTCTACAATAAAGTCCATTGATATAGACCCCCAAGGGTGGGATGGAACAGGTAATGGTTGTAGAAGACCCGTAGGTGCCACATGAGGAGTCTTGTAACGGGCACATACCTCACAAGAGAGAACATAGTCCTTGGTATCCTTCAGGCAAGTTGGCCACCAGAAGAATCGGCTCAGGAACTCTTGTGTCTTCTGTACCCCCCTGTGACCAGCCAACTTGCAGTCATGTACCAACTTGAGGATCTGCAGACGCACAACCTCAGGGACGTAGATACATCGATCTCTGAGCCACCTGCCACCCTTAAAGACAAGATTAATATCCACAGCTGGGTTGGCCAGAAAAAACATCACCATCATAGGCCTCCCTGCACTCCTTCCACAAGTCCTGATAGTGAATAACTCCGATGAAATTGGCATCAGATAGAATGGTCTTGGACGGGGCTTCAGGTACGGAATCCGCAGCATGGATTTGGGATAAAGCATCAGCCTTCCCATTAAGAGAACCTGGACGGTACTAGATAACAAAGTTAAATTGATTTAAAAATAAGTTCCAACGAGCCTGATGAGGAGAAAGACATCTAGCGGATCTAAGGAACTCTAAATTGCGATGGTCAGGTAGCACTATGATCTGTTGTGCAGCTCCTTGCAGACGATGCCTCCATTCTTTGAAAGCCGCAATAAAAGCCAGCAATTCCTTGTCTCCCACGTCGTAATTCTTCTCTGCTGAGGTTAGTCTACGGGATAAGAAAGCACAAGGATGTAGCAGACCCTTCTCTCCAGTTTTTTGGGAGAAAATAGCCCCCAAAGCATTATCAGAAGCGTCCACCTCCACAATGAATGAAAGTGTTGGATTTGGGTGTATCAACAGCGGTGCTGATGTGAAACAGATCTTAAGCCGATCAAAAGCTTCTTGAGCCTGTGATGACCACTTAAAGGGCTTTTCCTTCTTTGTCAAGGAAGTAATGGGATGGACAATATCAGAAAATTTTCGAATGAAGCGTCTGTAGAAATTTGCAAAACCAATAAAACGTTGGACCTCCTTAACGTTCTTGGGTCCCGGCCAGTCAAGGACAGCCTGAATCTTACCAGATTCCATGTTCAGCCCCTGGGGAGAGATGATATAACCTAAGAACTGTATCTCAGAACGATGGAACTCGCATTTCTCTGGCTTGATATACAGATGGTTCTCTTTCAGACGTCTTAAAACAGCTTTGACATGTTCTTCATGTTCCTGTAGAGAGTCAGAAAAGATCAGAATATCATCCAAATAGATCACCACAAACTGGTCCAACAAATCTCTGAAAATGTAATTAGCAAGGTGTTGAAACATTGCAGGGGCATTACAAAGCTCGAAGGGCATCACGAGATATTCAAAATGTCCATACCGGCATCGGAATGCTGTCTTCCACTTATCCCCTGGACGAATACGCACCAAATTATAAGCCCCATGAAGATCCAGTTTAGAGAACACCTTAGCATGGTGGACTCTTTCCAGTAATTTGGGAATCAGAGGCAAAGGGTAACAGTTTTGTACAGTTACCTTATTGAGTTCCCGATAGTCAACACAGGGTCTCAGGGTCCCATCCTTCTTTTTTACAAAAAATATAGGTGCCCCTGCTGGTGAGGAAGAAGGACGTATGAAGCCTTTGGCCAGATTTTTATCAATATACTCCTTTAAGGTTTGAAGCTCAGGTGCCGCCAAAGGGTATACATTACCAAAAGGAATAGCTGTCCCAGGAAGCAGCTCAATTGGACAGTCATAATGCCTGTGTGGAGGAAGCTGATCTGCATTCTTCTTGTCACAGATGTCAGAGAACTCTTTATATGCTGGAGGTAAAGAAAATACCTGTACATGTGGTTCCGTAGCCGTGGACTCAGGGACAGCTTCTGTTAACGCTGAGTTGCTCCTTGTTGGAAAGATAATCTCCTTGGTCTCCCAGTTGATAATTGGGTTCTGAGAACGCAACCAAGGAATGCCTAAAATCACAGGAAAATGAGGAGAAGAAATTAGCAAGAAAGAAAGTTGCTCCTGATGATTAGGCTCCAACAAAATTTCAAGGGGTACGGTCTCCTGATCCACAGGCCCAGAGATTAAAGTTGACCCATCCACTGTTTCCATGGTAATTGGAGAGGCTCTTTGCTGAATTTCAATACCATGTTCCTTGGCAAATGTGATATCCATGAAATTGCCACCTG